>NC_044036.1:32756499-33095874 GCF_901765095.1 Microcaecilia unicolor
TACTGTTTGAACCCCTGATGCAGACGCTTGCGTGCGTCGAAACACGGCCCGTGTCGGGTCCACCTTTTTAGGATATTAATAAAGACTGTTGGATTTACATCTCCTGTGTTGATTCGTCCTTTGTCAACCTCTACATTTGACTACTGTGTTCCCTCATTGTAGAGGTATTTCTCCTGTTGTGTACTTTGGCCCTGTTTACTAAGCCACACTGTAGGCGTGCAAACATTTTCGTGTGTGCTAATGATAGACACCCATTATATTCCTATTGGTGTCTATTGTTAGCATGTGCTAATTTTGCACACCTACAGCATGGCTTAGTAAACAGGGCCCCAAGTGGAAAAAAATGATTTGGAATCCCATCTTGATATAGGGGCCCTTTGACTAAAGGATGCTAGTCCATAACATACACTTCAGGGTCCTTTTACAAAGCTACAGTAGAAAGTGGCCTTAGCGCACCCTTAAATGGGTCTTTCCCCACACGCTATAGCAGATTTTCCATTTCCGAATTAATGGCCACGTGTTAATGTTGCTATAAGCAATGAAAAATTGATATACCTAAAAACAAATATATCTATATAAAAAATTCAACAATAAAATGGAGGTTTTGAGCCGATGAAGAATTCAGTCCTTGAGAGTCACATGACACTGCAGTAGTGACCGAGGACAAACAGAGGTTTTCCTCCTTTAATTACAATAATTAGTGAGCACCACGGTGTAACACCCACTGAACAGGTATTGAAATTACTTTCTTTGATTTAGTGGTTGAGTCCATTTGTTTTAAAGCTATTAGCATGAAACCATTATTAAAAATTATCACATGTGCCCTCACCAACATCTATTTTGTAGGTGGTAAGGGTTCAAGCACTAACCCCCAGTTAGTGCATGGCAATGTAGCTAACTGATTAATGCAGATTTACCATGGGATGCCTGAGTGCGGGCCGCTGTAAGCACTTTTAAGTTACAGTAAGCATGCACAAGTGTTTATACCATGAGTACATAAGTACGTAAGTATTGCCATACTGGGAAAGACCAAAGGTACATCAAGCCCAGCATCCTGCTTCCAACAGTGCAATCCAGGTCACAAATACCTGGCAAGATCCTCAAAATGTACAAAACATTTTATACTGCTTATTCCAGAAATAGTGGATTTTCCCCAAGTCCATTTAATAACGGTCTATGGACTTTTCCTTTAGGAAGCCATCCAAACCTTTTTTAAACTCCGCTAAGCTAACTGCCTTTGCCACATTCTCTGGCAACGAATTCCAGAGTTTAATTACACGTTTAATTAGCTTTAGTAAAACACGCTACCACAAATGGGGCCCTTCTACTAAAGGGTTGGCGCATGCTAGTTCCCAAAGCCAGCGTGCCATTTCTGACGCTGCAGTCATTTTTTTGAGATTTTTGTAGCACCGGGTTAGCTCAGGAGCCCTTACCGCCATCTCAATGGGTGGCGGTATGGGCTCCCCACCGAAATGGCTGGGCGCTAAGTGGCCAGCATTTTATCTGCTGCGGTAAAAGGGGGGCCTCAGCGTGCATTAGAAACATACACTGATGCTAGCACAGGCCCCCATTTACCGCACCTTAGTAAAGGGACCCCAAAGGTTTTTGAGATATTTTGCCTGTTTGTACATGCTAAACATGCATTAACTATTTTTTTTTAATATTATTTTAGAGGAGGTCTGTCATGGGTGAAGAGTGGGTGATAAATGGTCCCTCGTTATTTTTTTTTTTGCAGGTGCTGTGCACCAGTGGCATAGCTACTATGGGGCCACGGGGGCCTGGGCCCCTGTAGATTTGGCCCTGGACACCCTGCCGACGATCCTCTCAACCCCCCTCCCGCCGCCAACCCGCCGTCGCCGTCTGCTACCTTTGCTGGCGGGGGACCCCAACCCCTGCCAGCCGAAGTCTTCTTCCTTCGTTTGGTTTCCGAGTCTGAAGTCCTGCACGACGTCAGACTCGGAAACCAAACGAAGGAAGAAGACTTCGGATGGCAGGGGTTGGGGTCCCCCGCCAGCAAAGATAGGTGACGGAGGGGACGGGTGGGTGGGGGTCAAGAGGGTCGTCGGCAGAGGGGGGGGGGTCAAAGTTGTTTGTGGTGGTGCTGGCGGCGGCGGGGGAGTCGGCAATGGTGGCGGGGGGGTGTCGGCAGCACCGGGGGGGGGGAGGTTAAAATGTGCCCCCTCACCTCGGGATTTGGACCCCCCCCCACCAAAATCTGGCTACGCCCCTGCTGTGCACCAATTTGAAACATTAGCACATGACCTGCAAAAAGAAAAAGAGATAAAATGCTCGATTTTAATGCCGCGGTAAATCTGGGCTTAGTTTGTGGGAAAGTCCTGCGTTAGAATGCACCAAGTCCAGATTTCACCACAACTTAGTCAAAAGGCTCCACAGTGCTATAGACCTGTATGGTTTAATTTTTTTTTTGTACTTAACACATTTCAAGAACTCATAGGTTTTCACTGTGCTGTTGTATGAGCTTCCTAATAAGCCTGTCACCAGAGTGCTCTAATAAGGAGTGTATCCTGAATCCAGTCACTACTCTAAATAGCTTTTCTTGTTTTTATATACCACAGCTCTCCACAGGTATCACAGTACTTTGCATTGCAATGAATGAAAACCTTGGATACAAGCGAGTTACTTCTTACAACAAAGAGGTACAGAATTATGAGGCAGCACATCAACATAGCTGACTGTGCAGTAAATGAACAGCCACACCAAATCCATATGATACTCATAACTTAGTATTCAGGAAGAACCATTATACAATTACTAGTAAAAAAAAGGCTCGTTTCTGACACAAATGAAACGGGTGCTAGCAAGGTTTTCCTCGGAGTGTGTATGTTTGAGAGAGTGTATTTGAGAGTGACTGTGTGTGAGAGAGAGAGAGAGTGAATGTGCGAGTGTGTGTGTGTGAGAGAGAGAGAGTGAGTCTGGGTGCGAGTGTGTCTGTGAGAGAGAGAGTGTGTGTGTGTGTGTGAGAATGCGAGTGTGTGCAAATGCGTATGAGAGACAGTGTGAGAGAGTGTTTCACACAGATACAGTGTGTGCGAGAGAGAGAGTGTGTGTGAGACAGACTCTCTGTGAGACTGAGTGTATGAGACCAAGAGAGTGTGTGAGTGACTGTGTGACACATAGAGAGTGAATGTGATACAGTGTGAGACAGAGTGTGTGAGAGACAGTGTGTGAGAGTGAGAGAAAGACATTGAGAGTGAGAGAGAGAGAGTGTGTGTGTGTGACAGAGATACCTCCCTCCCCTCTCTGGTGTCAGCCCCCACCCCCCCTCTCTCTCTGGTGTCTCAGCGTTACTGTGCAGGACGCCAAGCTCTGGCTGTGCTTCAAGGAATTGACCAATCCTATTTAATAGAATGCACCTCCAACATTCTGAAGCCGAGAAACCTCGTGTGGTTGGTCACTTCTGCTTGTGATGAACCCGGAAGTAAGTGATGTCAATTCAGGAGATGGATACAGAGAGCAGGAATGCCTCAGCCATGCAGTCAGCTTCAGAATATTGGAGGTGCGTTTTATTATATAGGATATCTTGTATCTTTTGTTTGATGTTCAAATGACATCATTAGACTTGTCAACCACTCTTCTTAAAGTGCAGGGCAAAAAATGTGTCCGGTGCATGGGATGGGGGTAAAAAAAATACCTGCAAATGTTTCTGTCTGCACGGTACCAGGCACACAATCAGATGCCGAAAATGATTCATAAAGATTGATTAGGAGATCTCTGTATGGCATTTCTCTCCCTCAACCCGACTCCACCCACTTACTCATACTAGAGTAGAGCAATAATCAGCCCATGATTTTACAGATAAACGCAGGTTCACCCGCAGAAACTGCTCTGATTATTGTCTCCTAAGTACCTCTATCCAGAAAATGTAAAGGGGACAGACATGCTTCTAGCAGGTTATTTAAAGTCTGGATACATGGATCACCACTGAGTTTCTGTACAAAAAAGATGATACAATAATAAATGTCAACCACTTACCGCCAAATACAGCATGGTGTACATGGAGAAGGAGGCGTGGCCGGAGAAGAAGGATTTTCTGTGAAAGAGGATCAAGAAGCTATTATCACTCACACATAGGAGCCAAGTTTTCAAAATGATTGGGGGTGCTGAATTTTTTTTTTTTTTTTTTTTTTACAGGTGGTACATTCCCCCCTCCTCCTCCCACCTCCAAGTTCCAGGCCCCCCTCCCGTCCCTCCGAGTTCCAGACCCCTTCCCTCCCTCCGAGTTCCAGCCCCCACCTCACTCCCTCTGAGTTCCAGGCCCCCCTCACTCCCTCCCTCCAAGTTCCAGCCCCCCTCCTTCTCAGTGCCAGTCCCAACCCCAGCCCGACCTCCCACAACAGTCCTCCGTCGGTCTGCCCTCGCCTTCCTGCGTGCCGCCCAGAATTTTAAAAGTCATCTTACCTCTGAGTCCCGGCAGCAGCAGTGAAAGGCGAGCAGGCTCAACGCTTCAGCCTTCCTGTCTCTCTCAGCTCTGGTCCCGCCCTTCCGGAAACAGGAAACAAGGGCAGGACCAGAGCTGAGAGAGAAGCGCCGAGCCTGCTCGCCTTTCACTGCTGCCGCCGGGACCCTGAGGTAAGATGACTTTTAAAATTCTGGGCGGCACGCAGGAAGGCGAGGGCGGACCAGCGGAGGACTGTTGAGGGAGAAGAGGGTGGGCACCGGGCAGGCTGGGAAGGGAACTTCTGGTTTCGACTTCCGGCGGGTGAAAATATTGGGGGTGCTCGAGCACCCACAGCACCCATGGAGTCGGTGCCTATGCAGACACATGTGCCAACAGATGAAATAATCCATAGCAGGAATGATGAGGTAAAAGCTGGCCAGGGAGGGGGAGCAGCATCTTGGCCCGGGAGGGGGCAGCATGTTAGCTCCGCCTCAGGTGGCATCTGGCCGTGGGCTGGCCCTGGGTACAGCCATTGAAACTCAGCGATGCCTGAATAACTCCCAGCTCCCCCCCTGATTCCACCCCAGACTGTTCCAGCACTAACTGGAGAGTGCCATAGCAGTCCCTCTAGATTTTCAAGTGACACGTTCTGGCTACTGAATGCTGAAAATCCAGGAATCACTCAGTACAAGCCTTTCCCACACAGTTATCTCCCACTGAATATTGGTCCCCAAACAATTGTTTAATTTTTTTTACCTGGCCTCCATGACTTTGCTTGGCGGACCTCTGCACTCATAATCTTCCACATAACCCACAGAGCAATTGATCTCGGTGAAATCTGGGTCACAAACTGCCAGGAAGTGGGGACGTAGGCGGCCAACAGACACTTTGGCAATATCCGTGAAGGATTGGCTGATGGCACAGCCAAAGACGAAGCAGCCAGCTTGCTTGTAGAGAGCTGAGATATAGGGGTTCTGGATAAATGAATGGGATTTTTCCTTCATAAAGCGGATCCGGTAGAACTCACCTATTATAATCTGAAGAAACATAAAAAGCTCTTTAGGAAGAACAGTTTCTAATAAATTGTAAGACCCTAGTTTGCAACAGACATTACAGCGAGCCCAAAATCAATCAACTTTGCTAAGGAACACAATACAAGATTGCAGAAAGAAACGTATTTATTTATTTATTGCATTTGTACCCCACATTTTCCCACCTATTTGCAGTTTCAATGTGGCTTACATAGTACCGTCAGCGCTTGCCCAGTCGGTTGATAACAGATACAAGGTTGTATAGTGATCGTGTAAGTTAAAATTGGAGGGTCGGAAGGGATGAAGATTGCGTGTTGTCCAGTACGATTATAGTCTTGTTGTGTTGCTGGGTGGGAGGTTTACGTGGGGTCATTGGGGTAGGCCATTTTGAAGAGGTTGGTTTTTAGTGATTTCCTGAAGTTCTGAAGTCCTTATGTACTGACATGGGAATATCATTTTTAGTATCTCACACAAACAAGTCCATTTTGAAGGAACGTGAAACCTCCATCAATTTCATGGTCATATTAAAGTAAGTAAATACTGAATAAATTCTAGAATATTTTGTTCACCTAAAAGCCATTTCAACTCATGATAACAGTAGAGAAAGCCTTCTGTATACTATGTTATTGTTGTATATGGCGCAGGAGTGTAGCCAGACCTCAACGTTTGGGGGGGGGGGGTCCAGAGCCCAAAGTGGTGGGGGGCACAGTCTGGCCCACCTCCCTGCCGCAACTCCAGCCCTGCCACAATCCCACATACCTTGGCTGGCTGGCTTCCCCTCATGTAGCGCGCATGCTCAGTTTCATTAAAGCTGAACATGCACGTGATGTAAGGGGAAGCAGGGCAGGCAATGTGCAGAGAACAGTGCTGGAGAAAGGCTTCAGCTGGCAGGGGTTGGGGACCCCTGCCAGTCAAACCAGGGGCCCTGGATCAAATTTGGGGGGGGGGGGGCCAGGTCCCCTCATACCTACACTACTGATATGGAGAATTAAGTTATTTCAACTTTATTTTCAGTCATCTTTTTGGACACGGAACAACGATGGTATTGTCCTTATTAAAAGACGTTCTGATTAACTTTTAAACTAAATTGTATGATTTTCTGCAAATTGTACTAAAGATATTCTCTTATTTAATTCCAGCTTCTATGTACTTTATTGTATTCCTACTTGTGCCAAAATGTAGGTATGGCTCAACTTTTTATTGTTCGTTTTCTGTTTGTGAAAATTCACCAACAGGGAAAACTAAGGGGGTCATTTAATTTAAAGACTGCTGCCTGGTTTCAGAGAGCTGAGTTGCAGTGGGGAAGGTTCTGAGAATTCCTGAGTTTCTGTGGGCTGGGTTCCGGCCCGTGGGCTGTAGGGTAGACAAGCCGGATGTAAATGGTATCATTTTAATCATGTATGTGGCTGCTTATATAGGAAAGGGGATTTGATATACTGCCTTTCTGTGGTACAAGTGGTTTACAATTATACAAGTATTTCTTTCTGTTCCTAGGTTTTTATTTTTTATTTTACATGGGACAATAGAGGATTAAGGATTAGGGACTTGCCCAGGGTCACAGGGAGCTGCAGTGGGTACTGAACCTGGCTACTCCTCTACTCCATATATTTAAACAACTCCTAGAAAACCCCAAGTAGAGTACATATAAATGTGTTGTTTGCATGGTGCGTATTTTTACTGTGGGTGAGCACATGGGTGGCGTTTGAGTTCAGCATAGTGCTTAGGGTTATCATATTTGCACTAAGAAAAAAAAGTGGACACATGCCCCACCCCCTGCTGAATCCATACCCTGCCCCCTGTCTCACCCATGCCCCACCTCCTGCCGCACCCCACTCTGGAGAAGTCTTGTGAGGCCGCTGTTTGAACTCTCGGCAGCCATTTTGAATCAACGCCAGGAGAAAGATAGTCTGCAGATGCGCCGGGCAGGAAAGAAGGGGCTCTTTCCTACCCCAAAGAGGTCACTAGAACACCAGCCACCACACTAAGGTAAAAGAAGGGAGAGGATAGGACGCCCACCTGCCCGTCCGCCTGCCTGTTCGTCTGCAAATCCGGACAAACAGGCAGGCTGGTAAAACTCGTCCTGTTGTCTGGCCGTGTCCTCAAAAAGAGGGCATATCCAGGTAAAGCCAGGCATAGGGTAACCCTAGTGGGGCTACATGGTGGTCAGAGAAGATATTCAGGGGCACTGCCCACTGAAATGCTGCTGAATATTTTCTCCCAGCCTGTTCAGTGTGGTTAACTGGGCTGAAGCCCCTCCTGCCTAGTTAAATCCATTTGAATATCAGGCTCATAGATCACTTCTTTGTCTCAGGCACGGAAAAAAACAATATAAATTAGCCATCAAAGCCAAATGTATAGCTTGCACATATAACGATATTTATTTTATTTTTGTTACATTTGTACCCTGTGCTTTCCCACTCATGGCAGGCTCAATGCGGCTTACATGGGGCAATGGAGGGTTAAGTGACTTGCCCAGAGTCACAAGGAGCTGCCTGTGCCTGAAGTGGGAATCGAACTCAGTTCCTCAGTTCCCCAGGACCAAAGTCCACCGCCCTAACCACTAGACCACTCCTCCACTGTTGCTACTATTTGAGATTCTACATGGAATGTTGCTATTCCACTAGCAACATTCCATGTAGAAGTCAGCCCTTGCAGATCACCAATGTGGCCGCGCAGGCTTCTGCTTCTGTGAGTCTGATATCCTGCACGTACGTGCAGGACGTCAGACTCACAGAAACAGAAGCCTGCACAGCCTTCTACATAGAATGTTGCTAGTGGAATAGCAACATTCCATGTAGAATCTCCAATAGTATCTATTTTATTTTTGTTACATTTGTACCCTGGCAGGCTCAATGTGGCTTACATGGGGCAATGGAGGGTTAAGTGACTTTGCCCAGAGTCACAAGGAGCTGCCTGTCCCTGAAGTGGGAATCGAACTCAGTTCCTCAGGACCAAAGTCCACCACCCTAACCACTAGGCCACTTATCTGCATTGTACATACAAGATATACATATATTTGGATATTTTACTTGCACATTCATCAGGGCTAGCTACTTGTATAGTGATGCTACATACAGGAATAGTTTGAACCATCTAGATTAGAGGTTTCCAATTATTCCCAAAATGAAAACTGACAAACCAGATTTTTAGCTTTGTTGAAACTTGATTTATTACTGAGAACAATGGCAAGCGGTGCCATGTACAATGACATGGCCAACAGAGGTTGAACAATAACCACAGAATTGTCCGTTTCCTTCCTTCTGTTTCACGATGATCATTTGTAGTATTACAAGTAGATTATTTTAAAGTCACTGAACATTTTATGGCCAGAGAAGAACAGACTTATATGTGATGGGAAAAATCTTCTGGTTCATTTTTTTTATTGGCCAGTTTTTGGATATGTTCAATTCATTTCCGAAGTTACTATATGAAAACTTTGAGTGATGTGCAGAAAAATGGTTTAACACACGTAAATCAGCTCTAGATATGTTATTTAAGAGGTTTTCCCCTGATTCTATTAAAAAGTCACCAAAAATTGTGTGCACAAATTTAGGCACGTTCCCCATTTAAGAGCGCAATTTAATAGAATAATGAGCCAATCAGTGCTAATAATTGGCTTTTTGACAAGCAATTATTGGAACTAATTAGATTTAATCGGGACCTGCGTGTGTAAATTTAGGTGCAGGTTGCGGAAGTAGGAGGGTCACGGGTGTTTTTGAGGCAGATCGGGGTATGGTTCTGAGTTATGCACGTAATTCTAGAATAACGGTGCTCCGAACGAAAATTTTAAGGTCAGGCATTTGCACCACATTTTTGGGATCCTTTTACTAAGGTGCACTGAAAAACAGCCTGCAGTAGTGTAGGAGCAGGTTTTGGGCGTGCGCCGATCCATTTTCAGCACGCCTGTAAAAAAAAAAAAGGCCTTTTTAAAAAAAAAATTTTGCCGAAAATGGACGTGCGGCAAAATCAAAATTGCCGGGCGTCCATTTTGGGTCTGAGACCTTACCACCAGCCATTGACCGCTTAGCGGCAAATATTCACGTGGTAACCGGGCGGTAATGAACTACATGCATCAAATGCCACTTTGCGTGCGTCCGAAAATAAAAATTATTTTTCGGCCGGGCACCAAAAATGAAATTACCACGGGAGCTTCGCGGTAACTCCATTTTGGCGCACATTGGGCATGCACAGGACGCTTATGCGACTTAGTAAAAGGGCCCCTTAATCAGTGAAAATGGCAGTGCCTAAATTGACGTGTAAGCTCGCTGCTTAAGCATTAATTCTATAAACCACACCCAACTTTAGGTGCAGCTTATAGAATACCGCAAACACCGGGGGGGGGGGGGGGGGGGGGGGGAGGGGAGAAGAGAGAACCTAGCCCTTTATGTGGATATAAGGTTGATTCAGGGTACATTCTTTATACACTTAGTATTTTCCAAACCGAAACTGAAAACAGGAATCTCTAAGAGAAACAGAAAGTGGATGCACTCCCTCTAATGACAGTGGAAAAGGTAGCTGGCTGTCAGCAGTTTTTTTTTTTTGGGGTGGGGTGGGGGGGGGGGGGGCTCATGGATCAATACCTTCTTTGAGACTTCTGTGTCAACAATATTGATTACCTTAACTTACAAGATGCTGAGAACAGACAGTGAATACAGGCCATTACTACGCCAATGTTTGTACTATGGGTCATCACAGACTGATCCGTGAACCCTAGTTTCCATCAATACTCTTTAACAAATGTATTTAGTAGTTCCCATGTCTAAAAAAGCTGAGCAAATAATAGCTTCTTTCTTTCTTTCTCTGTTGGTGGTCTTAGTAATGTCACTAATTAAGCTGTAGGTGAAAGAATTAGCTCTCTAATAAGTACGTCAGTGTATAAGCACAATTATAGGTTTTTAACATTTTTTTTTTTTAAAGATTTTTACTTATAAGAGGTTAAACAGAGGGTAAAGCCTTGATGGCAGATTTTAAAAATAAGAGTATATCTGTGTTGCCTTTCTTGGTGTCTGAGATATTGTGGGACTAAGGATTCTAATTCGACACAGATGTCCTTGAAACATCATCCAGCATAAACATGTTTTAAAGACGGGGTTGGCCAACCGCTGATGTTCATAATTTAGTTATTTATTTGCCGTATGTACTCATGTTTATAAAACACTGGAAACTGTGAAATTAGGCAGCTAGTGTGTGAAAAATAAATAAATAAAAACAAAAAAAAAAAACCCCAAAAGGTTTATAACAAATTTATATACCGTATTTTTCGGACTATAAGACGCACTGGACCATAAGACGCACCTAGGTTTTAGAGGAGGGAACTAGGAAAAAAAAAATTCGGACTATAAGACGCACCTTTTTCCTCCTCTAAAACCTAGGTGCTCCAGTGCATCTTGTCCGAATCCCTCCCGCCGAGTTCCGAGATCCCCTGCCCTCCCTCCCTCTGAGGTCTAAAACTAATGTTACCTAGTCGGGGCTGCAGCGAAAAGCATGCAGGCTCAGGATGTCACTCTTCCCTTCTGTCTCTCTCAGCTCTGGTCCCGCCTTCATTTCCTGTTTGAGGGCGGGACCAGAGAGCTGAGAGAGACAGAAGGGGAGAGTGACGTCCTGAGCCTGCATGCTTTTCGCTGCAGCCCCGACTAGGTAACGTTAGTTTTAGACCTCAGAGGGAAGGCAGGGGAAGGGAGGGCGATCCCGGAACTCGGCAGGAGGGAGGGCGGCCTGCTAAATTTCTCTACCTTCGGACTATAAGATGCACCCCCCATTTTCCTCCCAAATTTGGGAGGAAAAAAGTGCGTCTTATAGTCCGAAAAATACGGTATGTCTCTGAATTGCCTGCTGTTGTTTTCCTTATATGTCATTATGGAACTCCTTGTTATCTGTTTCTTAAATATAGGCTTTTCTTATACTTTTCAGTTCAATTAAGTCTTCACGGTTCCCATAAGCAACTCACAGATTTTCTAATTCAAAATGAAATGACCTTTCTTTCTGTTATTAAAATGAAAATGTACTCCCGCAATTTGCGGTTTCCAAATTACCACAATGTAATTATGTCTTGCAGGCCATTATCATATTTTCCAGAAAAAGTGTGTGTATGTGGTGGGTGTGGGGTGGGGGAGCGGGGAAGGGAGTTATACATTTTTGGAATGTTTCATGAAGACCAAAACCCATAAGAAAATATTTATATGAAAGGAAGGGTCTTTAGTTTACACATGCATGGTTAGGGGCATGTTCTTTGACTTTTGTTTTAAAGAGCTCCGGGGGGTCCAGAAACCCATAAAAGTTCAACCTGGACCTGCCACTCAAGCCTGATTCAGTTTAATGATGCCTTTCCAATGCCTAGAGAGTTGAGTTTATTACTTTATAGGTTGCTCCAATATCTCCCAAGCAAAGAGCTGCCTTTAAAAGTCTTATACACACTGAATGAAGGGAGAGAGGTATGTGTTCCCTCTAGACGTAGGACGGATTCATTCTTTAAAATTCACACTTTTTTGGACTATATGAGGTTTTTTAGAAACATATCTTCTCTCACAGAAAGTCTACCATTGCTCTCAGTTAATGAGATGTTGGTCCAATCTGAATGAGCAAACCAATAAGCAGGTCACCTCTGTTGCGGTTACAATGCTACCAGTGGGGGAGCTGGAGTCCGCTGAGTTCCAAGCTACTTATTCTAATGTTTTGTGCTGGAACGGTTGTGGATTAAATATCTTAATTACTTTTTTCTCCTTCTGTGCCTGCAGTGGTCAGGGTTTTGAAAAATGCTGACCGCCACGGGCTGATTATTGACTTGATAGAAGGCAATCACATAACAGGTCACCTAGACTGAGAGGGCAAAGTAAGGGGGGGGGGAGGGGACTTGATATACCACTTTTCTGTGGTTTTTACAACTACATTCAAAGCAGTTTACATAGTATATACAGGTACTTATTTTGTACCTGGGGCAATGGAGGGTTAAGTGACTTTTAAGTGACTTGCCCAGAGTCACAAGGAGCTGCAGTGGGAATCGAACCCAGTTCCCCAGAATCAAAGTTCGCTGCACTAACCACTAGGCTACTCCTCATTAACCACATGGTAAGCTAGTGTTAAATACTAATTGTCTCATGGGGTGTGGCATGATCCGGGAGTGTGTGTGGAGGGCATTTAGCAGTGAACGTGATGCACTTACCAGGCAGTAAGCTACTACTACTACTACTACTATTTAGCATTTCTATAGCGCTACAAGGCATACGCAGCGCTGTACAAACATAGAAGAAAGACAGTCCCTGCTCAAAGAGCTTACAATCTAATAGACAAAAAATAAATAAAGTAAGCAAATCAAATCAATTAATGTGTACAGGAAGGAGGAGAGGAGGGTAGGTGGAGGCGAGTGGTTACAAGTGGTTACGAGTCAAAAGCAATGTTAAAGAGGTGGGTTTTCAGTCTAGATTTAAAGGTGGCCAAGGATGGGGCAAGACGTAGGGGCTCAGGAAGTTTATTCCAGGCGTAGGGTGCAGCGAGATAGAAGGCGCGAAGTCTGGAGTTGGCAGTAGTGGAGAAGGGAACAGATAAGAAGGATTTATCCATGGAGCGGAGTGCACGGGAAGGGGTGTAGGGAAGGACGAGTGTGGAGAGATACTGGGGAGCAGCAGAGTGAATACATTTATAGGTTAGTAGAAGAAGTTTGAACAGGATGCGAAAACGGATAGGGAGCCAGTGAAGGGTCTTGAGGAGAGGGGTAGTATGAGTAAAGCGACCCTGGCGGAAGATGAGACGGGCAGCAGAGTTTTGAACCGACTGGAGAGGGGAGAGGTGACTAAGTGGGAGGCCAGCAAGAAGCAGATTGCAGTAGTCTAAACGAGAGGTGACAAGGGTGTGGATGAGGGTTTTGGTAGAGTGCTCGGAAAGAAAGGGGCGGATTTTACGGATGTTGTAAAGAAAGAAACGACAGGTCTTGGCGGTCTGCTGGATATGAGCAGAGAAGGAGAGAGAAGAGTCAAAGATGACCCCAAGGTTTCGAGCTGAGGAGACAGGGAGAATGAGAGAGCCATCAACAGAAATAGAAAACGGGGGGAGCGGGGAGGTGGGTTTGGGGGGGAAAATGAGAAGCTCGGTTTTGGTCATATTTAATTTCAGGTGGCGTTGAGACATCCAGGCAGCAATGTCAGACAAGCACGCTGAAACTTTGGTTTGGATGCAAGGTGAGATATCAGGGGTAGAAAGGTAGATTTGGGAGTCATCAGCATAGAGGTGGTAGGAAAAGCCATGGGATGAGATTAATGAACCAAGGGAAGAAGTGTAGATAGAAAAGAGGAGGGGACCAAGAACAGAACCCTGAGGTACGCCGACAGGCAGAGGGATAGAAGTAGAAGAGGATCCACCAGAGTGAACACTAAAGGTGCGGAGGGAGAGGTAGGAAGAGAACCAGGAAAGGACAGAGCCCTGGAATCCAAGTGAGGACAGGGTATCGAGAAGTATGCTGTGATCGACAGTGTCAAAAGCAGCGGAAAGATCAAGAAGAATGAGGATGGAATATTGACCTCTGGATTTAGCCAGTAATAGGTCATTGGAGACTTTAGTAAGCGCAGTTTCGGTTGAGTGGAGAGGGCGAAAACCAGATTGTAATGGGTCAAGAATAGCATGTGAGGAGAGAAAATCAAGGCAGCGGCGGTGAACAGCACGCTCAAGTAATTTGGAGAGAAAAGGAAGGAGGGAGATGGGTCGGTAATTAGAGGGACAAGTAGGGTCAAGTGAAGGCTTCTTAAGGAGAGGTGTGACCACAGCATGTTTAAAGGAAGCAGGGACAGTCGCAGTGGAAAGTGAGAGGTTGAGAATGTGACAGATAAAAGGAATAAGAGTAGGAGAGATGGCATTAAGAAGGTGGGTGGGAATGGGATCAGAGGAACAGGTGGTACATTTTGAGGAAGAAAGGAGAAGTGTAGTTTCCTCAATAGTAACTTCAGGAAAGGAGGAAAGGGAATGAGGGGAAGGAGAGAGAGGGGAACGGACTAGTGGAGGGAGAGCTGGTGAGGTAGAGAAAGCAAGGTTTATCTTTTGAACCTTGTTGTGAAAGAATTCAGCAAGGGTCTGAGGAGATAATGAAGGGGGAGTTGGGGGAGGGGGCACCTTGAGGAGAGAGTTCAATGTGGTGAAGAGAAGTCGAGGATTAGAGCCAAGAGAGTTGGTCAGTTGGATATAATAATCCTGTTTGGCACGTAAAAGAGCAGATTGGAAGGAGGTCAGCATGAACTTAAAGTGTAAGAAATCAGCAAGGGCCCGAGATTTCCGCCAGAGGCGTTCGGCGGAGCGGGTACAGGAACGTAGGTAGCGGATATTAGAAGTCAGCCAAGGTTGGGGTTTTGTACGCCTTACAGGGCGGGTCATCAAAGGTGCAAGAGTGTCTAAGGCAGAGGATAGAGTATTGTTGTAAGAAGAAACAGCCTCGTTGACAGACGTGGATGGTGCCACAGTAGAGAAGAGGTTTGAAACATGGGAGGATAGAGATGAAGGGTCAATGTCGTGAAGATTCCTAGATAAATTAGATAGGATAGGACGGGACTGGGAGGGAGGAGATTTAAGTGTGAAAGTTATAAGATGGTGATCAGAGAGGGGAAGATCGGAGGCAAGGAAACTAGAGGGTGAACAGTTGGAGGAGAAGATGAGATCAAGACAGTGACCATTTTGATGAGTGGGGGAGGTGGAGCATAGTTGGAGATTAAAGGACGACGTTAAAGCGAGTAACTTGGAAATATAAGAGTTGGAAGGATCATTAGCAGGAATATTAAAGTCACCAAGGATGAGAGAGGGGGAGGAAGGATCATGGAAGAAGGCAAGCCAGGCATCAAAGTCACTGAGAAAGGATGAAAGGGACTTATCAGGGGGACGATAAATGACCGCTATTCGAAGAGGCAGAGGAGAGAAAAGGCGGATAGAGTGGACTTCAAAGGAGGAAAAACAGTGAGATTGAGGTGGAAGAAGGGGTTGAAATCTGGAGGAGGGAGAGAGAAGTAGTCCAACACCGCCCCCACGGCCAGCAGAGCGAGGAGTATGTGAAAATAGATAACCGCCATGGCACAGGGCTGCGACTGAAGCAGAGTCATCAGGGCAGAGCCAGGTTTCTGTTATGGCGAGCAGATGGAGGTGACGCGAGATAAAGAGGTCCTGGATATAGGGGAGTTTGTTACAGATAGAGCGGGCATTCCATAGGGCGCAAGAGAAGGGCAGAGAAGAGGAGGGGAGTAGAGGAATAGAGATGAGGTTAGAGAGGTCACGGTGAGATCTGTAGAGTTTGGATAATAGTTGGTGAGGAGGGCCAGGATTGGGATTGATGTCACCAGCTGAGAGTAAGAGAAGGAGTAAAAGAGAGCGGAGGAGAGTAGGAGAGGTGTGGCCACGAAGGCGTCGAAGGCGAGAGGTATTTAGGTGGAATGGGGAAGGCAAAATGGAGGGAAGAAAGAGACGGAGATTAAAAGCCAAGAGGGAGGAAGAGGGTAGGAGAGAAGGTGAGGTGATGAAGTCAATGGATGGGAAGTGAGTTCCTGTAGCGGAGAGAGGTAGGGGGTGAGGGAAAAGATTAGGAAGGGACAGAGCTAGGAAGAGAATGTGAATAGGGGCCATAAATGATTAAGGTACTTTAGCAACTGGAAAAAGATTAGATACAAAGAGAAAAATGCCGCGCGGCACCTAGAGCGGAGGCCCTGAGTGGATCGGGGTGGACCTGGGTGTCACCCCGGAGAAGGCTGTAAGGATATGCAGATGAGCTGCAAGTCCTCCACAGCACCTGAAAGGCAGCCGGTGGGTACCTCTCAGCTGAGGAAAGGCTTACCAGGGGTTAGGCCGAAGCCAGCATTCCTCCCCCTGAGGGTCGCCTGATCCTAGCCAAAAAGCACCTGGGAACTCTGGGCACTTGGAGAGAAGGCCCTGGGAAGATCGGGGTGGAACTGGAGTCACCCCGGATACAGCTATGAGGAAATGCAGAAGGGCTGCAAGTCCTCCACAGCACCTGGTGGGAGCGCTGGGCACCTAGAGCGGAGGCCCTGAGTGGATCGGGGTGGACCTGGGTGTCACCCCGGAGAAGGCTGTAAGGATATGCAGATGAGCTGCAAGTCCTCCACAGCACCTGAAAGGCAGCCGGTGGTAGAGGTGGGTACCTCGCAGCTGAGGAAAGGCTTACCAGGGGTTAGGCCGAAGCCAGCATTCCTCCCCCTGAGGGTCGCCTGGATCCTATATACGGCATCCAAATTTGGGTGCCAAAATTTGATCTGCGTGCAAATTAATAAACCAACATGTCGTTAACTAGCAATAAACTGATATTAACAATCCATTATTGCAGTTAATTGGTATGAATTAGATTTTGCCCACACATTTTCCTGCATGCTATTCTAGAACCCCACAGGCCTAAATCCTCTAGTGTACAAACTCAAAAGGGGGCATTTTCCTGCATGCTATTCTAGAACCCCACACGCCTAAATCCAGGGGGCATTTTCCTGCATGCTATTCTAGAACCCCACACGCCTAAATCCCCTAGTGTACAAACTCAAAAGGGGGCATTTTCCTGCATGCTATTCTAGAACCCCACACGCCTAAATCCCCTAGTGTACAAACTCAAAAGGGGGCATGGTAGGACCATTCCAAAACTTTGTGCGTGGTGTTATAGAATACCACCATTCCTGCACCCAAATGCCAAGAACTGGGCACCAGTATTTACGCCAGGTTTCAGCTAGAGTAAATACCGTAACCCAAAGCTGGGTGCAGGAATGGGCTCTAAGCGCTATTCTAAAGAAAGTGTTCAACTTGGAGCACACTGCGCCAGTTTTTTTTTCCATGACTCAAATTTGGATACTATTTACTGAATGGAGTTAACATGGGACCATTTACCTCCTCCTAAATAGGAGGCATTTCCATGTTAACCGGGTGCAGATACTGTGCATTAATGGGAATGTTAACACAAGAGGCAGTGGAAAATATTAGGAATACCCCCAATAAGTGTTGTGTTTACCAAGCTGCAGTAAAAAGGGCCCCATGCAATTGAAACGTGGTGAAAACGTACGTGCCTAAATTAGACGTGTATCTCCCTTTATTCTATAATAACGTGCGTAAATGCTAGGAACGCTCCCGTTCTGCTCATGACCTTCTCATTTCTGCACCCCATTTTTTTTTACTCTTGTGTAAAATTTAGGCGTTTATGTGCATAAATTCCAATTAAATCTAATTAGTGCCAATAATTGGTTTTAATAGCCAATTATCAGCGCTAATTAGATTATTCAAGTAAATTGTGCGTGCAAACTGGGCACAAGTCCATATTTGCACGCACAATTTTTAGCAACTTATAGTATTGGCGGGTAATGCTATTCATTCACATTTTATACAAGTGAAAACTCTGAATTTGGGTTACATATCTTTATGAATAAAACACCCTTATCTGGCAGAGCCCTGATTTCCCCTAATTGATGTTTTAAGATATACATATTATCTGTAGCACCTCCTTTGGCTTAAAGGAAGACTTCAGTTAATAAATGTTCAAAGCATGCTGGGGCACATAAGTTGCATCAATAAAAAAAACACCACTTTCATTTTGGTGGAATTCCCCTTCTCCTCTGGGAGTGCAGGTGTTGGCAAGCATGTCACAAGGGAACTGCCTGTAAGTCATAAGAACATAAGAGTTGCCAAACTGAGACAGACCGAAGGTTCATCAAGCCCAGTATCAGTGGCGTACCAAGGGGGGGGGGGGGGCGGTGGGTGCGGTCCGCCCCGGGTGCACGCCGCGTGTCTGTCGGCAACGCTTGTTCCCTGCTCCCTCTGCCCTGGAACAGGTTACTTCCTGTTCCGGGGCAGAGGGAGCAGGGAATGAGCGAAGCCAACAGGCACGCGGCACCCCCCCCCCCCCAGCAGGTAAAAATACACCCGGGGGGTCCTTTCGCCGGGGGTGGGGGGGTCGCGCTGCACCCGGGGGCGTGTCCTTTTGCCAGGGGGAGGTGTTGCGCTGCACCCGGGGGGGGGGGGAGCGCTTTGGCGATCCGCCCCGGGTGTCAGCCACCCTAGGAACGCCACTGCCCAGTATCCTGTTTCCAACAGTGGTCAATTCAGGTCACATGTATCTGGCAAGATCTCAAAACAGTAAAATAGATTTTATGCTGCTTATCCTAGAAATAAGCAGTGGATTTTCTCCAAGTCCATCTTAATAATGGCTTATGGACTTTTCTTTTAGGAAGTTATTCAAAGCTTTTTTTAAAACCCTGCTACACTAACTGCTTTTACCACATTCTCTGGCAACAAATTCCAGAGTTTAATCATATGTTGCGTGAAGAAATATTTTCTCTGATTTGTTTTAAATTTACTACTTAACAGCTTCATTGCATGCCCCCTAGTCCTAGTATTTTTGGAAAAAGTAAACAAGTGATTCACGTCCACCCATTCCATTCCACTCATTACTTTATAGTCTGACCTTAGAGTGGTCTATGCAATATATTTGCCGGGTTCAGTAAATAGTGCCCAAATATGGGTATTGAAAATGGGCATGAGCAGTTTCACCTGCTGAAACCAAGTGTAGATCCTGCTGCGCAAGCTGGACGTATATCCATGGAATTCTATAATACTGCATACAATTTTCCAGAATGCCCCGACCCAGCCATGCTCCTCCCATGGGAACGCACCTTTGCAGTTGCACACAGTGCTATCCTATAACTGGGCACGCAAGTGTATTTCTGTGCCGATCTGCCATTTTGGCCCTCTTTCAGCGCCTTGCATCCATTAAAACGTGTCTCTGCACCAAATATTGGAAGCGGAATTTAGGCATCATTTATACAATTCACTCCTTAATATCTTTTGTGGTACCATAAACAACGTGAATCCACCACATCATAAAAGTAATGTCAAGTCCAACATCATTCCAAACACATCTGCATTCCGGGAGGTGCATGAAACATGTGGCTGATACCTTAAATATTCAACTAGTCTTTTATTCTTGTTGTTGCTTTGTATTTGTTTGCTTTGTAACTGAAGCAAATATCATAAGAAGATAACCACCAGGGTGGAGAAACAAATGACCACTACGAAATTCACGCAGCCAATGGGAACAGTAGGATTGAAGGATGAGTCTTCCAACACTGGACACTTGTATACTGATTTGTTCTCAAAAGCAAATATATACAGTGTGTACTTTTGAAAGGTTATACAGTTGGGGGCCAGTTTTCAACAGATTACTTTTAATGTGGCCACTTTAAAGCTAACTTTTAAAGAGACACTACCTGGGCCGACTCTTTGAAAGTTAGCTAGTACAGACTACACCTATAGAAAAGCCATTTTAGACCTGCTTTTTGTGCAGGTGGCAGAGCAGGTATAGAAAATAGAGCCTGTTCATGTGAAAATCAGATGTTTGTGTGTTTGCCTCCCCCAGGGGCGTAGCCAGACTTCAGCGGGATGGGGGTCCAGAGCCCGAGGTGAGGGGGCACATTTTGCCCCCCCCCCCCCGCCGCCAACCTGCCGTCGCCTACCTTTGCTGGCGGGGGACCCCCAACCCCTGCCAGCCGAGGTCCTCTTCTTCTCGCAAAAGGCTTCCTTCTGTTTCTGCAGGACGTCAGAAACAGAAGGAAACCTTTTGCGAGAAGAAGAGGACCTCGGCTGGCGGAGGGTGGGGTCCCCCGTCAGCAAAGGCAGATGACGGCGGGTCGGGTGGGTTGTCGGCGGGGGGGGGGTCCAGGGCCAAATCTACGGGGGCCCAGGCCCCCCAGGCACTGGCCTCCCCCAATCTAAAAACCTCCTGCCCACCAATAACATCTTTTTTTTCAAGCCGCTTAAAAGTAAACAAGCCACAGAAACGGGCACATATTTTCAGTCAGGCCCATTTACCCGGGGGATACTTCCCCAGGTAAATGGCTTTGGATAATGCCCTCATTATGGCTAATACCATTTTCTTTTGCACTGTGCTAAGTTAGACACTGCGCCAACCACGAGAAATGATTCCACAGTGTAGCTCGGTGTCAGAAGTTGGACTTCACGGTGCCAGAATGTTGTAAATGAATGAAGTATTGCGCACTTACTGCCAGGATGGCAATGAGAATGCCAACCGCGCAGAGCACGGCATCGGTGATGGTCTCTCCCGATTTGGATGGATACTTGATACTCTCGTCACTGCAGTAAAATCCCCGATGGTATGGCTTGATCATGCTAGTTTCGATAATCAGGAAGGGCAGGCCAGCTAGCGAAAGAACAGAAGACACAGAAAAACACAAAGAAAATCAATAACATGAAAAAACACAAATAAACTGCAGTACACACCCACTAAGACACTGCAAACTCATTAATCTGGGGTTATTTATAGCTGATGCAAATTCCCCCCCCCCCCCCCCCCACCTAAAAACCAATATACAAGTGCAATATAAAAAAAACAGCATGGTGCTAATTTTTCATCTCCCTTATTTTAAGTGCAGTATATGAGAAAACGTCATCTCGTTGTGCTGGAAGGAAATGCACAGAAATAACTTCCGAGTCTGTTTGCAGAGTTATCAACTGAGACCTGCATAATGCAGAGAGGTCATCTACAGAAATGAATGCCAGCAGCACCCCCACTGGAAGAAACACCGGAATGGAGATGGTGCTTTGCTTTAAGTGGTACTGGATGGCAAGAAAGCTCATCTCCGTGGGCCTGATGGGACCCAAGTTCAGCACTGCTGCGGGAATACACACTGTGCAAACAACGACTATGTTACTACAATGCTAACCATGCACACGAATAGACTTTTTGTTCACTGAAGCAATGACTGCAATCACCACCGTCTATGCTATCACTATCCTGCATCCAGAAGATCAGTTGAATGGGAAGTCCTCAGAGAATGATGCCAAATTGCCAGCCACAAGCCAAAGCACCAAGCATCCAATATCAGTCCATTCCCAGTGGTCAGGGCCGCCGAGAGACTAGGCCGGGCCTGGGGCAATGCCGCCCTGCCTCCTCCACCACCCCCGCCACTGCCGCCTCCGTCGCTCCCCCCGCCGCTGCAGTCCGCGGTCTCACCTACCTGCCTGCCTCCACGGCTCCGGGCCCCCTTCATTCAAAGTGGCAGTCGCAGATCACGTCTCTTCTGGCCGTCCCTCCCTGTGTCCCGCCCTCGTCTGATGTAACTTCCGGTTTCCGCGAGGGCGGGACACAGGGAGGGAAGGCCAGAAGAGACGCAATCTTCGACTGCCGCTTTGAATGAAGGGGGCCTGGAGCCGAGGAGGCAGGCAGGTGAGACCAGGGACTGCAGCGCCGGCGGCCTGACCCTGGCGCCGGGCCCCACCCGGGGAACTTTTGCACCCCCCTGCCCCCCCCCCCTCTCGGTGGCCCTGCCAGTGGTATTTAGCACAGATCTTTTCATGTCAAAAAATGCCTTCCAGGCAGGAGCTATGCTTCAAAACCACCTGTCTAGGTGCAGGGCCCTTTTTACCACAGCTTGGTAAAAGGACCCCTCAGGTTCCTACTTTCCTTTACAGAATACTAGTGTAAAAGTGAAAATGAATGCCTAGAAGTTAGGCCTGAGCAATTATACCTGCCACAGAGCTGACATAAGTGTCTGCATCAAACTTCCAGAGAAACATGCCAACTTATAGCATGTCTCTATATTACATGTTTGTCAGTCTAGGGTTACCATATGTCCTCTGCTAAGAAGACATGTCCTCCTTTTGGAACTTCTTCAGATATGCCCTACAAGCTTTTTAAGTTTTAAGAAAAATGTCCTCTTTTTCTTGTATGTGCCTATGACCCACACTAATCCTTCACAGGGACAACTGTGTGGCCATTTTATAATACGGATGTTCTTCTCCAGCCACACAAATGTCCATGTCTCTTGTTTTGCCCTGTTCATAGTATGGACATTTCAGTTTGTAAACTAGAGGGTCATGCTGGATGTAGGCAGCACTTGGGCGTCCATCTCTCAGTATTTTAAAACGGCCATTTGTCAGCAGATCCTGTTCTAAAATACATGAGAAATGGGCATTCATATCTGACGTGCAGACTAGGACATCCATATTCTCAGTTGGCCATCCTTTCTAAAATGCCACTTCACATGTATAAAAATAGAAGAACCGGGTATTTAAAAGGAGCTCACTTGGAGACAAACATCAGTTTAAACATTCCCGGATCATTATGTCAATTTGCATGTTTGCACATTTAGAAAAACAGGGGGCCCTTTTACTAAGCTGCAACGTGCGTCAATTTGCAGTTACCGCTTGGCCCTTGCAGTAATTTCAGTTCTGACGTGCGTCCGCTACGCGCGCTGGAATATCATTTTTATTTTCTGGCCCATGGCAGAAACCAAGCGGTAATCGTCATTCTACGTGCATAAATGATTACCGCACGGTTAACGCGCGAGACCTTACCACTAAGTCAATGGCTGGCGGTAAGGTCTCAGACCCAAAATGGACGCGTACCAATTTTAATTTTGCTGCACGTCCGTTTTCGGCAAAAATTAAAAAAAGAAAACATCTTTTTTTATTGGCACACTGAAAAATGGATCTGCCCGCACCCAAAACACGCGCCTACACTAGCGCAGCCCATTTTTCAGCGCATCTTAGTAAAAGGACCCCACCGTGAATAAAATGAACCGAAACTCAGATGAAAATCACATTAATCAGGTATCCAAAAAGAAAAACACGATGGAATAAACCAGGCACCGACTGGGAGAAACATTAAATATCAGAAAGTAAACATAATGGATGTAAATGTAGAAACAGAGGCACATGCTGTCACCTGTACAGAGACATTTTGGATCTGGGACCTACACAGTAAAATACAGCACTTTTCTGTGTGTTAGAAGACTAGCTAGACATTGAAGGAAAAGAGAGTTTTCAGCAGCAGGACAGCAAATCTAGGCCACAGTGCAAGGCAGCAGAATGCCGGAATAAACTTTGTCTCCTCGTGAATTAGTCACATTTGCAAGTACTGCCAGATTCTGAAGCCACAACAAGCAGGGACTGGAGCCTCTGATGAAATCTCTAATGCGATAAAATCCCAGAGCAAAATAAAAAACAATAACAAAAGAAAAACCCTGCATAGGATAGGCAACGTAATTTCCCAGGAAGAGAAAGCTTTGCAAAAACCCATGAACACTTTCTACACAAAGTCTATTGACAGAGATCTTTTATAGGAAATCTGAGCTGCGTTACCGATGACATGTATTGCTACAGGCCCGACAGGACATTACAACTCAGAATGTATGACCCTACAACCTTAGCAGCCTAGTGGGTTAGTGCAGTGGACTTTGATCCTGGGGAACTGAGTTCGATTCCCACTGCAGCTCCTTGTGACTCTGGGCAAGTCACTTAACCCTCCACTGCCCCGGGTGCAAATAAGTATCTGAATATATGTAAACCGCTTTGAATGTAGTTGCAAAAACCTCAGAAAGGCGGTATATCAAGTCCCATTTCCCTTTCCCCTTTACCACTCCCTTTCCTGTTTTTATTGTCCATGGCCTCTTAACGTGAGGAGGGATCTAGCCAAAAGTGAATGGTCTACAATTTGGCAAGTAAGATTTAGGGACTGGTTTACAATACTAAAACCATGCTAATCAGTTAAGGCAATTCTATAACTGGTACTCGCATTACATACCACCTGCAAGGAAAATGTACAGATTACCAGCACTTTTATGGGTAAGTATACACTTACACACCTTCGTTGTGTTTGTGTCAATTTGATGGACTGCGAGGGCTTTGTTCATCTGTGTTTACATTGCCTAAGTATACACTTACACATGCAAGTGGCAGCAAAGTGACTAAGGGATGCATGACTAACATGGGCTAGCTTTAAGACATGTGATTTTACTGGTAACCCCAGTTATTAGTAACTAGGTCTCATTCCATAAAATTGGGTTTGTGCTAAAATAGCATGAGTTAGTGTTAAAATAACCCACCTTAATGGGAGCTCATCATGTTGATAACTTCACCCCTTAGTGTGAAGAGTTTCAGTTTCTGGTAACCACAGCTGACATTGTGATGTCATAATGCCATATTCCATCAATGGCTAAGAGCCAACTTCATCAGTGATGTCACAATGGCTTGATTACCCTATACTTGGCTCACTTGTATTACATACACCAGTGATTTGATTTCTAAAGACATTTCTCTTTTCTTTAATTAAAGGGGGAAGTTATCAATAAGGCCAACTGTTAAGACGTGTTATTTTACTGTTAACCCCAGTTATTAGTAACTAGGGTTCATTAAGTAAAATGAGACCTGTGGTTGAATAGCACGAGTTAGAGGTAAAATAACACGTGTTACCAGAAGCAAATGTTAGCAACTACGCCCCTCCCCCCCCCCCCAAGTGCTATTCTGTAAGGGCACATGCAAGTGGCATAGGGCCAGATTCAGTAAATTTAGCCCAAAGTTAGGCACTGAGAAAAATCGACGCTCAGTGATATTCTATAAAGGGTGATCCAAGCTAAGCGCTCTTTATTGAATCGCGTGTAACGCTGATTCCTGCACCCAACTTAGGGCGTGAGGACTTACACCAGATGAAACCTGGTGTAAATCCTGACATGCAAGTTGAGAGCAGGAATCACAGTGCACAATTTTTCTGAATGCCCATGACCATGCCCCCCTTTTGAGTTGCCCGCTATGGGATTTGGGCACTCTGTGTTGTAGGATATCTAATTGATGCCAATTAATGTCAATAATTGTTAGCATCCAATTATTGCTGTTAATGGCTCAGTAGCCCATTACATTGCACACGCATCTCAGGGTCATGCCCAAATTTTGGTACACCAACTTGGGTGACTTTGTAGATTACTGGGCAAAGCATGGCAAGGAACACACAGCCTTCCAATCCAATCAATGTGACATAATTCAGTGGCGATCACGGTATTACTGATTTGCTATAAGGTCTGTGACAGGACATCTAGAATTAATTTTTGTTATCAGCACCCTTGTGGTGCCAGTCTTAACATACTGGGACAATGCAAGCTTTTCTCCAAATTCATGACTCCTTAGGCAGGTGCTGGGTGCCGAAACATGGGACTGTTTCGGGTCTGTTTGCATACTAGCTGATATCATCAATAAAATTTCTTCAGCATCATTATAAGTCTTATTGATTAGACTGGAAGGCTGTTTGTGCATTCCCTTCTTTTTCTGCTGGGACTTTACAAGTAGGACTATTTTTCCTTTTTTTGTGTGTGTATTCAAAGGATGGCAGGGGCATGGTTGGTACTGCCACTTATGTACGCAATTTATTGAGTACTGCAAGTTACATGCACCCTTGCCATATTTAGGTGACTAAATTATGACAGGTCTATAGCCAGTGTAACTGTGGGCACCCAATGTAAGGTGAACCAATGCTGATACCGAACAAGTACGCCAACTGTTAGCATGTTGTTTTAGCAGTTAGCATGAGCTAATTCACCTAGTAAGTGCTTTTGGTGTTAGTGGGTGGGAACTAGACGTGGCATGGGCAAAGAATGGGCATTGATAGCATACCGAGGTTGACGCAGGATCACTTAGCACCTCCTCAATAGGAGGCACTAAGTATCCACACTACCTGCAGGCAGTGTAAACATGTGGTAATGAACATTTCAGCATGGTAAGTGCAGAGGATGTGCTGGGCGCACCCTCAATAATTAACGCACAGCCCTTGCACTTAACACACATTAAATTTTTGCTTTTAAAGAACATAAAGGGCCAGATTCTATATATGGTGCCTAAAAAATTGATGCGGGAAACATTTCCGCCTACGCATATTCTATAAGCGGCGCCTAGATTTAGGCGCAGTATGTAGAACATGCTTAGTTGATATCCCAGTGCCTAAAACTACGCATGTCCATTGACACCAATGAAAATGTGGCGTAAATCCCTGTACGCTCATTGGGCCATATTCTATAACTACGTATTTTGGAATGCCCATGAAACGCCCATTTCCCTTCCCATAGCCAAGCCCCCTTTAAACTGCACGCATTAGAATTTAGGAGCAGTTCATTACAGAATCTGCTTAGCGAGTTGTGTGCGTAAATTCTAATTATTGCCAATTAGTGCTCATTATTGCTTGTTAAGTGCTGACATCAATGCTGATTAGCTTGTTAAGCCAATTAAGTTACACGACTTGTTATAGAATACACCTGGATTTTGGCATAGATCTCTAGGAACGCTGCTACGTAGAATCGGTAGAAAGTGAGGAATCCTAGCGCACTTTAGTAATAGGATCCCTTAGTGTTGTACAACAGCTACATCGATTTGTATTGTTTAAAGAAAACTATATAAGGCCCTACGTAGATGTTTGATGGCATAGGAGTTAAATGAATTGATGTTATACAGGGTAGGCTTTAGTTTTCTTTAACTTAAATAGTAAGCTTGTCCAGTCCTTTCATTAAGGCTGTCCTTTCCATACCCCTAACTAAAATGTAAATAAGGAAAACATGCCTTTCATGTAATATCCCTTTCAAGTGATCTGAAGGTAGGAAACCCACTAATCTATCATCCTAAACATTCCAGTCGCTAGATTTCTATCCAACTCCATAGCTGTTCTTATTTAGTCCTGGTATCTGCCACCTGCATAAACAATGAAGAGCCAGGATTCAGTAACAGAACACTAGCAGTGAAAGACTAAAAGTTTGAAGTAAAAAGAAAAAAAAAAACATAAAAAGAAAAAAAAAGAGTAACCTTCTACTTAAAGTTCCCCGATTGTATTTATTTCCTTTTTCACATATTTTCATTACCTGACAATTTTTTTTAAGTATGCCAGAAGCAAACAGTATGGTTATACAATTCCTTTGATGAAGTGGAAATGAATGTTCAGGGTTATAGTTTCTGCAAAAAATACGCCGCACCATTGGGTTCCGAAACAATATGGGCCCATGAGTATCTCACTTGGAAGATAGACGGGAGAAGAAAAAAACATTCTGCAGAAAACAGAAACAGCGAAATGTGGAGGTGGCCAGAGGTATAACGATGTCACTGAGCCACACTCCCATTACTCCTTTTATTCTTGACCCAACATGACCGTGTTTCAGCAAGGGTCTGCATCAGGCATCCTTGCTTTACAAAAGTAGACCACGAACGAGTGAGTTGGTGAAGATTTTCTGCCTCAATGCCATTTTAAATGGTGTAGCAGTATTTTCTTGGATCAACCGATTATATGAGAGGATAAGGTTTGTGAATGTATTGGGCCTGATATTCAGATTGTGAGAATTTGCCGGCTGCCTCCTCTGGTCGGCGCGCCGCTCGGATATTCAATGCCGGGCCATTTCCGGTGACCGGCATTGAATATCTGGCTTATTTTTGGCCGGTTTAAACTTAACCAGCCAAGTCAATATTCAGCACTGGCCAGTTAAGTTTAAATTGGCCAAAGATAGACCTATTTTGGCAGCCCAATTTGGCCTCCAAACTTAGGGTCCTTTTTACTAAGCCGCGTAGGCACCCACTCGCGCCCAATGCACATCAATTCTGAGTTACCGCCTGGCTACCATGTGGCCCATGTGGTCATTTCATTTTTTACGCGCGTCCACTACACGCGCCGGAAAATATATTTTATTTTCTGTCGCACAGCGAAAATCAGATGGTAACTCTGACTAGACACACGTAGGAGATTACCGCATGGTTAACGCAAGAGACCTTACCGCTAAGTCAATGGCTGGCAGTAAGGTCTCAGACCCATAATGGACACGCGCCAATTTTTATTTTGCCGCATGTCCATTTTTTGCAGGTGCATTGAAAAATGGATCTGCGCGAGTCCAATACACACGTCTACACCAGCGCAGGCCCTTTTTCAGTGCACCTCAGTAAAAGGACCCCTTATAGCTAGTGGATGTGCTGAATATTCGTGCATAGCTAGCTATATTGTGCAATATCGCTGGTTAGCTGCTTAGCGCTGACTACGAATATTCACAGCTAGCCAGTTAAGTATTATTTAACCAGCTAGGAGCCATTCCTAGACGGTTAAATAGAACTGAATATCGGGAGGCTACTTTATACATTTATCCCTTATTCACTAAACAGCAAAATCTCGATATTAACGTTTGGGGACATTCCCTACACTTTGCTGTGCAGTTAAAGCAGAGAAACGTTTGGTAACACAATGCAGTTGGCCACACCACTTAAGGTGGTATTATCTGCCGCTTTCACTAGGGATATGCATTTTTTTTAGTGTCCATTCAGGGGTCCTTTTACTAAGGTGTCCTGAAAAATGGGCTGCGCTAGAGTAAGCATGTGTTTCAGGCGCACGCAGATCCATTTTTCAGCACACCTGTAGAAAAGGCCTTTTTTAATTTTAAAATTTTTGCCAAAAATGGACATGCGGCAAAATCAAAATTGGCACGCCTTCATTTTGGGTCTGAGACCTTACCGCCACCCATTCACTTAGCGATAAGGTCTCATGTGTTAACCGGGCGATAATCGTCCATGCACATATAATGACATTACCGCCTGGTTTCCGCCGCATGCTGGAAAATAAAAATGATTTTCCAGCGCACGTAGCGGACGCGCATAAAAACCAAAATTTGACACATGTTGGGCGCGCATAGGCACCTACGCAGCTTAGTAAAAGGGCCCCTCAGTTTTTAGTGCACCTTACAAACTTAAGTGTGCACTAAATTGATTTAGTAACCCTTTTACTAAAGTGCAGTCAAGTTTTTGCACTTACACTGCAAATTCAATGCAGTAAACACAAATGGCTCACATAAAATACATGCGCATAAATGCTTTTAAAGGACCACGACCTGCTGAAACACGGCCCATGTCGAGTTTTTAAAAAGTAGTTAGGTGCCTGTATTTTATGTGAACTGATTGTGAATAAAGAATTCATTTTCAAATAAATTCTTGGCTGCGCACTGGTTTTCTGGTCACCTCCACTATTCCTTTGCGCTCAACATGGCCCCACAAGCATTTCTGTTCTACTGAGCTGCAGGTTTGGATTTCTACACCTGTCCCTCACATTTTTTAGACTGGGCAGGGAAAATAACCATTCCACATTCATCGTCAATGAGAATTCAGTGAGGCCCGAGCTATCGTTAATCTCCAATTCCAATGCTTCAGACAGACTAGCCGGGTTGCCATGTGCTTCTACTCCAGCGACACACTGGGTACGCTGTTCTTTTAAAATTAAATTTGGAGAGTGCCCAGCTTCCCCCTTTCAGATCTCTGATAACAATGCAGTGGCCCCGCTATCAAGCAATGTGTGAAATCAATGCTAAAACCAGGCGAAGAAAGCTGAAGAGAAAAGCTGAGCTTTTTTTTTGCTTTGCTGTGGCAAATCTCCACAAAGACAGCAGTGTTCTCTCTCTCGTTTCTCAAGGGCCCAGTGCCAAGAAACATTAGCCCTTTTCACCATGGCATTGCCCTGCAAGCGCACTGGTATGTTTGTCTGAAATTGTAGGTTTTCCATAGCCATTATTTCCCCTGGGTAACAGCTCTCCTGGTCCAATTCAACGTGAAAAGCACAGCAAAAGAGGCTCCGAGACTGAAAGAGCAGTCAGAGGGAGCTCAATCTTAAGCAATTCCACAGACATTACAGATGGCACAAATAATGCATTCACTATTAACACTTCAAGACATGACAGGAAAGGGAAGGTTTTCGACACACTCCACTCACAAAACCAAAAGCACACTATATACTACATTAATAATACGCAGATTGAGTACTTGCAAATTAAAACACAAATAATTAAGAAACAGAACCCATCACTAAGTTGATAACAGTAAATGTCAGTGCTCTTGGCTTGTCTTTTTTTCGTTCAGTTCGGTCTCTGGGAAGAAAACCCCAGACAAGATTGTAGACGATTATTAACTCAGACTCATATTCATGAAGGCCAGATGCAAACCTCAGCAGTCAGCACATATCTCCAGTGCAGAGGGGGATTGACACACTGGAAACAGCCAGCTCAGGCTGCAAAGTTTTACAAACCCCACAACACGGCCGGAAAGCGACTGCTGAAAACGTCTATTTTGGTGTCATTTCTCTAATCCAACACCGTTTTCCAGCCAAGAAGTGAAATTAAGAAGGTGAAACAGGATACTGGGCTAGATGGATCACTGGTCTGACAAAGTATGGCTACGCTCATGTTCTTATATACAGAAAGGGAATAAGGCCCGAGTAAACCGGTTCGTGTTCGCTAATCTTTTCTACAGACAAGGCGCATAGCGAAATATTGATACCAAACTGCCAGATGCATGGAACCATTTTTTTTTTGCATGTTTATAATGGGTGTCTGCAGGCTTACTGGGGGCTTAATTATTAAGAAATCTAGTCCCTTTCAAATCCTGTCTGAAGGAATGGGTTTGCTGCATTTGAGTACGGTTACTATAGGAAACATGGAGTGTCGAGTAAACTTCAAAAGCCTCACAAAACGGAGTTGGCGTCTGTCAGCGGTTCATTAGCAACCCTGCCTTCCTGTGTGTGGTTTCTAATCACATTCAAACCTCTAACTAAATCCAGGTCTTTGGAGGAGAGGGGAGAGCCAATTAACAGTTAAGAATGATTCAGAGCGGCTGCAGTTCACCACGAAACCATTCCCTAGCCATCCTATCAATTTCCATCAATCTTAAAAGGCAAACATGGTCAATTTTAATCTGGAAGAGGGACGAGGAGGGTTATTTTTTTTTTAGGATTTAACAGAGGAAGACATATACAAGCAGGGACCAAGGGACCTTTTTACTGAAGGGTGTTTTATGGTAGTCTGCCTGTATTTGTGTGTCAAACTGTGCCTTACTGTATTTTTCAGATTTTGTTTTTCACTTAAGGGGTGCGGCATGGGCAGAAAGGGGGCATGGACGTGTTAGCCGGCTAACATGATATACCTACCGTGTGCTAACTGGCTAATGCAGAATTAACACAGGACCACTTGCGGTAATTTCATTTTTGACGCATGTCCACTATGCGCGCCAGAAAATATTTTTATTTTCTAGCGTGCGGGAGGTAATCGGCATTTTATTCACGTAGACCATTACCGCCTGGTTACCGTGTGAGACCTTACTGCTAAGGTCAATGGCTGGTAGTAAGGAATCAGGCCCAAAATGGACGCACAGCAATTTTAATTTTGCTGCACGTCCATTTTCAGCAAAAAAATTTTTTTAAGGCATTTTTTACAGGTGCACTGAAAAATGATTCTGCGTGCGCCCAAAACATGCGTCTACACTACCGCAGGCCATTTTTCAGTGCGCCAGGTGACATTTCCTAATCCCTCCAATGGAGAACTGTTCCATAGGAGCACTTTCTGTAAATCCCAATGTCAATATTTTTGGACACAGATATGCATTCCCCTTTTGAAATAGAGAATCTACATTTTTTTTAGACCTACCCTAGTCCTGCCCAAAACAGGTCCAGACCACAGCCCCTTACCATGTGCACAGTTTAGAGTTATATATATATAGCGTGCACTTAACCGTTGTGACACAATAAAGCTTGACATCTGATAAGCATATGTACAGTACTATTTATTATACGAACAGTATACAGCCTCCGTTAACTGACGTTAGGCTTACTTGAAGTAATCAGTCATAGTCCTCTGTACACTCTTGTGTCTGTGAGTTCCACAGACTACGTCTGCCAGACGGTAAAAACTGCCATAGAACTGACATCCAGTGGCCTCCAGATAGGCCCGCACGGTGTTGAGACTCTCCAGCACTCTTGCAAAAGTGACAGGAGGTTGTTGAATTTCGTCAGCATGTGCTTCGCTGCTTATTTCATCATCTGTTTCATCATCAGCTGTTGCCTGCGTGTAGGCGCATATCTGGACATCAGTGCTGTCGTCAGCAGTTTGTAGATCGTAATCAACAGCTACGTAGTGATGAAACTCCTCTTCAGTAACACCGGCTGGGATGTCAATAGCCTGTTCATCTGACGCGTTTGCAACAGCTGCATCTGTTTCGTCCCTCTCCACATCCCTAACAAAGCTTGCCCGCTTGTAGCAGTTCACAATGGTTGCCTGTGTAACATGATTCCAGGCTTCTTTTCTGCATATGTAGGGAATCCAACAGTGATAGATTACGAGCCAGTTCAACAGCACGTTTATCCTTGCCAGTCTGGTCAACCATAGTGCTCATCAGACGACGTAGCACAAGAGCCTGATAATGTTGTTTGAAATTGGCTATTATGCCCGGATCCATAGGTTGGATCAGAGAGGTAGTGTTTGGTGGCAGGAAGACAGCCTGACATCATCACTGTGTGCAGCACAATTATCACAAAGCAACAAAATCTGACGCTTTTGTGCCCGCATTCTAGTGTCTATCTTCTTTAGCTACTGCTTCCAAATTTCCCTAGTCATCCATGAATTTGCATTAGCCTCATATGACACAGGAAGTCGCTTAACATTCTTGAAGCAACGGGGCTGTTTGCTCTTTCCAATGACGAGTGGTTCCAACGTCTCACTCCCATCCATATTGCAGCAAAGGAGGATCGTCAGTCGGTCCTTTGACGTTTTACCTCCTGTAGTATCGGCTTGTTTAAATGCAAGTGTTCCATCAGGAATTGCTCGCCAGTAGAGTCCATTTTCGTCAGCACTGAAAATGTCACGAGGTGCAAACTCGTTCAAGATGGTAGGAAGAACTGAAACAATCCAATTTTCAGCACCCAAGTCATCAGCGGCTTGTTTTTCACCATGCTGTTTCTTGAATTTTATGTTGTTCCTCTCCTTCCATCTTTCCGACCATCCAACAGTGGCTTTGAATTCAGTTAGTCCAAGACTTTCAGCTAGCTGATTAGCTTTCTCCATAAGCAGTGGACCACTGACAGGAAAACTGTCTGCTCCTGACTTGAGAAAACCACCGAAGAACAGCAATGCAGGTTGTCTTAGTCTAACCTTGCAGGTCATTACTATGCAAATTCTATACCGCGGCTTGTGCTGGGCACTGGGTGAACACCAAAAGCCGCAGTACAGCCCGAAAAATAATATTTTATCACCCTGGAGCATCAGGCCACCAAGCAGCGGCTCGATAATCCTGGCCATGGCTTCCAAGGGCGCCTGCCCCCAGATCATCACTCTCCCCTTTGATCAAGCCCCCCCCCCTCCCTGGATCCCATCCCCTTCAATCAAGCCCTCCTCAAAAGACCCCCTACAATTCCAACCCCAAGCTCAAGACCCTCTTTCAAATCCAACCCCTGTGGCCCTGCAGTTACACCACTGGTTAAGAGCACAATAGTACTTAATGTAGTTTAGTAAAACAGCCCCTAAGTTTTGTACCTGAGGCAAGGAAGGGTGACGTGACTTGCTCAAAGTGATGAGTTAGCGGGGGAAAACAGTCTTTGAACCTTGTCTTCCCAGATTATCAGCCCACTGCTCTGACCACTAAGTTATTGCTCCACCATAAAGTCAATGTTCCATGTGCTAAAGCCTCCAGGAACGGGGACAGTCAGGAGCTGGCAAGGTGAAAAGTTTCTCATCATGCCAGCCTGCCTCAGTAAGAGCCACTTAATTTTGAGCAATGCTGTTTTAAGCTTTAAAAGTTCCGTCCTCATTGGGACTGCCTCTCAGACTATTTATAGCTCAGGCCAATTAAAGTTTGAGCAACAGGGCTACAGTAGTTGCACCCCTCATATAGATTACATGCTATTTTATAGAGCAAAGATTTGAAGATTTGACAGTCAATTTCTCCACTGTAAGAGCTAACAACTTTGAAACCACATTTACTTTAGTAAGAAAAGTGCTCTTTAACTGGTAAGCTATCAGTCAAGATAAGCGTACTGACACTTGCATCACACATTGCTTTCCCCATCTCTGCTCGGGCTGCAATCTGTGAAAAAGCTGGGAGGTATAAATCCCCTGGCAGTTGCACAAAGAGAATTGGAAATGCTACTCCATATCTACATACAGATTAATGTCCTTCCAGACAAGTGTTTTCAGTAGGCTGAAACATGAAAAGAGTTTTGACCCGAGTCGGGTCACCAAACATAGTGAATCCGGTCTCGTTCCACTGCATGCATGAAGATGTTGTTCCGATTGCCCAATGAAAAGTAAGACTACGTCTACACACATGAATGTATTTATATATATATATATATATATATATATATATATATATATATATATATATATATATAACGTAACAGAGAGAGGGAACAAAATCGGCATAATCGAAAGCCGATTTTGGGCGCCTCAACTGCTTTCCGTCACGGAGACGACCAAAGTTCACGGGGGCGTGTCGGCACCGTACTGAAGGCGGGACTGGGGCGTGATTAAGAGATGGGCATCTTTGGCCGATAACAAAAAAAAGAAGGGCGTCCCTGACGAGCACTTGGCCCACTTTACTTGGTCCATTTTTCTTGCGACCAAGCCTCAAAAAGGTGCCCGAACTGATCAGGGATGACCTCCCCTTACTCCCCCAGTGGTCACCAACCCCCACACACCCTTAAAAAAAATTTTTTTTTTTTTTTTGCCAGCCTCAAATGTCATACCCAGCTCCCTGACAGCAGTATGCAGGTCCCTGGTGCAGTGCACTTCAGCCAGGCTGACCCAGCCCCCCCCCCCACCTGTTACACTTGTGGTAAATGTGAGCCCTCCAAAACCCACCTGAAACCCACTGTACCCACATGTAGGTGCCCTCTTCACCCCTTAGGGCTATGGTAGTGGTGTACAGTTGTGGGCAGTGGGTTTTGGGACGGTTTGGGGGGCTCAGCACCCAAGGTAAGGGAGCAACGCACCTGGGAGCAATTTGTGAAGTCCACTGCAGTGCCCCCTAGGGTGCCCGGTTGGTGTCCTGGCATGTGAGGGGGACCAGTGCACTATGAATTCTGTCTCCTCCGATGACCAAAGGGCTTGGATTTGGTTGTTTTTGAGATGGGCATCCTCGGTTTCCATTATGGCTGAAAACCGGGGACGACCATCTCTAAGGTCGACCATCTCAACATTTAGGTCGACCATCTCTAAGGTCGACCTAAATGTTGAGATTTGGGTGTCCCCGACCTTATTATCGAACGAAATATGGACGCCCATCTTATTTCGACAATAGCGGTTTCCCCGCCCTTTCACAGGGCCGTCCTGCGGGGACGCCCTCAGGAAAACTTGGGCGCCCCATTCGATTATGCCCCTCCACGTCTCAAATATTCAAAAGAGAAGTTACACAGCGAACATAAAACAGTTTGGTTCAGGTTATTCACTATAGTCAATTATTCAGGAACCTCCGATTTTTCCCTTGAAATCAGAAAGTCCATGAGCTGCTTTGACTCAAGAAATAATAAAGCATTAGCATCAAAAGCAACAAAGCAACAACAAGGAAATTTCACTATAAATGTCCCTGGCAGAGCCAGAACCTACGGCTTCAAAGATAAAAGGTTTTTTTCTTCTAGCTTGGATCATACGAGACAAATCAGGAAATAGTTGAATAACAGAGCCAAAAAACAGTTTGTTCATATGTCTGAAGTACTGTTTTGAAATCAAATTGCAATCAAGTTCCAGCACAAAGGTAACCACCAGAGTAGATTGACTGGTGACTAAGGGGTATGTTTACTAAGGTGCGTTAGCGTTTCTAACTTGCCTTTAAAGTTAAGGCGCGTTAAACGCTAATGTGCCTATACATTTCTATGGGCAAGTTAGTGTTTAACGCGCGTAAACCATTTATGTGCGATAAAAAGCTAACGCGTCTATAGCACACCTTAGTAAACATAGGTGTAAGTATAAAGATGACTCAAGGAATTCCGTTAAGTTCATATCAGCTTGTTGAATTCCAGGTTGAGTGTTTCCGTGCCCAGATTTCTGCCCAGTAGGCGTAGTTAGGTATACAGCTCTTGAAATAGGGGAAAGATTATCTGCAGGCAAGCCTAAAACTTCTGTCATATAATGTTTAACTAGTTCCACTGCTGACCACATAGGCGATGTGGGAAAATGTAAAAATCTTAAGTTGTTCTTCCTTTCTTGATTGTCCAAAAACTCCAAATCGACGTTGTACCAGAGTATTCTCTTTTACCATAGCTGTATCACAGCTTTTTAAAACCGACACCTGGTCTTGTCTGGCAGAAAACAATTTTTGTGTCTAAGCCTGAGACACAGATTGAGAAGAAAAATCATCATTATATTTTGAAAATTGAGATGAAGGTACCTGTAGGGAACTATTAACTTCCTGAACAGCTTCCCATATTGAAATAATGATTGCTGCTGGTTGAACTATCCCACGAGGCTCTCCAGAAGGCACCAATACCCCAGGTACACCAAGGGAGGGTGAAACACCCCCTTGGACTTCTTCGTCCACCAGCTCACCAGAAGCAAATGCCGTGGGGTGAGAAAACCCTTCAGCAGCTACAGGGGAGACAAGTTCAATCGCTCTCCACTGTGCCGAATCTCCTCCTGCAGGAACACTTCTGGGTCTCAGGGGGGTAGCAGCCGTAAAACGGGTCTCAACAAGGCCCATTCCAAACTACACTCTGCCAGTTCAGCAGAGCCATCCCAAGTTCCCAACGTTGTGTCAACAGTACAAAGGCCGCAATCTTCCAGTCTCGTCTGGAACAATCGGGTTGTGGAAACCTGCACCGAAGTGTAAGTGTGGGTATAAAATATAATACAAATACTAATCCCAATCCTCTCAAAGCAACAATACATTAATCTCCAACTGCAGATCCCATGCATTAATCTATAATTCCCTCCTGTTATTTATAAAATGGGTTTTGCCAGCGAATGCCACTGTACATGTATATATCTAGTTACCCTAATGACCAGTGTTGTTCAAAGTACTAGGTCAAAGTACTTACGTAAAAGTAAAAATAAATATATATTTTAATACTTAAGTAAAAGTAAAACTACAAAGAAAAAACATTAAAACATTTACTTAAGTAAAAGTAAAGAAGTTATTGCCTAATATTATACTTTTTGAGTAAAAAGTAAAAGTACCACAACTACAATGAATGTAAGTATTTTTAACGTTTTTATTCCGACAACTTTATGCTCTGCTAATCAATCCACTTTGCTTTTAGTAAAACTAATTTTTGAAAATGATTGTTCAACAACTGCACTAACAGGAAGTGGAGTCTTTAGTCTGATAAAAAGTTCTTTCAAATCAGGTCAGGCTGCAATATTACTGACGCCTTCTGTCTTGGTCTGCAGGTATAGATCAAGGGAATCTCTGTCTTCTGTATAGCAAAGAGTAATTTATTATCATTATTGTCATTATCATTTGTATTAGAGGTGGAGGAGTGGCCTAGTGGTTAGGGTGGTGGACTTTGGTCCTGAGGAACTGAGTTCGATTCCCGGCACAGGCAGCTCCTTGTGACTCTGGGACTCTGGCCAAGTCACTTAACCCTCCATTGCCCCATGTAAGCCACATTGAGCCTGCCATGAGTGGGAAAGCGCAGGGTACAAATGTAACAAACATAAACATTAGAAGTAGTGCTGTCTAATTCATCACTTGCATCTTTACCTTTGTCTTCATTATCATCATCATGCTATCCAATTGCAAAGAAAGCTTTCACAAAGTTGGAATCATCGCCTGTTGTTGTCCTAACAATTTTTCATGTGATGGCAAACTCTGACTGCCCAATTTTAGACTGTGGGAGATAACTGAGCTGAACCTGGATTTTCAATACTGACATTCAGCACTGGTCAATTAAAGTCAGACCAGCCAAAGTTATTCCACCTATTATGGCAGCCAAATATGGCCACCAAACTTGACCGATTTGACTTTTAAAATTGTTGGATAGCCAGTTATAGCGCACGATAGAACCGGCTATCTTTAAGCTGCTAACCGGCAATATTTAGAGTCGGATATCCGCTTAAGTGCCGTTTTAACGGCCATATCCTTCTGAATATCTTTGAGAATTGATGCAAGAACGTCAAATGTGTGAGAACCCTTCAGTCTTAAGGCCAGACAAGCAGACTTCATCTCTAAAGACTCTTTACATTGGGGTGACTGTCCACTGGGTTGATAATTTTTCCGTGGGATGACCAGGAGTCTGTTGTAGTAGAGGCATATCTGTTCACCAAGAATTACAACCAGCTTCAGCTTCATCTCAGCTTCAAAGTGACCCAACTCATCATTGTTTTCTTTGGCTCAAGACCACTAAGCAGTTCAACTAACATAAGCAACTCCACTGTTCTTATAAGCTGTATTCACTGAACAGTAAAATTTAAGATGAGATGATCCACTGTTTGCGTGACGAGGTTTGCAATAGTAAAACCGTGTTCCTGGATTTGCCATTGCATTTGTTTTACTGAGGAATCATCATTTACATCTTGCTTCCACTTTTATTATTTTTACTTTTAACTGCAAGCATCAGATGGTAAAAATTGACAAAATTATTACTTCAGTAAAAGTAATAAATGTTATCCTGTACTTCTTTACAAGTAAAAGTAACAAATCTTTCACTTAAATATATTAACTAGTTATATTTAGGGGGGGTCTTTTGCTAAGGTACACTGGCAATTTTAGCATGCACTAAAGATAAGCGCACACTAAACGCTAGAGACGCCAATGTATCCTATGGGCGTCTTTAGCGCGCGCCTATTTTTAGCGCGCACTAAAACTGCCAGCGCACCTAAGTAAAAAAAACCCTTATAGAGTTACTATAACGACAGACCTCCAGATAGAAAACAAATCTGATGAGATCTCATGCCTTTACAATAATAAAGCCATGATTCAGCATGCAATAATTATAAAAGGCAAAGGAATATAATATGCTTGATCAGAAAATAATTGACTAAAGAAGACATTTATTATTACATTTGTACCCCGCGCTTTCCCACTCAAAGCAGGTTCAATGCGGCTTACATAATAATATGGATTACAGAGTATTGATAGAGAAAATATAAGTTAACTATAGCAGACTAATAAAAGAGATAGGTAGGTAGAGATGGGCAAGGGTGAAGGGAGTAGGAGAGGTGTGAGCAAGGGGTAGGTGATCACTGGAGGGGGGGTAGAGAGGCGGGAGGGGGATGAGACACGGGATAAGAATAGGGAAATTTGGTGGGGGATGTAGTCTGGGTCCTCTTCGTAGTCTCCTGGATATGTGTTGGGTAGATGGGTTCATAGGATTAGTTTGGGTCATTTGGGTAGGCCTGCTTGAACAGATGGGTTTTTAGCGATTTTCGGAAGGGTAGATAGTGGCTGATAAGCATTGATGTCAATATTTCATAAGAGCAATATGTATTTGCTAGCTCATTAATATTTATGTTCATATAAACATCCATTTCAGCCTGTATTTTAGAACAGACTTTAAGTCAGAAGCTCTTGTTCTAAAATACTAGCGGAACTTGAGGCATCAGGTACTGCAGATCATCTTTGAAGTAAAGCAAAAACTGAGGACTGACCATCCTGCCACCTCTCAATCTCATCCTCTTTATAACCTGCATCCATGCAAACCGCTGCTACCTTTTTTCCCTTACTGTGTTAATGAGCAAATGTTTTCACTAAACACTACTTCCTTAAAGCACAGCTGATCGGTTTTTGGTTTGGAAACAAAGAATAAATCCCACTACACAGGATGTCGTAAAGGCAGCTTTGTCTTCTTGTGGGAGGTCATTTTGCAAACTGGCATATTTAATGACTTATTAGCTAGAAATCACTAGAGTAATGTCCTCAGTTTGAGGAACAGGAAAGCAAATCCGAGCAGTTGGGATTTCCCATTACCAGTGATGAGAATGTAAGAGGAGGTAATCTCTGAATATCACATTACATTGCTCACAACTCAAAGATTCCAGTCAATCTAATAATATCCACTTCACTGTGATGAGGTTGGGGAGGGGGGGGGGGTGTCGTTTAAGATGTTGTTAAACAACTAATTCAAGGATCAAGGAAAAGATGCTTTCTTACAACGGGAACTTTCCTTATCATCAAAAACTACTGCTCAGGAAAATGTTATGGAAACCGGCAGTTTCAAACAGGAAACTCCATCATAGCACTTCCTGCCCCACCTTATTTTCCTGCAGGCCTCTCGGTCTGGAGTATTCCTCTACAAATTTATGATTAAAATGCATGTCTCAACAGCGCTCTGCAGTGTCACTTATCAGCCTTCATAGCATATCAATCTAAAGATCTTATACAGACTTAGAGTGGAGGAGTGGCCTAGTGGTGAGAGTGGTGGACTTTGGTCCAGCGGAACTGAGTTCGATTCCCACTTCAGGCACAGGCAGCTCCTTGTGAGTCTGGGCAAGTCACTTAACCCTCCCATTGCTCCATGTAAGCCGCATTGAGCCTGCCATGAGTGGGAAAGCGCGGGGTACAGATGTAACAAAAAAAAAAAAATACTGATTTTTTTTCTAATAATAGCTCACTTTCAAAAAAAAAAAAAAAAAACTGTAAATTTAATCTTAGAGCCAAATTTAGATTCCGCACCCCCCAGAATTTGCAGTAACCAGCATTGCTCTCCTTCACCCTCCGCCCCCTGCGATGACCAGATCTCTCTTACCTCTTGTCATGGTTATGGCGCTTGGCCGGTGTAGGGCCTTGAGCATGAGCAGGCTCTGCACCGGTCCAGTGCCATAACCGTGAGAAAAGGTAACAAGACAGATCTGGTCATTGCAGGGGGTGGAGGAGGAAAATGATGGTCCTCACAGGTGGAAGGGTGGAGGAGAGAAGCTCACCCTAGTCTCTCGAAAACTCATTGTTTCTAATAGTAGCCCAGGCACTTATTAAAAACAATACCATACCCAGCAAATTCACGGAAGGGTCAGTCCTTTTGGTCTAAGAATTCACAGAACATTCTGGAAGAACCTCACTTTAGAAAATATTAGTTATTAATAAATGGTTTATTATTGTGTAACAGTGAGCCAAGGGGGTTGATTTTATAACTGAGCACAAGCATAAATAATAAGCACTTTTTCCCTGGGCAGGTACCAATGAATTTTCAAGTCTGGGCTTATATTTGCATCTGCTTTCTGCCATACAATAATTTTGTGTGTTATTTTACACACACATACAAGTATACTCAGAAGTATATGCATAAATACAAACTCTTCTCGTGACCTGCTTCCCCATAACGCTTCCACTCACTTGCAGTAAAGTTATGTATGTGTCAGATGCACAAACCTTAAGCCTCACTTTATGGAGAGGATGAGCTTTTCAAATTGTCCCCATACTGTGCTATATTTTCCAAAGTCCAACACAGAGCATCTGAATGTTTATACAACTTAAGATTCCAGATGTTTGGTTTGAAAGAAAGCACGCACAATTCGGTCTCCAGTGCAAGATACATAACTTTAGATTCTCTTCAATATCTTAAAAAGACATCTGTCTTTGTGGTTGAATTTCACTTCGTCTCACAGTCTAGTTAGACAAAGTGATTTCTGTTAGGGGACATGAGTTTATCTGAAATGACATGGGAAACGTCAATGACAAGGAAAAAAAAATGAAAGGCCCGATATTCAGCTAGCGGTGATCAGCATTTTGCTGACCGTCGTTGGTGTTATACCCAGAAATTCAGTGCAGGTCATGTCTGGGCTCCAGCATTGAATTCCTGGGTATATGGAGCTGGCCAAATTATAGCCTGTTAAGTGTAATATTCAGCATTTAACCGGCCATAAAGAACCATATAAGAGTAGCCACACTGGGTCAGACCAATGGCCCATCTAGCCCAGTATCCTGTTCTCCAGTGGTCAAGCCAGGTCACAAGTACCTGCCAGAAACTCAAATTATGACAACACTCCATACTACCAATCCCAGGACAAGCAGTTGCTTCCCATGTCTGCCTCAATAGCAGACTATGCACTTTTCCTCCAGGAATTTGTCCAAACCTTTTTTTAAACCCCAATACGATAACCACTGTTACCACATCATCCAGCAAAGAGTTCCAGAGCTTAACTATTCGTTGAGTGAAATAATATTTCCTCCTATTTATTTTCAAAGTATTTTCATATAACTTCCTTGAGTGTCCCCTAGTCTTTGTACTTTTGGAATGAGTAAAAAATCGATTTACTTCTACTCGTTCTACACCACTCAGGATTTTGTAGACCTCAATCATATCTCCCCTCATCCGTCTCTTTTCCAAGCTGAAGAGCCCTAACCTCTTTAGCCTTTCCTCATACGAGAGAAGTTCCATCCCCTTTATCATTTTGGTCGCTCTTCTTTCAACCTTCTCTAATTCCGCTGTATCTTTTTTTGAGATACGGCAACCAGAACTGAACGCAATATTCAAGGTGAGGTCGCACCATGGAACGACACAGAGGCAGTATAGTATTTTCAGTCTTATTCACCATCCCTTTCCTAATCATTCCTAGCACCCTGTTTGCGTTTTTGGCGGTTGCCACACACTGAGCAGAAGATTTCAGCCTATTATCTACAACGACATTATAAATAGGACTGCCTTTTTTTTTTTTTTTGCATTCCTATTTATGCTGTTAATTTTAACCAGTTAAGTGCCAAGTATTGCACTTAACTCGTTACATATCGACTCCACCCCAGAATGCCCCCAAAGTATCCAGTTTCAGCTTGGCGCTAACTGGGCATTTTCAGAGGCACTATCCGGGCAAGGGGCACTGAAAATGCACGGTTAGCCCCGGACGGGTGATTAAAACAGCCACGTGGCAGTCTATACCTCCCAAATTCAGCCACTGGGCTGAAGAGAGGTAAACAGATGCTGAGCTTTTGCTGTTTCTAAACGTGGCAAAAGAGATGTTGCCTTTTAAAAAAAAAAACCAAACAAACAAACTCATGGGGTGGGGTTAATATTTATTTATTTATTGCATTTGTATCCCACATTTTCCCTATTTGCAGACTCAATGTGGCTTACATAATGCCGTAATGGCGATTGCCATTTCTGGATTGAAAAATACAAAATGGTTCTTAAGTGACAGAGTAGATTAAGCAATCAAGTGTAGAGAGTTCGTTTCTGGAATGAAAAGTAGAGTGGTATAACGATAAAGTTCATTAGTGCCAAAGTACAGTTAAGCAATCCAGTGTCGAGAGTTCGGTTTTGTCCCGTTCTGGTATGGGTTTCGTTGTCTGGTATTTAGGATGGATCATTGTGGTACATGACTTTTCGAACAAGTTGGTTTTTAATAACTTTCGGAAGTTTGTTAGGTCGTGTGTTGTTTTGATGGCAGTCGGCAAGGCATTCCATAGTTGCGCGCTTATGTAGGAGAAGCTGGATGCATATTTTAGTCCTATGCATCCAGCGGTAGCCAATGTTTTTAAACACTGGTCGCCACTGGCTGCACTAGGTCAGGGATGTTCAGCGCTGGCGCAGGATAACCGGCACAAAGCAGCCTGCCAGGAATTACCAGCGCTGATGTTCAACATTGCACAGGTACATGAGAGCATAAGAGTTGCTCTGCTAGGTCAGACCAAAACTCCATCAAGCCCAGCATCCTGTTTCCAACAGTGGCCAATCCAGGTCACAAGTACCTGGCCGAGTCCCAAAACGTAGCAACATTCCATGCTACTAACTACAGGGATGGTTTTCCCCTACTACTGTACTACTACTACTACTATTTAGCATTTCTATAGCGCTACAAGGCGTACACAGCGCTGCACAAACATAGAAGAAAGACAGTCCCTGCTCAAAGAGCTTACAATCTAATAGACAAAAAATAAAGTAAGCAAATCAAATCAATTAATGTGTACAGGAAGGAGGAGAGGAGGGTAGGTGGAGGCTCAGTCCACCAATAAGAGCCAACCTCATCAGTGATGTCACAATGGCTTGATTGCCTGATTCTTGGCTCACTTCTGATATTGTGATGTCATAAGGGAAAGGGGGAAAGGGAAATGGGACTTGATATACCGCCTTTCTGAGGTTTTTGCAACTACATTCAAAGCAGTTTACATATATTCAGGTATTATTTTGTACCAGGGGCAATGGAGGGTTTAGTGACTTACCCAGAGTCACAAGGAGCTGCACTGCACTAACCAATAGGCTACTCCTACTAGTACTATTTAGCATTTCTATAGCGCTGCAAGGCGTACGCAGCGCTGCACAAACATAGAAGAAAGACAGTCCCTGCTCAAAGAGCTTACAATCTTTTCCCCAGGTCCATTTTAATAGCAGCTTTATGGACTTTCCACCAGGGAAATTTGTTTGTGCTCTAGTGTAGATTCACTTATCTGAGGAATCCAGTTCCGAGATTTTTTTTTTAATTTTTAACCATTGCCAAACTCATTGGATCTTTTTTTTTTTTTTGTAAACTATCACAATTGCTAAAGCATACGGTTGCCATATTTGCAGAGACTAAAAATAAAATGCTGCACTGCCCCCAGCTCCGCCGCACAGTCGTAAAAGTAACATAAGCCCATGTTCTTCTATAGTCTGCTAAATACAAAATTAGAAAAGATCCACATTTCCAAAAAAGCAAACATTTATGAGCAGCATGTCTCCCTTTCCTTTCCGTCCCATCTCCTCTCCTTCTATCCATGTGCTATATTTCCCCCTTTTCCCTTCCTCCTCATGTACAACCCCTCACCAATCTTTTTCCAGCCCTCCTCCCTGCACTACACTCCATGCACCTTTGTATAGCCCTTCCCTCCCTCCACCCACCCCCATGACTCCATCCATCCACCTCCCCTCCCCTCCAACCCTGAGTCAGGGTGCCCTCCCCAAATTTACCCTTAATGAACCCTGGTGGTCTAGTGGCCTCTTTGGGGCAGGAAAGAACCCCACTATTTCCTGACCACTGCCGCTGACCTGCCCACTGCCGCAGCTTCTTCAAAATGGCCGTCGAGACTTCAAGCGATGGCCTCACAAGACTTTCGCGGCTTACCTAACCAGGGTGCATTACGGTAGGTTTATGGAGGGCACCCTGAGGCTCGGGGGGGGGGGGGGGCAGCCAGCTTGCCCACCAGCCCAGAAACCCAGACAAATGGGCAGGCTTGAAAAAAACGCCCAGACCCGACAGTCCCCTGAAAAGGAGGACATGTCCCGAGAAACCCGAACATGGCAACCCTAGCTAGGCACTGATGCCTTTTCCTGTGGTGATGACCCAAGACCACCACGGTATCTGAAGATTTGAAATGAAACATTTTCTCACACACACAAACAGCTTCTGTTTTGACTGCTCTCTCTCTCTTTTTCCAGCTTTTCCAGCTCAGTGTAAGCAAACACAGCAGAAGGAATAAAAATCTTTATAAACAGGTGGGTATGAGTGACCTGGTTGTAAAAATAGAGCCAAATAAATAGCAACATTAGGAAGTGTGTAATAAAACATGCAGACAAAAAGGTCACCATTTCAAGCTACACAGGCCTAACCAAACCTCTTCCTTCAGCCTAAAAGTAAAAATGTAGCCCTGAGGTACACAGGATGCCAGACAATACAGATCCTGAAATAGTTTCCTTCCCTTCACTGTATAAGTGCTATTTTTACATCAGATAGGGGGGGGGGGGGGGGGGAACCTCAGCTATAGGTATTTCTCAACACACAGGAACCTATGTATTAAAATGGAGATATAGAGGTAACATCTCCCCAGCATTTTTTTATTTTTCCTGCAGTGGTTCCCCCGCATTTCCTCAGAGGAGCGGAGAAGTAGCTTAATGGTTAGATCAGTGGGGATCAAATCCCACCAAGGCTACCTGTGACCTTGGGCAGTCACTTAGGGAGAGTCCCTTTTACTAATGGGCATTAAGCCCTAACACGCACTTAGCGTGGGAAAAACACGCTACTGCAAAACACGTTAAGGCATTTTGCAGTATTTGACCTGTTTGCATGCATTAACTGGCGCGTTTGCTATTTTTTAAAATATATTTTTTGGGAGGGGATGTGCCATGGGCAGAGAATAGAAATGTTAACCAGCTAGTGTGATTCATTAGTACATGCTAACTGGCTAGCGTAGAGTTAACACAGGAGCACTACAATCTCCTAAATAAGAGACAGTAAGAGCCCTCTTATTAATTTTTACAAGTACCATTGAACTAATGCTCATATTAGCGCACAACGACCTAAAATAAAAAAATAAAATGGAAAATGCCCTAAAAGTGCTGGGTTAAATCTGGGCTTAAGTGGGGGATTCTATACATAGCGCCTAAAAAACCCATACAGAAAACATTTTCGCCTAAGCATATTCTATAAGCTGTAACTAAATTTAGGGGCGGTATATAGAATACGCTTAGTTGATATCCCAGCACCTAAAACTACGCACATCCATTTACACCAATGAAAACATGCCGTAAATCCCGGTGCATAGATCTAGGTGCAGGCAGCACCTTGTGACTCTGGGCAAGTCACTTAACCCTCCACTGCCCCAGGTACAATTAAATACCTGTATACAATATGTAAGCCGCACTGAGCCTGCCATGAGTGGGAAAGCGAAAGGTACAAATGTAACAAAAATAAAAATAAATATTCTATAACTACATGTGTAAATTTTGCAACACCCACAAAATACCCATTTCCCCATCATTAACCATACCCTTTTTTTGTCTGCGCATGTTAGAAGTTAGGCGCAGTGCATTACAGAATACGCTTAGTGAGGTATGCATGTAAATTTTAATGACTGCCAATTAGTGCTAGTTATTGCTTGTTAAATGCTGTTATCAATGCTAATTAGCTTATCAAGCCAATTAAGTTATGCATGTCTTTATAGAATCTGTCTGAATTTCAGCACGGATCTCTAGGCGCGCTATATAGAATCTGGGTGTTAACGTGTGGGAAAGTCCCATGTTAGAACACGAGAACCCAGATTTTAGTGCATTTTAGTAAAAAGGGTCTGTAATCCTCTACTGCTTTGGGTCAAAATTAGATTTTAAGCCTTCTAGGAACAGGGAACCACCTCATGAATGTAACTCGCATTGAGTTATTACCGGAAAGGTGGAAGACAAAGCCAAATGGGTAGAAGTGTCAGCTTGTCATGAAAAGATTTTACATGTCCAAGTCCTACAAGTGCCATGTCAAGTCTTATCTACCATTAAAGAACATTTTTACACTTTTGGTCTCTTTAGTTTTTGGAAGCGTCTTGCTGATCACCCTACTTCCTTGCTTCTGCAAACAATTTAAATCAGCCCGAAACAGATCCTGGCTGGTTAAAAGCATCTCTTTGGGGGTAACCGCTAAACCGGTTAGTGCCGAACTGCAAATTGGGGGTGTTCCAGATGCGGAGTCGGCACTTGATCATGAAATTTTGTTGTGTATATTGGAAGACATTGGTATTGTTGACCCTGTTTTAAACTGCGTCTGCATTCCTCCTCTCGTGGCAGATCTAGTTTCTCCACTTTTGTGGTTGTCCTTTAATTAAATTGTTTTGAATATTGACCCCCTTAGTATTTTGTAAGTTGCACATGTACATCAGAGACTCACCCATGCCTAGGAGCTTAGTCAAGATCGGGAGGCGGGGCTGGTGGTTGGGAGGCAGGGATAGTGCTGGGCAGACTTATACGGTCTGTGCCAGAGCCGGTGGTTGGGAGGCGGGAATAGTGCTGGGCAGACTTATACGGTCTGTGCCCTGAAGAACACAGGTACAAATCAAAGTAGGGTATACACAAAATTAGCACATATGAGTTATCTTGTTGGGCAGACTGGATGGACCATGCAGGTCTTTTTCTGCCATCATCTACTATGTTACTATGTTACCTACCACAGTATGGGAGACACTCCCATGCCCCACCCACATGTACACCCCCTTGCAGTTACATGCTATCAAACAGAATGGCATGTAGCACACTGTACGCATGGAACTGCACATATCCAATTATAGAAGTGTCTTTATGGAACCCACTTTCATTCTCGGCTTCTGGAGGGAGAAACATCCTCTTTAAAGAGGCAGTGAAAGTTCCGAACTTTCAATGCCTCTCGTTTCTTTATCCTGTTTCCACTGGAAAGTCGTGTGAAGAACGTTCCGCATCTCTCTCTCTCTCTTTCAATGCTGTTGCTCACAGAGTCTCAGGGTGCTCTGCTAACCTAACCCACTCCCCAGTGAAGCCAAGCCTCAGCCCCTCTCTTGAAAAGCTTCTTTGTTTCATCCCTTCTCTTTCTCCAAATCAGCGTGTCCTGAACTTGAACGTTCAACGCCTTGAATGCTCAGATGCTTTTTGGCAGCACACAAGAGCGAGGCAGTGGCTCGGCAGGTTCTCAATAGCTCCCAAACCATAGTGATGGAGCAGGACGGCTTCCAAAAGCAATTTTGTTTTGAATAGCGGCAGCGAGAAGGGGGGTGAATGAAATGTTTTTATTTTATTTTATTTTTTTTAAAGAAGAATTATCATCACAAAGTGATTTCCAAAAGCTCTTTAAATCATTAATTGTTCTCAGAACAGCATTTTGCTTTCTGGCAGTTGATTAAAAAAGAGAGCTCTAATTGTCTTTAGGGGAGATATGCAGGGTTAGGCATTGGTGCCAAGCTTATGGAGAAGCTGAAACACATATTAGGAACAAAAGCACAGAGCAAGTTCTTTCTTAGAATCAGACATCCTAGCAACATATTTGCTATAGCAAACTGCACTGCATTTCCCTTCCCAAATTCTCTCTCAATTTTCTTGCATTTATTTCACCAAACCAGTGTTTTCATTAGAGAGACTATTACGATTGAGTGGTAGACTGCAAACTGGAATTGCAGCCCCCTGAATCTGTAACTAAATCATTGATAGCTGAAAAGGATCATCTGTGTAGCTCATACCAAAATCAACTATGGCATTATTAAACATATTGGCAATTAGGGAGATCAAGAGGGTCAGGTGAATAAACAGCTTAGCAACTGTTATAATGTTCTGCAATGGAGGCATTTCTCATGGTAGTTTGCATTTTGTTGTAAAATGTTAACAGGACAGATGAAGTTTTCCCACCACCAGGCATTTTCTAACTCATCACCTTCCTTGCAGCAGTACCAAATTACTATTAACTGCTTAATGTAGCATGAAATGCAAGCAAAACTGATTTTTGCAGAAGTTGCGTCAAACTGCATTCCAGCCACTGTCCTCCGCAGGTAGGAAAAGAAAAAAAAAAAAGCATTGAGAATGGAGACAAAAATATTTGAGCTGCTTAATAAGCACTGGCCACTCACCAGCCATTCATAAAACAGGTGTCCTTGAGCTGCTTCCATCTCCTGCATAAAATAAAGTTAATGAACAGATTCTTTGTAAGCTGGGCTGCCCCACCTCCAAGGCACACAAAACAAAACTCCAACTTTGCCATGAGTTTGCATCTGTCAAAGTTTCAGTCCTGCTCTTTCAACAAAATATACAACAGGCCATTAAAAACAAAAAAACAAAACAAAACAGAAAGAAACTTGTTGTCTAAGAAAACGCTTCCCAAAGCAGCCTCCCATGCTAATCAGTCTCCCATTCAACTACTGGCTGAATAGAGCTCTGCCAATGGCGGGGGGGGGGGGGGCACACAGACCCCACAGTACCCATCCTCTATTGCTGAAATACATCTGTTATTTCCAGTTTTAACTCCATTATAGAAAGTTTGCAATTACAGCAAATAGACTGGCCTTTATCACTATGCTAACCGTACATTCATGTTAAAAACCAGCCTGCCTTCTCTTAAGTGTTTGCAAGAACAAGGAAACCTATATTTCTTTAAAGAAAAATCTAATCTCATGAAATCGTTTCCTAAGCGCGATTTATTTCTGTTCAGCTGTTGTTACATAATCTGATTCCTAAACCCTCCTCTGTGCTACTATACAGATTTTTAGTCGAAAGGTTAATAAAAGTTAGGGGTGAGCAGCCCAAAAATGTTCACTTTGTTTAATTTCGAATGTTGTTTATGGGACTTTTGTTTTGCTATTCATTTTGGAGGAAAAGTCATAAATAGGACACACTTTTTCAGTAGTGTGGAGTAGCCTAATGTTCAGTGTAGAAGGCTGAGAACCTGGGGAACTGGATCTGATTCCCACTGCAACTCTTTATGACTCCGGGCAAGTCACTTAACCCTCCATTGCCCCGGGTACAAAATTTAGGGGTCCTTTTACTAAGGTGCGCTGAAAAATGTACTTCGCTAGTGTAAGTGCTTGTTTTGGCCGCATGCAGATCCGTTTTTCAGCGCACCAGAAAAAAAGGCGTTAAAAAAAAAAAAATTGCCAAAAATGGACATGCGGCAAGATAAAAATTGGCGCATGTCCATTTTGGGCCTGAGACCTTACCACCACCCATTCACTTAGCGGTAAGGTCTCACACGTTAACCGTGCGGTAATCATCTATGTGCTTATAATGCAGATTACTGCGCAGTTTCTGCCGTGCGCCGGAAAACAAAAATTATTTTCCGGTGCATGTAAAAAATGAAATTACCGCTTGGGCCACGAACTAGCCAGGTGGCAACTCCGAACTGACGTTCATTGGGCACGCATAGGCGCCTATGCGGCTTAGTAAAAGGGACCCTTAGATTGTGAGCCCACTAGAAAGAGATTTCCCATCATTTCAAACGTGCATCCCTAATAACAGTGCACCACTCTCTCTTCTGAAGAAAAGTTTATATCTCTGTATACATCTTGAACAGTTCTTTCATCAGGTGCGCTCTGTGCTGTTCGTCTGAACTTGAGTGGTCCGTATAGGACATGAACTGACACAACAGGTGCTGTTTGAGGGTGATGGGTAAGAAATAGATTTTGTTTATTTTGGTCGCTATATAGGAAGTACCGCTGGGCTACCGCAGCAGTCCAGTGGTACGTCCCGCCCCTAGTACACCGTCATTAGCGGTAATCACTGCCTGGTTACCACCATGTTATCGCAGGAGCCCTTACCGACACCTCAATGGATCCCCCCCTGAAATGGCCTCGAGTCATTTCCTGCAGGAAGGCAAGACTTCCTTTTTACCAGCTGTGGTAAAATGAGGCCTCAGCACGCACGTAAAACGTGCCGATGCCAGCCCGTTTTGCGCAGCTTGGTAAAAGGGGCTCTAAATATTGTATCTATAACTTTCTTCTTAAGTACCAAACCAAAGGTATGTATTTTAGCTTTCCAGTACTCTCCCATCCCGCTCTCTCCGGTCCCTAATTCTTGAATCTACCAGACACTGAGCTTTCTTTTTCGCTGCATCTTTTCTTTGGAATTCCATGCCCCTGACGCTCCGTGCTGAACAATCATTTAAGCAGTTTAAAATTGACGTAAAGACATGAAGTTTTACTCTGGCTTTTAATCCTGCTTGACGGATACATCAGGTTCCTGGGCCAACCCCTTCTTGATTCTCCTTATCCCACTAAGATTCCCCCCTAACCTGTCTCCCCTTTTAGAATACCCCCCCCCCCCCCCCCCCCGTATGACATTTTCTTTCCTGTTGAATATTGTGGTTATTTTCTCTGTTATGGTTTTGTAATTTTAGATTGCACACTGCCCTGGTCTGCCAGTTAGCAAAGGCGGTATAGAAAGTAGAATAAGTAAACTGAAATGAAATAATAAGATCTATATATTAGATATAAATCTATACAGAGCGATATAGACATACTAACCCCTCACCTACCCTCCCCAGGGCAGTCTGAATCTGTCATGGGAAGAAGTGTTCGGGGCTCTTGACTTGTTGCTATAGAGACGACACACAGTAGCTATTATGCAGTCTTTCAAAAGCACTGGTGGGAAAGTGTAACTGGTACACAGCGTCCAGCATCCCAAAGACCACTCTCAAGAAACTTGAGCGGAGAGTACCACATCTGTATTCACTTTGCAAAACACAGCAAATGAGATTAGGGAGTAGCCTTTTATCCTCACTTAAGCAATCTACTGCTGCACCCCAGAACCTCTCCCATGCCTTGAAAATCATAATAATGATAATGACTTTATCCCAATTCTAAAGGGGGGGGGGGGGAGAAGTTTAAAATTCACACGTTACTCACAAGCATCGAAGATCTGTATTAATTAACCAGCTGTACCAGCATTATAGGTCCGTCTTTCCATGTATGTACATGTAAAATTTATAAAAAATGAGGGCTGGGTATTTTTGGAATATGTATTAAAGTTCCTTGTTCAATAACTCCATTACAATGTATCTATTCAGCACTGTTGTACTTATCATTCTCATTAATAAACTCTCTTTATAATTTAAAAAAAAAAAGCTGGTTGGGCTGCAGTGGTCTGTGTCTGTTGGTACCCAGCCACAGCAGTGATTTCAAGACCACATAGATCAGCAGAGGTCCCAGCAGTGATTTCCAGGCGAAGTGGATAAGCAGAGGTCTCAGCAGTGATTTCCAGGCGAAGTGGATAAGCAGAGATCTCAGCAGTGATTTCTAGGCCACAAGGATCAGCAGAGGTCCCAGCAGTGACTTCCAGGCCACGTGGATCAGCAGAGGTCCCAGCAGTGACTTCCAGGCCACGTGGATCAGCAAAGGTCCCAGCAGTGATTTCCAGGCCACGTGGATCAGCAGAGGTCCCAGCAGTGATTTCCAGGCCACGTGGATCAGCAGAGGTCTCAGCAGTGATTTCCAGGCGAAGTGGATCAGCAGAGGTCTCAGCAGTGATTTCCAGGCGAAGTGGATCAGCAGAGGTCTCAGCAGTGATTTCCAGGCAAAGTGGATAAGCAGAGATCTCAGCAGTGATTTCTAGGCCACAAGGATCAGCAGAGGTCCCAGCAGTGACTTCCAGGCCACGTGGATCAGCAAAGGTCTCAGCAGTGACTTCCAGGCCACGTGGATCAGCAGAGGTCCCAGCAGTGATTTCTAGGCCACGTGGATCAGCAGAGGGCCCAGCAGTGATTTCCAGGCCACGTGGATCAGCAGAGGTCCCAGCAGTGACTTCCAGGCCACGTGGATCAGCAGAGGTCCCAGCAGTGATTTCTAGGCCACGTGGATCAGCAGAGGGCCCAGCAGTGATTTCCAGGCCACGTGGATCAGCAGAGGGCCCAGCAGTGACTTCCAGGCCACGTGGATCAGCAGAGGGCCCAGCAGTGATTTCTAGGCCACGTGGATCAGCAGAGGTCCATGGGCAGCACAGATTGGTGAGGTGCTGCTCTTTTTTGAAAAGCTCTTATGATCAGGTTTAGGGAGATGGGAACAACTAAGCCTCCAAGGAATGTGTCTTTCCTGTTGTGTAAAACGAAGTTGACTCTTTATTCTGACTGATTCCCTGTAAACTCATTGGAAGATCATCTATTCTTTTTTTAGGTGGAAAACAACCCTGTCAGTTCCTAGTTAGTGGCGACAGACTTGAACCACATTACAAGCCACTAATGTTGGTGACTAGACTGTTGAAGGCTCTATACGCACCACATTTCATAAGGGAATTTTATGCACAACCACTAAGCAGAGATTCTGGAAGCTCTTCTGTTTGACCTTACGTAAAGAATGCGTCCGGTCCTGTGGTGCTGACCAGTGCTAATGATGCAACCTGGGTTGTTTGGGTTGAAAATTAAACTGCCGACTAGCGTCTGGGCCCCGGGAGCACAGGCTCTTTCATTCTCCTAATGTTCAAGGCTATCTTGTCCCATATATGGGTCTCCTTGTCTCCCTCCTTCAGAGCAAAGCTCCTGAAGAACAGGAGAAGAGTTCCAATACTGAATTCATTCAGCAGAGAGAGTCGAGAACTACACACCCACATTGCAAACTGCAGAAATATCGACTCACTTCATTCTGGTTTTGAACTATGGTGGTTTTCCTCCCCCAGCAGGGCGCATTCGAAAGGAGAATCTCTTGAAGAGCAGGTCAAAAGCCTGAACATATTAAAGCCAAAAAAATGATTTTACAAATTTGATGTTTATGGAAAATAGTGCTCAAGCACTTTCTCTGGGGAAGGGACGGCATGCATGCAAAAATTAAACATTTTGGTATTTTGGTCTGTTTTCATGTTGTCTTCTAACATGCCCCACTGAGTGAAATTTGCAGAGGTCTTAAGTTCTTTGCTCTGACCCTGGCCCATTCAGAGACAAATGTAATTATAATAATTATTAAAATAATACATTTAGTTATTTATGTACCGTCTGAAACCAACAGCTCTATCTAATTCATAAAAGAAAAGAATACACAGCAAAAACATTATACTGTACAACAAATAAGACCCAGCTTAAAACATCTCAAAAAGAAACTTTGGTGCTATCCTTTAGCACACTGGTTTCATCAGGATTGTTCCATGTTAATACTAGTACTCGCGATATTAATGGGTTTAGCACAGAACACTGCAGTGAAGTCACAATGGCTTGATTTTCCTATACTTGGCTCCCCTTTATTACATATAGCAGCTTACTTTGATTTCTTGATTAATTTCTTTTTTTCTTTAAGGGGGGAAGTTATCGATGCGGACTACTGTTAAGACGTGTAACCCCCCCGTTATTAGTAACTAAGGGCCCTGTTTACAAAGGCACACTAGCGTTCTTAGCGTGCACAAAAAATTAGCACACGCTAACCGCGTAGATGCCCATAGGATTATTATAAGCATCTATATGGTTAGCGTATGCTAAAACCACTAGTATGCCTTTGTAAACAGGACCCTAAGGTTCATTGTATAAAATGGGACCTGTGGTGAAATAAGGAGTTAAGAAGTACAGACCCCTGGGGAACATCGTTAACTACCATTTTCCATTGAGAATACTGACCATTTAACCCTACTCTCTGTTTTCTATATCTTTCAACCTGTTTCTAATCCACAATAGGACACTACCTCTTATCCCAGGACCCTCCAATTTCCTCTGGAGTCTTTCATGAGGTACTTTGTCAAGCGCCTTCTGAAAATCCAGATACACAATATCAACCGGCTCCCCTTTATCCACATGTTGGTTCACCCCTTCAAAGAAATGTAGTAGATTGGTGAGGCAAGATTTCCCTTCACTAAATCCATGTTGACTTTGTCTCATTAATCCATGCTTTTGAATATGCTCTGTAATTTTGCCCAGCACCGACGTCAGACTCACCGGTCTATAATTTCCCGGATCTCCTCTGGAACCTTTTTTAAAAATCAGCGTTACATTGGCCAGCCTCCAATCTTCTGGTGTTGGGCAGACTGGATGGACCGTACAGGTCTTTATCTGCCGTCATTTCATTTACTATGACGTTATCAACGTGGGCTACTGTTAAGTCGGGTTATTTTACCATAAGTCAGGTTAATTTAGCCCAGGGTCCCATTTTATGCAATCAGTTTATTAAACTTGATATACCATTTATCCACAAAAGCGATCGCAGCAGTTACATAACAGAAAAGAAAAAAGAACACCATTTAAAATAGAATAGCACACATACATCGGACCAATTTAAAACAATACAGAAAAGAAAAAAACAAACAGATCCTATGCTAAAATAATCCAATTTAAGAGTAGCCCACGTTGATAATTCCCTCCTAAGTGGTAAAAATACCCATCTTAATGGTATCGCATGCTGATAACTCACCACTTAGGCATCTATATTGTATAAAAATCTAAATCCTGATTTTAAAAAGCAAGGACATGAACATCTAAAGTGCGCATATGGCAAACAGGGCGTAGTCTGAGTGTGTTTTGGGACTAGTGCAGAGCTAAAAAGTAAAAGGGGAATGCACGCCTATGTCAGAAAAAGACTGACGTGTCAATGCGTGAAATGCGCACCCCTGCAACATTAGGTTACATGGCTCAACTGCTGTATTGTGTACAAATGAGTGTATACATTCACATTTTTCAATAAAAAGTTCTGAACAATAAGTCATCAGATCACTCTTAAAACCAGTTTCAAGTGAAAGGGCTGGTTAGCAAGAGGAAATTCAACTCCTCTTCCTCCCGCTTTTACACAGCAAACATGAAAGGGGCTGACTTATCCTTGATACACCTCTCAGGGTATCGAGGACTGATAAGCTCAATGGACTCACTCCTTTCACTCCCTTTCCTCCATCCCCAAAAGTCATCTTCAAAGGCCGATACATCTAATGGCCTTCCTGTTATCCACCTCTCAGTTTCCTGAGGGCCCTCCTTCCCTCTTACCATCCCTCCACAGAGTCACCCTCAAGGGATGGCATCCTTAATTTTGCACCTCCTTCCCTCCACCTCCCAAAGTCGCTCTCAAGAGCCAGCCAGACCAAATCCCTTCCCCCCATTCACCAGTCATGTACTCTACCATTTCAGAAAGAGACAACACAGAGAATGATTTCCCCCTCCTACCATCCTCAGAAACGGCAGCAGCTGAGCTTTTCTGCCACTTTGCCCTGTGCATGTCTGTGCAGCTGGTCCCATTTCCAGGATCAAGAGATGCAAGGAGATAAAATCCAGATTAGGGAGGGAGAGGTATTCTTTTTATAAGAACTTAAAGATACACTGGGTCAGGCAAAAAGGTCCATTAAACCTACTATCCTGTTTCCAACAGTGACCAATCCAGGTGAAAGGAGTCAGCTCTGTGGTTTACAATCATTGTGCCTAAGGAGGGCTAATTTGTGTTGTGTTTTTTGTAATATTGCAGCAATCTCATTGTTGAATATAATTATTATTGTAATTCTGGATTTATGCAATCTTAGGGATAAGGCAGGCTATAAATATCCATCATCAACCTCGATCATTTTGAAAGGCTGGTGCCTAAGCCTGGCAGGATCCCAAGAAGTAGCTAGATTCTATGCTAATAACCCCCAGGGCTAAGCAGTGGCTTTCTCCAGGTCTACCTTAATAACAATCTATTAACTTTTTTCTCCAGGAACCTTTTTTAAACTCAGTGATGCTAACTACTTTTACCACATCTGCCAGCAATAAATTCCAGAGCTTAACTATGCATTGAGTGAAAATACAGTTTATCCTATTTGTTTTAAATGAACTACTTTGTAAAATCATAGCATGTTCTCTAGTCTTGAAAGAGTAAACGATAGATTTTCATTTACCCATTCAACTCCATGCACGATTTTATAGACCTATGTCCCCTCAACACTCTCTTTCTCATACGATCATAAGAACTGCCATACTGGGTCAGACCAAAGGTCCATTTAATCCACTATCCAGGTCACAAGTGCCTGGCAGAATCCCAAAATTCCATGCTACCCACCCCCAAGGATAAGCAGTGGCTTTCGCCAGGTCTCCAAGCTGAATAGCCCTAAGGTTCTTCAGCCTTTCATCATAAGAGAGTCATTCTATTCCCTTTATCATTTTGGTTGTCCTTCTCTGTACCTTTTCTAATTCTGCTATATATATTTTTTTAACGTGGTGCCTAGAATTACACACAGTACCCAAGGTGTGGTTGCACCATGGAACAATAATAGAGACAATATGATATTCTTTCTTTTATTCTCTACGTATTTCCTAATCATTCCCAAATTCGGATTTTGTTGTTGTTGTTGGCTGCTGCCACACATTGAGCAGAAGATTTCAATATATTAATCCCTGGATTCTTTTCCTGGGTGGTGACTGCTAATGTGGACTCTAGCATTGTGTGGGGTTATTTTTCTATTCTCTACGTATAATCATTCCCAAAATCTGATTTTGTTGTTGTTGTTGGCTGCTGCCACACATTGAGCAGAAGATTTCAATATATTAATCCCTGGATTCTTTTCCTGGGTGGTGACTGCTAATGTGGACTCTAGCATTGTGTGGGGTTATTTTTCCAATGTGCATCACTTTGCACTTATCCACACTGACTTTTATCTGCTATCTGTATGCCCAAGCGATTCCCACACGGCAAATGAAAGGAAGCCCCGAGGAACTGAATGGGTTTCCTCTCATTTGCTGTGCAGTAATCACTAAGCACGGCTTTGTAAAAGAAGCCCTCTGTCTCCTGAAATATCTCTTAATCTGCAAAAGATTCAACAACTTTGAATAAATCAGAGTCATCTGCATATTGATGACCTCACTCGTTGTTCTCATTTCCAGATAATTTATAAATATGTTAAAAAGCAGCAGTCCCAGTATAGATCCTTGAGGCGCTCCACTATTCACTTTAAATTGGCCATTTAACCCTACTCTATGCTTTCCATTTTGTAATCAATTGTTAATCCACAACAAGGTGCTGCCTCCTAATTCCTCAGGTGTCTTTCATAAGGGACTTTGTTAAAAGCTTTCTGAAAATCTAGATACACTATGAGGAGCATTTTCAATAAATTATCTAAATTTGATTTTCATCATTTCAACAAAAAATGTCTAAAAATCCAGTAGTGAACATGGTCATTTTCAAACCAGAAAAATGGCCAACTTTTTCTTTTGAAAATGGCTATTTGCTAGACGTTTTTGTGCTTAGTGTGTCTATCTTTTAGGACCATTTTAGAGAAAAAAAAAAAGTCCAAGGAAAAGATGCACAAAAGCAAGCCACTGGGATGTATGGGGGGGGGGGGGGGCAGCATTCTTAGTGAACTGGCCACACAGACATGCCAACAGAGCAGTGGGGCACCCTAGGTAGAACTGCAGTGAACTTCACATAAAAGGTCCCAGGTACACATCTCACCATTATCCCCTTATATTGTATGGAGAGCTCTCCAAAACCCACCAAAAACCTATTGTACCCAACAATACACAATAGCCCTTATGTCTACAGGTGTCATCTATATGTAGGTGCAGTAGATTTAGGGTGGGTTTTGGAAGGCTCTCACTTTTCACCACAAGTGTAACCCTTTTACCTCACTCCCGCAGGTCGGTGACTCGGTCTTCTGCATAAAAGACATTGTGTGGAGGGCTGGCACAAAGCCTTAAACATCTGCGTAGGCTCAAGGCCTGCCAGCTGCTGCCCGCTCTGATCCTCCTGATTTGGAAGGGACAGAAGCCGACGGGCCTTGAGCATGTGCAGATGCTCAAAAGCCCCATGCTGGCCGGCCATGTTGATACCTTTTATGCAGACAGAGTCCGCACTCCATGGGGAAAGAAAATTTTGGAGGTGGTATGGCACCTGCGGCTCCCCCTGTTCCACCGTCTATGATCTAGACCAGGAGTTCTCAACCTAGTTCTCAGGACACCTCCTAGCCAGTCAGGTTTTCAGGACAGCCACAGTGAATATGCATACATGAAACCTGCATGCACTACCTCCATTGTATGCAAATCAATCTCATGCATATTCATTATGGGTATCCTGAAAACCTGACTGGCTAGGTAAGTCCCGAGCACTAGGTTGAGAATCTTGATCTACATTATGATTTTTTTTTTTTTTAAACTTAGTCCTAATCTTTTTAGCTTTGTCTAGGACAAGGGTGGGCAACCATGGCCCTTGAGTACCACAATCCAGCCAGATTTTCACGGATTTCCACAGTGAATATGCACGAGATTTATTTATTTATTACATTTGTATCCCGCTCTTTCCCACATACAGCAGGTCCAGTGCGGCTTACATAGTAAAAGAAAGTATCTTACATGGTAGAGAATACAGTAAAACAAGGAAACGTAGGAAGAGTATTATAAATTGTGTTGATCATAACTACTTACATTATGAAAGGCATTACAAAGGACATGTGAAAAGAACGTAATGAACTAGAATAGGGAAGGTAGACAAGGACATGATAGGTGAAAGGGTAGGAGAATGGGAGGGAAATGGTAAAGGATGGAGTGAAGAAGATGAGGGATTGAGTATAACATTCTACATGGAATGTTGCTACTGTTTGAGATTTTGCATGGAATCTTGTCACTCTTTAGGATTCCAGAATCTTGCTATTCTTTGGGGTTCTACATGGAATGTTGCTACTCTTTGAGATTCTGCATGGAATCTTGTCACTCTTTAGGATTCCAGAATCTTGCTATTCTTTGGGGTTTATTTTATTTATTACATTTGTACCCCACTCTTTCCCACATACAGCAGGTCCAGTGCGGCTTACATAGTTAAAGAAAGCATCTTACATGGTAAAGAATACAGTAAAAACAAGGAATTGTAGGAACAGTATTATAAATTGTGATGATCATAACTACTTACATTATGAAAAGCATTACAAAGGACATGTGAAAAGAACGTAATGAACTAGAATAGGGAAGGTAGCCAAGGATATGATATGGGAGGGAAATGGTAAAGGATGGAGGGAAGAAGATGAGGGATTGAGTATAAGGGATTAGTGAAAAAGGTCAAATGTAACATTGGGGTCAAAGTGAGCGTCGACATCTTAGCATGCACCGCTTCCATGGTATACAAATCAATCTCAGGTATATTCATTGTAGAAATCTTGAAAACTCGACTGGGGTAGTGGCCCTCAAAGACTCTCGTTGCCCACCCCTGAACTAAAACCTCATCCGTCTTGATATAGAATCTTATATATAGCATTTAGTGACATCTGTGCGGGCAAAAAAAAAAATAAGAAGGGAAACTTCAAGGTCCTGGGAACAAGGATATAACACTTTAAAGCAACAACCACACTCTTTTCATGGTTTCTTCCGAAACCACAAGTCTTACAGTAACCCTCATGCTTCAATACTTTGAACCCACAACAGCTTTTAAGTCAAGCACAGCTAGCAAATAGCAAACGCACTTAGTTACTAGACACAGGAGGCGAAGTGAAAACTAATTACTCTCATATTGATCTAAACAAACAGCAAATGTCACTTCCTACGAATAAAACGATAATAACCAGTGTCATGCTTCAGGTTACCCGGAGCCTAGTGTCGCCAACGCCTCCGATTGATTTCTGAACTGTAAATGTTTACAGTATCAGCTTTAGAAGGAAACAAATTAAACTTCGAGTATACTGCATGTTATGAAGAGGCAGTTCCAGCAAATTTCACTTCCTTGTAAAGCGTGCTAGGTATATAATTTAAGTTAATTTGTAACTAACCACAAAAACCAAAGCATGCTTGCAACCAGTCCCCTTCTGTTTCGAGTTTGAAGATATTGCTGAAATGGAAAATCCCTCTTTCATAAGGCCCTAGCCCCCAAATGGGTACATAGACTTTATCTTATCACAAACTACATTGTATTTGTTCACACCAAGGTCGGCAAACGCCTCTCCGGCACTACGTAAGCCACACTGAGCCTATAAATAGGTGGGAAAATGCGGGGTACAAATGTAACAAATAAATAAGGTCTCTTGTCTACAGAAACCTAACAGTCCAGGTACTTCTTGAGGAAGAACATTTGCCAGTTTTGTAGCTGAGTGAATTAGTAGATAACTTGATAAAACAAGAAAGAAGACCTGGACGTTACATTTAATGCTGGACTTTGATAATTGCAGTCAAAGATGACTGTTGCCTGACAAGACCTACCAGTAGAGTGGTAAAGACCAAGACCTAAACACAGCTTCTAGGCAGGCCTTGGCCAGGCTTGGGGTGGGTATGGAGGGCAGTGATGGAAAAGGAGTAAAAGGAACTTCCCAAATCTGTTTTCGGGACCTCTTAGCCAGTTGAATTTTGAGGATATCCATCAAACATATAAACGGCAAGTGACCATACTCACTTGCAAATGCGCAGTACAGACTTCCCTCTCTGTCCCGCCCTCGCGTCAAGACATCATGACGTCAGAGGGCGGAACAGAGAGGGAAACGGAGTCGAATTGTTGGACGCCGCCACTGCCGCCTGGAAAGGAACATCGCACAAAACAACCTCTACCCTCCCCCCATGCCCGCCGCCACTCCCGCCCCCCCCTCCGTATCGGGCCCCCTGCACTGACCTGACAGCACCTCTCACCTCCGTGTGAAAGCGCTGCAGGCAGCAGTAGAGCGATCTGCTGCTGCCTGTAGCGCTTTCACACGGAGGTGAGAGGCGCTGTCAGGTCAGTGCAGGGGGCCTGGCATGGAGGGGGGGAGGGAGCGGTGGCGATGAGGGTAGCTGGACATGGGGGGAGGGCAGGGGGGAGAGGCCATGGTTGCTGGCCTTGGGGTGAGAGCAGGGCACAGAGGAGGGTTGCTGGACATGGGGGAGGGGGGAGGCCAAGGGAAAGAGAAGGGTAGCTGGATATGGGGGGGAGGATCGGTGGACGGGGTGAGACCAGGGGAGAGAGGAGGGCTGCAATACTTGCCCGTTTTTACGTGCTTAACGGCTAGTGATGATATAAAAGAGATAAATTTGTACAGAGCGAAAGTAATGAATACAGATCTCTCATGCATATTTACTGCAGGTATTCTGAAAATCTGACTGGCTTGGGAATGTTTGGGAAGTCCTGGGTTAAAGATTCAGGTAAAGGACAGAGGGAGCTAGGAAACAGAACTGGGCAGACTAGAAAAACAATCAATCTGCTCTTCTTTGGCTGTTCATTCCTATGTGGAAGAGAAGCCTAGCGCAGTGGGGCTCCCAAACCTGGTCCTGGAGGCACCCCAGCCAGTCAGGTTTTCGGGATATCCACAATGAATATTCATGAAAGAGATTTGCATGCGCTGCCTCCATTGCATGTAAATCTCTCTCATGAATATTCATTGTGGATATCCCAAAAACCTGACTGGCTGGGGTGCCTCCACAATCATGTTTTGGGAACCACTGGCCTTGTGGTTAGAGCAGCAGGCTTAGAGCCAGGGTTCAAATCCCATTGTGGCTCTTTGTGATCTTGTGCAAGTCACATAACCCTCTGTGGCCTCAGGTACAAACTTAGGGGCCCCTTTCCCTAAAGTATGGTAAAATCTGGTCTTTACACATTTTAACCTGGGACTTTACTGCACACTAAGGACCAGATTCAGTAAATGGCCCTCAAGGCCATTCTACAATGTGTATACATTATTTAATGAGTACCCATTAGAGAACAGAACTGAGTGCTGATTTCGGCACCAGGACTTACGCCTAATGAAACCAGGTGTAGTTCTTGGCGCAGATCTTTGGTATTCTACATAAGTACATAAGTAATGCCATACTGGGAAAAGACCAAAGGCCCATCGAGCCCAGCATCCTAGCCACGACAGCGGCCAATCCAGGCCAAGGGCACCTGGCAAGCTTCCCAAACGTACAAACATTCTATACATATTATTCCTGGAATTGTGGATTTTTCTCAAGTCCATTTAGTAGCGGTTTATGGACTTGTCCTTTAGGAAACCGTCCAACCCCTTTTTAAACTCTGCTAAGCTAACTGCCTTCACCACGTTCTCCGGCAATGAATTCCAGAGTTTAATTATGCGTTGGGTGAAGAAAAGTTTTCTCCGATTTGTTTTAAATTTACTACACTGTAGTTTCATCGCATGCCCCCTCGTCCTAGTATTTTTGGAAAGTGTGAACAGATGCTTCACATCCACCTGTTCCACTCCACTCATTATTTTATATACCTCTATCGTGTCTCCCCTCACACTGCATGCAAATTTTAAGGATGCCCCTGACCCGCCCATGCTCCTCCCATGGCCACACCCCCTTCTGGGTTATATGCTATAGTATTTGGGTACATATTATGGAATAGCACACAGCAAGGTGTGTGCGTGCAATTCCAGATTAGTGCCAATTAGCACCCAATTATCAGCACAAATTGAATTGTGCCGCAATTTTTAAATCGAATCCAGGGGGTAAGCCCAGATTTGACATGGCACCTTTGTAGGACTTTTTCTTTTTTAGGATTTGCAGGTCATGCACTAATGGACCCATTAGCACATGGCACTGCCTAAAGTTGTTGTAACATAACATAACATAGTAGATGACGGCAGAAAAAGACCTGCACGGTCCATCCAGTCTGCCTAACAAGACAAACATATGTGTAAACTGTACCTTGATTTGTACCTGCCTTATTCAGGGCAGTTGTAAACCGCATAGTCGCCGTATGGACATTTTGCTTTATATCAAGTGCTGGAAATCAATTAAGGGGCCCTTTTACCAAGCTGCGGGGAAAAGGGCTCTGCACTGGCGGTGGGGGACATTTTTCCTGCTTGCCAGAGCCCTTTTTACAGCAGAAGGTAAAAAAAAGCCCTAGCACACATGACCATGCAGTAAGAGAACTCTTACCACATGTCCATGTGACGGGGAGCCCTTACCACCACCCACTGAGGTGGCGATAAGGGTTCCCACGCTAACCTGGTGGTGGCAGCGTGCAGCAATGCCCGTTATCCGCCAGGTTACCGCCACGCAAAACCATTTCTTGGTGGGGGGGGTTCTTTTTCCCCCGGAAATGGCGCACACTTGGGGCGGGACTACGGTTGGCGGTCGCGTTGGGCCGGCGACAGTCCCGAAAGAGTGAGTGGTAAGCCCAACATGGGCTCTGTAGAAGCACCCCTAAATAACGCAGGAACGCTCACTTTCTACGCACGACACGCCCCCCTCTCAAAAATAGTTTTTAAAAATATCAGTAAGGCACAGGTTAGTACATACAACCAGGCAAAATACTACAAGATGCTTTATTGTACTTATTTGAATGGACGTGGGAAAAATCCACTATTTCTGGGATGGGCGGGACAAATTGTTTGTTCTTTTGGCCGCTGTCGGTGACAGGGTGCTGGGCTCGATGGACCCTTGGTCTGTCCCAGCATGGCGATGCTTATGTACTTACGCAGTAGCCTGTTTGCACCAGGGGCGTAGGCAGACCTGCTATTTTTGGTGGGCCCAGAGTTAACCTGGGTGGGTCCTTCCCACCCCCACCCCTGTACATACATACAATATAGTGTTTTTTGTTTTTTTTTTAATGACCCATCTGCCTGTTTCTCTCTGAACCCCATCCTCCAGTCCTACCTCAGAGCCATTGCCCGTCGCAATTCCTGAGGGCAGGACATGATAGAGAGAAACCTGCAGGGCTGGCACAGGATGCCGCTGGCAGTAGCTCTGAGGTAGACTGGGGGGGGGGGGGGGGGTTGTAGAGAGAGATGGGCAGATGCCAGGCCACGAGTGGAGAAGAAAAGAGCAGTGAGGCGCTGCCATTGAAGAATTTTTGAGAGCCTCATGGGCTGCTGACTGGGCGGGCCTGAGGCAAGAATGGAGGGTGGGCCTGTGCCCACCCAGGCCCACCCTTAGCTACGCCACTGGTTTGCACGCATTAAGCACATGTTAAGGCCTTAACACAGTGGTTCCCAAACCTGGTCCTGGAGGCACCCCAGCCAGTCAGGTTTTCAGGATACCCACAATGAATATTCATGAGAGAGATTTGCATGCACTGCCTCCACTACATGCAAATCTCTCTCAAATATTCATTGTGGGCATCCTGAAAACCTGACTGGCTGGGGTGCCTCTAGGACCAGGTTTGGACACCTTATAGTAAAAGGGCCTCTTAGATTTTAAGTCCTCCAGAAGACAGGAAAATACCTAGTATACCTGAATGTAACTCACCTTGAGCTACATCTGCACAGTGTGTCCAAATCCCTTCCCTGGGTTACCAGAAATTCTACCCACTGTCTATGTACTCTCTATACAAGAAAATATAATTCCAACATCCTACTGAACAAAGGGACCTTCAGTAAAGGAAGCTGCTGCTGGACAGATTACTGCCACTAATCTGTCTGGCAGACGTTACTTTTCTGAAGCTCCTTTATTTCTTTTTTTAATAATAGGTGAGAGGTTTACCCTGGATTCTATATGTCATGCCTCGTTTTCCCATAGAAATTCAAGCGTATTCCCTAACAATGCGCTTAACTGAATTAGTTAACAAGCTAATAAGTGCTGATAATTGGATGTTAACAATTATCAAAACTAATTGGCATTAATTGCAGTTTACGCACACTAATTGCTATTAGGGGCTCATTTTCAAAGCACTTAGACTTCCAAAGCAAGGGTACTATGTAACTTTGTAAGTCTAAGTGCTTTCAAAATACACCTTTAAACATATGGAGGAGTGGCCTAATGGTTAGAGTGGTGGACTTTGGTCCTGGGGAACTGGGTTCGATTCCCACTGCAGGCACAGGCAGCTCCTTGTGACTCTGGGCAAGTCACTTAACCCTCCATTGCCCCATGTAAGCCCCCGCATTGAGCCTGCCATGAGTGGGAAAGCCCAGGGTACAAATGTAACAAAAATAAAATAGATACTATTGGAGATTCTACATGGAATGTTGCTACTATTGGAGATTCTACATGGAATGTTGCTATTCCACTAGCAACATTCCATGTAGAAGACTGCTCGGCCACACTGGTGATCTGCAAGGGCTGACTTCTACATGGAATGTTGCTACTGGAATTCCATGTAGAATCTCAAATAGTAGCAACAGTGGAGGAGTGGCCTAGTGGTTAGGGTGGTGGACTTTGGTCCTGAGGAAGTGAGTTCAATTCCCACTTCAGGCACAGGCAGCTCCTTGTGACTCTGGGCAAGTCACTTAACCCTTCATTGCCCCAGGTACAAATAAGTACCTGTATATAATATGTAAGCCGCATTGAGCCTGCCATGAGTGGGAAAGCGCGGGGTACAAATGTAATAAAAATAAATATTCTGTAATGTGGTGCGAGTAAATTCTAAGTCGCATAGTTGAAAAGTGGGCATGGTTATAGAGAGTGGAACGGGCAGGTTGTGGGTGTTTCTAAAATCTATGCGCATTGTTATAGATTATATCCGCTTTGTGTCTAATTTAGGCATCGGGAATTACGCCAGGTTTTAGTTGGCGTAATTGACCGTGACTAAAATTAGTCACGCGGAGCAGCAATCAGCATATTCTATAACATGCTTTACAGAATATGCTTGGATTTCCATGTAGAAATCGAGGCGCAATATATAGAATCTAGCCCTTAGTTCCCTGCATGGTTCACTAAATACTATGACGTCTTCCATGCAAACATGTAAACTGTACAATGGGCTTCTTCACATAAGCACGACCGAAATCTCTTTGATTTAAATCAGTGCAGTGAATTTTCACTTTATGACACGGAGACCATGCGGGTTTCTCAAATTCTGTGTGGGAATCCACTTTTCAAAGGCTAACGAGGGAAATCTCACAATATTTAAGAAAAAAAGGTAATGAATAATAATTTATGCACAGAACAGCATTCTAGCACATACACATATGTAGGTGCATACAATTTATTTATCTTATACCCCGTTTAAACCTAAGCAGCGTACAGCATAACATACATAATAAAAACAAACGTAAAAACAGCAATTACTTCATTATCCCGCAGATTAGTTGCTGGACTCTGACTACATCATCTTAAAAAGCCTGAACAAAAATGTGCATTTTTAGCAGCTTCTTGAAGTGTCCTACATTCATACAAAAATGCAAATAGCCAAACAAAGCACTCCTTAGTACCGGACCTGCAACCAAAAAGGCTGTAGCCCTTTGTAGAGCATAACAAATTCAATAACAAATCAGTCGCTAATTTTTTCACAGAGTTAGATCTCAGACCACTAGCAGAAACAAACAATTTAATCACAGAATGGAAATACCATGGAACCTTCCCGTAGACAGTCTGGTGAAGCAGATATAGAACTTTAAACTGAATCCTAAATCTCACGGGTAACCAATGTAGCTGCCCCAAAGTGGGAGTAATATGATCTCACCTTGAGACACCCACAATCACCCTTGCAGCAGCACTGTGCACCACCTGCAACGCTTTAACCCTAACACTAGATACTCCCAAATACAGAGAATTACAATAATCTAATCTTTGATATCACCATGCTTTGGACAACACAACAAAAATCAGAAAAAGCCAACACTGGCTTCAATCGGTCAACAAACGTAATTGTAATGCAATAGGTCACATGACGTGACCTATCTGAGTTTGCATAGTAAGATGTGCATCCAATATCACCCTCAACAACTTAACTTCACTCTTGACATCCATCTCCACTCCACACACTTTCACTGTCTGAGACCACCTATCATCCCTCACTCTCCCTACAATCCTAATGAGTGTTGACACAATGTTTTGGTATGCAAAGAGAGTTGCTAGTGTAGACCTGTGTGCACTGACATCCAGTACCCTCTTAGTTGCATACTTGTATGCATACTCTGAGATTTTTTTTTGTATGCAAATATAAGCTGCTAGTGCACCTCTGTCCAGTGTCCTCTTATTTGCATACTATTTGGTTACTGGATTGGGCACTTTTTTTTTTTAAGTCATTTTTATTGAGTTTTCATGGAAATGGAGGAGTGGCCTAGTGGTTAGGGTGGTGGACTTTGGTGCTGGGGAACTGAGGAACTGAGTTCAATTCCCACTTCAGGCACAGGCAGCTCCTTGTGACTCTGGGCAAGTCACTTAACCCTCCATTGCCCCATGTAAGCCGCATTGAGCCTGCCATGAGTGGGAAAGCGCGGGGTACAAACGTAACAAAAATAAAATAAATACTATTGGAGATTCTACATGGAATGTTGCTACTATTGGAGATTCTACATGGAATGTTGCTACTATTGGAGATTCTACATGGAATGTTGCTATTCCACTAGCAACATTCCATGTAGAAGGCTGCGCAGGCTTCTGTTTCTGCGAGTCTGACGTCCTGCACGTATGTGCAGGACGTCAGACTCACAGAAGCAGAAGCCTGCGCGGCCTCATTGGTGATCTGCATGGGCCGACTTCTACATGGAATGTTGCTAGTGGAATAGCAACATTCCATGTAGAATCTCAAATAGTAGCAACAGTGGAGGAGTGGCCTAGTGGTTAGGGTGGTGGACTTTGGTGCTGGGGAACTGAGTTCAATTCCCACTTCAGGCACAGGCAGCTCCTTGTGACTTTGGGCAAGTCACTTAACCCTCCATTGCCCCATGTAAGCTGCACTGAGCCTGCCATGAGTGGGAAAGTGCGGGGTACAAATGTCACAAAAATAAAATCAATACAAATGCATCATACAACAACGAGTAACGTGAAGAAGAGAAAAAAAATCCAAATGCAATACACATAAGGGCACTTTTTTTTTGCGTGAGCATTATGAAACTGCACACTGAGATTCAGTGCACAGCTGTAACATATGGCTTTCTGCATCGAAGCCTTAGATTGTAAGCATTCCATGAACATGGAAATACCTACTGTACCCAAATGAAACTCTCCTTAAACTAAATCCAAATCCCCTTCGCTAAAGACAAAAAGAACAAAAAGGAGATGAGATGAATGAGAAAAATCTAAAAAAAACTCTCTCAGCTGCAAAGTATTGTTAATCTGTGTGAGCTGTGGCCGCTCATATACGCACTATCCCCTGGATTCTATATAGCGCGCCTAGCGTTCCACACCAAAATCCAATCATATTCTATAAGAATGCGTGTAACTTAATTGGCTTAACAAGCCAAGCAGCTTCATTGGCATATGAAGGATCCCCAGTGCGCTGTTTTCAGGACTATTCGGCAGGGGTTGCAGCAAAGCGGCGCCAGTTTTCGGATGTCTGTTCCGCACTGTTTCACAGACGTATTAAATTTGTGCTGCAATATCCTGCCAAACTGCGAGTAACACATAATGGCAGCACTAGAGTGTATGAATCGGCGGATGCAGCCAGGGAATTTCTGCGGCAGTTGGGCACATCAGCCGTAGAGACTAGCTGAGCTGCTTATGGAGTGTACATATCTGTAATTTTTGAGCTCGTGCTGATAACTTGTTTGCTTCTTTTCAGCAGAGACATTGTGCAGTGGATGCACAATTGGCCTGACCGGAGAGAATTTACTCAGTTTTAGTTGCAGGGTTTCTATTTGCACTATTCCTGGTGTGTACAGACTTTACTTGTTTAGTTTAGACTAGGGGTTATTTGTTTATTTACTTACTATCTGGAGGGAGGAGGGAGGACTTCGGAAGTGATGGTCCTAGTTGGAGGACCTAAGTATTGGTGGAGAAAGGGTGTGGGGAGGGGGGACGGGGATTGTGTGGGGAGGGGGGAAAGGGAAGTTATGGGGAGGGGGGAGGGGGTGGGGGAGAAAGGGGGAGGGGCAGGAATGGGGGGAGAGTGGGTGTTAGACAGAAACCAAGTTCTTGGGAGGGTGTACATCTGGGTGGAGGTTTGTGGGGAGTGGGGAGGCATCAGATGGTCCAGGATAAGGGATTGGAGCTACATGATGGAGAGCTGGAGGTGGGAGGCTGGAGGGGACAGGGGCTGGGATGTTCCCTTTGGCTGCAAGTACAAGTACAGTTTTTTTATGGAGGTGGTCACATTCCTCAATTTACCGACATAGTACGCATTATCTCGTGGAATGTGGGTGGAGTGAATTCGCCAATCAAACGATCTAAGATTTTGCAGAATTTGCAGAGGCAGAGGTCCGATATTGCACTCCTTCAGGAGACACACTTGGATCAGATAGAGCATGCCAAGCTTTGCACTTGGTGGGTTGGGAGCTGTACAGCGGCTCATGCACAGGGGAAAAAGGGTGGTGTGGCGGTGCTGTTCAGAAAGGGTGTGGCATCGTCAATCAACCCACTTTTGGTTGATGTAGCAGGACGTTACGTCATTTTGGAAGCGTTGGTTGGGAGGCAAAAGCTGTTAATTTGTAACGTGTATGCACCTAATAGATATGACCCTGGGTTCTTTCAACCCCTGGTAACATTTTTGTTAAAGCAACCGCACACTGCCATAGTGGTGGGAGGAGATTTCAATGCTGTCTGGGACCCCTCCTTGGACAGGTCGGCCGTGGGGACATCTTCCCCATATTATAATAACAGAGGACTTTTGCAGTTAGGTCAGCTGGTGGATCTTATTGATGTTTGGCGTGTTCTGCATCCGGGAGAAAAAGATTATACTCACCTCTCGCGGGCCCACTCTACCCAGTCGCGAATAGATTATGTTTTGATGTCTCGTCAGATGTTTGGTGAGGTGTGTGGAGCGGATATTGGGCCATATGCAGTGTCAGATCATGCATGGGTCAGTGTGGATTGGGTACCAAGAAGTGCGGTTAAGCAAGGGAAAAGATGGCTGTTTCCTTTAGAGTTCAGTCATGATTCAAAACTTAAGGGACGTTTACAAAGTAGTTGGAAAATGTATGTTGAATGTAATCAGGAGCACAGGGACGATCCAGTTTTGTTTTGGGAAGCGGCAAAGGCGGTTCTCAGAGGTGAAGTTATCAGCCATGTGCATTTTGTGCGGAAGGCCCGGGATAGAGAGATTTTACGATTAAGCAAGTATCTTTGTCAAGAGCGCAAAAGGTTTGGGGAGACACACGCGGAGTGCCATAGGCAGAGAATGTTAGAATTACAATCGGCGTTGAATGAACTCCTGCATAAGAGGGCGCATAAATCGCAAACCTACTATCGTTACTCACTTTACAAATATGGAAATAAAATGGGAAAGTTGATGGCAAGACTAATCAGGCCACGGGGAGGAAATAGAACAATTCTCTCTCTTAGGAAGGAGGGGGGGGGCATTCATACGTCTGATAAGGATATATGTGATACCTTCCGGGCTTTTTACAAAGCTTTGTATGCCCCTCCAATGGATGAAGGTCTAACAAGTCAGATGTATTTAGATAATCTTAACTTGCCACGAATTACACAGGAAGAACTGGACTGCCTTAATCAGTCGATTACTGAAGAGGAGGTCAATATGGTCATAGCTCGTAGCCCGTTGCTGAAAGCCCCGGGACATGATGGTCTTCGGGTGGAATTCTACAAATTGTTGGGGAGTGATGTAGTACCTACTATAACTAGGTTTTTGAATCATGTAATAGAGAGTAGGGCGTTACCCTCCTGTTTGAACAGAGCGCAGATCATAGTGTTGCTTAAGCCTGGGAGGGATCCTTTAGAGCCGACATCTTATCGCCCTATCTCTTTGCTGAACTACGACACAAAGTTATTAGCAAAAATCCTGGCTAATAGGTTGGCGCACTTGCTGCCTAGGTTGTTACATGAAAGTCAGGTGGGGTTTGTGGGAGGTAGGTCAGTGAGCAAGAACTTACGGGCGATTTTGACCTCTTTGGAACATTGTTCGCAGCGGGATTTAGCGTCATTACTAATCAGTTTTGATGCGGAAAAAGCTTTTGATAAGGTTCATTGGGATTTCCTTTTTGTAACTTTAGAACGTTATGGATTCTCTGGGTGGTTTGTTGAAGCAATTCGTGTATTATATGCTAATCCCAGTGCAACATTATTGGTGAATGGTCTTGAATCGGAGAGTTTTCCGATCCAGCGGGGTACTAGGCAGGGGTGTCCTTTATCTCCACTTCTCTTTGTTTTAGTCCTAGACCCCCTTATTAGAGATATTATGGAGAATCCCTTGATCCGGGGAGTTCGTGTGGGCTCTCAAATGTTCAAGGTCTCAGCTTTCGCAGATGATCTCTTGGTACATCTCACGAATCCGAGGGAGTCGTTGGAGGCGTTGTTAGAGACGTTTCGAGAATATGGAGATTATGCGGGTTTTCGGTTAAATTTAGACAAATCTGAAGTTTTGGCTACCCCAGCAGTACAACAGTGGAACTGGGGACCAGAGTTCCCATTGCGGTGGGCTACTGAGTCTTTTAAATATCTAGGCATTCGGCTTGTCATGAATACCTCTGAACTATACCAAATAAATGTTAAGATCTTGCTAGAAGACACTAAGGCTAAGTTGAATGCTTGGATGCATCTCCCTTTGTCGTTAACGGGCCGCATAAATTTGATAACGATGGTTTTATTTCCTCGTTGGCTGTATGTTTTACAAACTTTGCCTCTTCGATTGCTGCAGAAAGATCTGAAACGGGTAACGCGACTTTTTAGTCGTTTTTGTTGGGCTGGGAAAAAACCTAAAGTAAATCAGGATTTATTAGTTGGGAGTTGGAGGCAGGGTGGTATAGGTTTCCCAGATTTGTTCTTATATAATCAAGCATGTTTGCTGCGCCATCTGGGGGACTGGTTGGAATCCACTCAATTTTATACACCCACAACTTTAGAGCAAGCTTTATTCGCCCCTTACGATATAATGGCGCTTCTACACCTGCCTCTTACCAAAATACCCCCCAGGCTTAAAAATAGTGTTTTGTTGCAGCCGCTTCGTGAAGTGTGGCATTGGTGGGTGCATCATTTAGGGGGAAAACCTCATATCACTGACTTATTACCAATTATGGGTAATGTCATGTTTCCAGCAGGAATGGACAATCCGATTTTTGGCATCTGGGCGCAGAAGGGAATTGTGCAATTAGAGCATTTGTTGCAGGATGATGGGGAGGTGTTGCCATTTGAAGCTATACAGGATAGGGTGGGAGTGGCCTGGGGTAATAGGTTTGCATTTGCACAAGTCAAGCATTATATGAGGTCCTTGCATCAAGCCTCTTTAAGGGGTCGTTGGGGGAACCGGATCCGTGGTTTTTTTGAAGAGCTGGTACCTGTTAGGCATTTGGTCTCTGATTTGTATGGGGCTCTGGTTCGGCGTATACCACAGAGAAGATATGAGGGCCTCAAGCATAAATGGGAGCAAGATCTGGGATATTCCTTGACATCATGGAATGTGGAGGCTACTTTACTAGGATTGAGGCGGTTAGTAAAGGATGAAAGATTAAGAGAATGTGGGTACAGGATAGTCCTTCGGGGTTATATGTCCACAGCGCAACGGGCTCATGTGTTGGGTTTGGTTAGTACTGCCTGTTCCAAATGTGGGGGGGTTCCAGGCTCCTTCTACCATGCATTGTGGCAATGCCCAAAAGTGCATGCATTTTGGCAGCGGATACGAGGGTATCTGATCAGACTAGGATATAAAATACAGGGAACAGAGGGTCAGTTTTTGCTTGATCGACCAAGAGCTTTTTCCCCTTTGTGTGCTCCAGCAACTCTGTTATGTAGAAAGTTGTGTTTGGTAGCGCGAAAGTGTATAATGCAATATTGGACCTCGCCGGAAGCGCCTGCCTACTGGCATTGGCGCAATCAGGTGCACCATTTAGCTTCTTGGGAGGCTAGAGATTCAAAATTATCACCTAAACGTAGGAAACAATTTCTTCAGATATGGATGCCTTATCTTCAAGTGCTCAGCCCAAGGGGTAGAAGCTTGCTTATTAATGCTCATTGAGGATGGTATGACATGGTTCTGATGCATTTACTTGTAACCACTCAGTTAGCAGTAAGAAGGTTCCCGAGACTATATACTAGGGGGGAGGAGGGGTTGGGGGGGTTGGAGGGGATGTGGGGGGGGGGGGAAGGAACTTTATATGTTGTATAGTAGTAGTAGTAGTACTAGTAGTAGGGAGAGGGTGGGGTTCTGAGTATGGGGGTGTGGGATGGGGGAGGGGGCGTTTGGTTTATGGTTGAGTCTATGTTGAATGTAATTGCTTGGGTAAACTACTTGTTTTGCTAAAGCTGTCAGTACGGGATAGGGGGTAACATGATAACGGGGGAGGGGGTTGGATTGGGGGAGGGGAGGGAGAAAATAGGTAAAACTTTGATGATGGTATGGATGCTTTATGTTTTTCACTGAGTATAGTTTGTAATTTTACATTGTTATTTACTTAACCTTATGGTTATGTTTGATATTTTGAATCATAAATAAAAATGTTGAAACATAAAAAAAAAAAAAAAAAAAAAAAAAAAAAAAAAAAAAAAAACAAGCCAAGCAGCGTTAACTGCACTTAACAAGCAATAATGAGCACTAATTGGCAATAATTAGAACTTGCAAGCACCCTAAGCATATTCTATCATGCACTGCGCCTAAATTTTAACGCGTGCAGGCAAAAAGGGGCATGGCTATAGGTGGGGAAATGGGCATTTCATGGGCGTTCCAAAATTTACACGCGTTGTTATAGAATATGGCCCTAAATATACACGCCGGGATTTAAGCCACATTTTCATTGGTGCAAATGGATGCACGTAGTTTTAGGCGCTAGAATATCCACTAAGCATATTCTATATACTGTGCCTACATCTAGGCACCGCTTATAAAATACACTTAAGTGGAAATGTTTTCTGCACAGATTTTTTAAGTGCCCTATATAGAATCTAGACCTTTATGGATGTCTTAGGGATTTACTAACCAATCAGAACACTTGTGTCTTGGGATATACACTAAACTGTTTTATGAGAGAAAAAAAGTCAAGCTCAACAGGTTACATGATTTGCTAGAGGTCACACAGTGATTATAAAATATACAAACCGCTTTGGTTGCGTCACACAAAGGCAGTATATCATGCATAAATCTTATTAAGGGGTAGAAAGGTGATGCAAATGCAGGAATCTAAGATGAAACAGATTTTCGCAGATCTGTGATGTCTTAATTGGCAGGAATATTCTATTCTTGTCTCTTTAAAACATTCTTTCCTTCCTGAACGTAAAATTTTGGCCTACTTTTTGGGACAAAATGGAATATTTATATCATTTTGCAGCACCATAAATCTTGCACGCTCGGAACAAGAAATCACTCTTCACACCTTTTTCAAATGCTCATCTTTTCCCTGACGTGGAGGTTTCCAATTCAAGAGACAGAAAATGTACCATTAAGGAAATAAAAACATCTACGAAGTTCCCGACTTCGGCTGCATGAATTTTAGCCACAAAGAAGGTTCAGCCGGGACCTGCTGTTTCATGGGGCTGGCCACTCCAGGAAGGGTCAGGTTTCTGTTTGGCTCGCATCACACCAAAGCCACATTTTATTTCCATCCATCCCCGCTCTTGCAACCCTCCCCTGACCCAGGCTGCTAACCTTCTAGAATTATTCCAGATGTTTTTCAAAGGGCTTGGGCTGCTGTAGAGCAGGAATATGAAATGCTGCTTGAAATATTATTAACACAAGAAGATTAAATTAATCCCATCTGTGAGCCAAACTGGTGGAATAATAGCCAAGATTTTTTTGGATCCTTTCACATGCAGGAAAGTATTTTGAGCTTTTAGATAAATGCAGAAGAGTAATCCAGGAGGACACTGCAGTACACAGGAAACTCTGAGGAGTGGGAAGGAATCCTAAAATCCCAAAGTACTGGATTCAGGCCTACCTGTCAGGTCACATGAGTGCAGGATTTATTAACCATTGTATAGATTCTCCTGAAAGAAGTTGGAGGAAAAGAGAGAGAGAGTGAAATACCCTAGCAGTAGACACGGAGTAGGGGCAAAACAGGAAACTGCAGAACTTTTGAAAACAAATTGTGGAAAGTGGTTATTATGCATCTCATAATTAAGCTGCAGAATCTATTGCTGGAGGATGTGGTGAAGACAACCAACAGAGCTGGATTCAGAAGAGGACTGGACAAGTTCCTGGAGGAAAAAGTCCATGGAAAATTATGAGGCAGGTAGACTTGGGAGAACCATTGATCTGCAAATGAGCTATGGGAAATAGATCTGTTTGGACTGGACACTGTTGAAGACGATACTCGGCTTGATGGAGCTCAGTCTGACTCTGCATAGCTTTTTTGATGTTCTGATGAACCTTACAGGAATAGTTGAGTTAGAAGGCCTACTTCTGAAGTCTAGATTTCTTCCAAACTAAAGGAAGTGCTATTATGACACAAAAGCACCACAAGTATCTAAAGTCATGATCCAGATCAATCAACAGACCCTCTATGGTAGTCAAAAAAAACAAAGGTAGAGGAGTAAGATAAAATGCCGACACACTTATTGTCAGAATGTAGAGTACTCCATGAAGGAGCAGGCATGACAAACTCAGTGCCATTTATGACTGGGACTTCTGCTGTCCTAGTAATGAGTTATATTGCTAATCTGTATGATTAAAACTCTTGTTTATATTCCAGTTGATATTCAGCCTATGGTGGTCAACGTATTTTTAAACGCTGACCACCAGGGACAGAATTAGCCCAAAATATTCAATAATGGGCCATGTCCAGGTACCAGCATCGAATAACGGGAGCAGATTTGTTATGTGCTAGCCGCCAGAGCTTATGTAGGTCCTGGCCCATACTAGAAGTATATCGAGGCTGGACCTACAGGTCATGACAGCCATTTTGAGGAGGCAGCCGTACTAGGCAGGAGTGAGCATCATTCCTGCCCATTTCTCTACTAGACCACCAGGAATCAGGCACGTAAGCCTAATCCTGGGGGGGGTCTTGATATTCTGGGGGGTGGGAGTTAGAGGGAGGGAGGGGGGATCCTGCAGGTGTCTTGATGTTTTTTCCAGGAAGGTTGAGAGGGAGGGAGGAAGGAGGGGGTTAGGATGTTCTAAGGGATGGGACAGAGGATTGGCACTTTTAGTTCAGGACCCAGAAGTCGTATAGATGCCAGCTGATAATCAGTGCTGGCACCCACATACCTAAACAACCAAAGTTAGGACTGCTATTTATGAATTCCTATGGGGTTGCTTAGCTATGTGGGTACTGGCACTAAATATTGCTGGTACCCCATATAGCTGCCAGTTTCTCCCTGACCCCACCTCCCGAATGTCCCTCTCTGGCCTCCTTATTCAGCAGCGCTACCCAGTTAAGTGCCACTAAATAGCAGCAGCCAACCCGCACAGCGAGATTTAAATGTGCAGATGCCTCTCCTGCCCACTTAAATTGATTTGAGTACTGACCACATTCTTCATATATATTATGTTTCCACCTGCCAACCAGTTTACTTTTTAGAAAACTGCATTAACAGCTTTACAATCTTTAGTCTGATTGGTGCAAATGCCAAAGAGAATCATGGGAAGTTTCTCCTATGAATCAGATTTACGTTTCTCCGGGCTTAAATTCTGAAAACTGTATATGGGCACTCATTCCTAAATAGCGTGCACACTCTAAAAATAACAACTCTTAATGACATAGTTCCTATAATGAAAAAATGCCTGAAAAAAAAAATAAAATAAAAAACTAGACAAAATGAACATTCCCATAAACAATATGTGCTCCCCTAGTTAGTAGTTCCAGTCCTGGATTAACCATTAAGCAAAATAAGCACATGCATAAGACACTAAGGGAAAGAGGGCATCACAGAGTTTTCCCCCCTAGCTATCATGCCCTTAACTCTTTCACTGCTGTCTGCCACACCCACGATTCAACATGAATTTCGGTGTTTGTCTAATCATTATAAATATACATGATGTTTTGTTTCATACAATAACGATATTTCTCAGCATTTATCGAGTCTTAATGTCTTATCAGTTAAGCAACAGAAGGACTGAGCCAAGAAATAATAGCCAAGATTTTTTTGGATCCAGGAAAGTATTTTGAGTTTTTAGATAAATGCAGAAGAGTAATCCAGGAGGAGGACACTGCAGTACACAGGAAACTCTGAGGAGTGGGAAGGAATCCTAAAACCCCAAAGTGCTGGATTCAGGCCTGTCAGGACAAATGAGTGCAGGATTTATTAACCATTGTATAGATCCCTCCTGATAGAAGCTGGAGGGGAGGGGGACAGAGAGAGAGAGAGAGAGAGAGAGAGAGAGAGAGAGAGAGAGAGAGAGAAACACACTGGCAGTAGACACAGAGTAAACTCGGTTTAAGGCATCAGGTGGCCTTAATCTAGCCCTGAGTAGTCCACTATAGAAATGACTGTATGGCCTTTACATAATCAGTGACATCTTTTAATGAATCACCTGCACTGCACTTTCCCCAACAGCTACATTCCACTGGCTGCAAATCATCCCCAAACCATAGGCTGAGCGGCTACAGGACACTCACACCAGGGACATCTCATACTTACTAAGTCCTTGTCCACATAACCATTTAAGACAAATCAGATTAAGACAACACTAACCCCCAAATGCTATAAAAGTCACCAAACGCTGCATGTGCAAATTTGGGCACGTGTCCAATTTGCCTGCACAATTCAATTGAATAACGAGCCACTTCGTGCCAATCATTGGCTTTTTAACAAGCAATTATTTTTGCTAATTGGAATCAATTAGGATGCATGCACATAAATTTAAGTGTATGATCCAATTTTGTACACTTGTCCCGAAAAAGGGGGTGCGGAAATAGAAACAGGAGGGTCGTGGGTGGTGCGGGGTGGATCGTGGATGTGGTTCTGGGTTATGTACTGCAATTATAGAATAAGGGGGGGGGGGGGTTCTGGGTGTAAATTTAGCCGTGCATGCACCATGGCATTTGCACCATGTTTTCACTGGTGCAAGTGGATGCACCTAAATTTATGCACAACCCCAGGCCTTAAGCGCTATTCCATAAATTACACCTTACTTTAGGTGTGGCTTATAGAATAGCGCTTAAGTGGGGGTTTTCAGTGCAGATTTTTTTTTTAGGCATGATTTATACAATTTGCCCCTAAAATCAACATGCTTTCATTTCACTTAGACAGACCTCCAGATTTTTAATCTATATAAATTCTTTCAGAATGCAAAGCAATCCTTTCTCTTGAATTATCTGGGTCTCAAAGAGCAAAGTTGCAAAGGAAGGGAAAGGATCTCAAAATGTAACAGGAAAAAGACACCCCATTTATTCCCAGTCACCCTCTATGTACTGCAGATCCAAACTTCATAATTAAACCCTTCCACCCTCCACTCTACCTGTCTAGTAGAAGTAATATGTGACCGTGATTCCGCTCAGTCTTCCACTCAGAGTCGAGTACAGCCTCAACAACACCTCCCCTCAAGCTCAAAGGCACCCTCCAGGTCTGCCCTTCCAATAAACGCTACTAGATTACAATCGGAAAAGTGTTGGTAATGAAATGAAATCTCTCCATTGCTGGTATTCTGCTCCTGGCAGATGCTAAACTGTTGTTATGTGAGGATCACTGTGCAGCTATCTGGGTTGTGCTGTGTCCAGGTAAGTGAAACTGATGTTTCAGCCCTCTTCAGGATGTGCATTTAAGTGAGGAATTAACCAATCAGCAGTGCAATACAGTACTGAAGAGGGATAAATGGCACGGTAGAAGTTCTAGGGATGGGCAGCCATAAAAAAAAAGTGTGTCATTTTTTCCGGGGGGGTTTTTTTTTTTATTGTTCTAGAACAAATACTATCAGGCGTGCACACCCTTTCCAAAGGAGTGCACGCTACGTGTAAAAAGGCTTCACTTTTCTTAAAGAATGCACGCTTTTTAAGACGACTGCACAAACTTTAAGGAACAGTGTATCCTCTTTACTTCCAGGGGGAAATTCAATTAAAGGCACTGGGATGATCTGTCCAAAGCTAGTATTCTGTAAATGATGCACTGAGTGGAATGACCTTTACAGAATAATAGCTTAGGGGTCCTTTTACTAAGCCGCTTAAGCGTCTATGTGCGCCCAATGCACACCAAAATAAGAGTTACCGCCTGGCTGCCATGTGGCTCTTGTGGTCATTTCATTTCTGGCGTGCGTCCGATACGTGAGACCAAAAATAATTTTTATTTTCGGACGCACGTAGGTCATTACCGCCCGGTTACCTCATGAGACTTTACCGCTAGGTCATTGGCTGGCAGTAAGGTCTCAGATCCAAAATGAACGTCTGGTAATTTTTATTTTGCCCCACGTCCATTTTTGGCAAAAAAAAATTTTAAAAGACATTTTTTTACAGGTGCGCTGAAAAAAAGATTCTGCGCACGTTGAAAACATGTGTCTACACTACTGAAGGCCATTTTTCAGCGTGCCTTTATAAAAGGGTCCCTTACCAGCTTATTTTCGAAGGAGAAGGGCGCCCCTCTTTCGACACAAATCGGGAGATGGTCGCCCTTCTCCTAAGGGCGGCCAAATCGGTATAATCGAAAGCCGATTTTGGCCATCCTCAACTGCTTTCTGTCGCAGGGATGGCCAAAGTTCAAGGGAACATGTCAGCAGTGTACCGAAGGTGGGACGGGGGCGTGGTGAAGAGATGGCTGTCCTCGGCCGATAATGGAAAAAAGAAGGGTGGCCCTGACAAGCATTTGGCCGACTTTACTTGGTCCCTTTTTGTTCATGACCAAGCCTTGAAAAGGTGCCCTGAACTGACCAGATGACCACCGGAGGGAATCGGGGATGACCTCCCCTTACTCCCCCAGTGGTCACCGACCCCCTCCCACCCCCCCAAAAAAATTTAAAAACAATTTTTGCCAGCCTCTATGCCAGCCTCAAATGTCATACCCAGCTCCATCACAGCACTATGCAGGTCCCTGGAACAGTTTTTAGTGGGTACCGCAGTGCACTTCAGGCAGGCGGACCCAGGCCCATCCCCCCTACCTGTTACACTTGTGGTGGTAAATGGGAGCCCTCCAAAACCCACCAGAAACCCACTGTACCCACATGTATGTGCCCCCCTTTACCTTTTAAGGGTTATGGTAGTGTTGTAAAGTTGTGGGTAGTGGGCTTTGGGGGGCTCAGCACCCAAGGTAAGGGAGCTATGCATCTGGGAGCAATTTCTGAAGTCCACTGCAGTGCCCCCTAGGTGTCCCCGGCTGGTGTCCTGGCGTGTGAGGGGAACCAGTGCACTACGAATGCTGGCTCCTCCCACGACCAAATGGCTTGGATTTGGCTGGTTTTGAGATGGCCAGCCTCGGTTTCCATTATCGGCGAAAACCGAGGCCGGCCATCTCTAAGTCCGTCGATCTCAACATTTAGGTCGACCATCTCTAAGGTTGACCTAAATGTTGAGATTTGGCTGGCCCCGACTGTATTATCGAAACGAAAGATGGCCGCCCATCTTGTTCGATAATACGGTTGGCTCCGCCCCTTCCCGAGGCTGTCCCCGGAGATGGCCGCCCCCGTTCGATTATGCCCCTCTTAGTGTGCATTTTGTGCCTAACTTTGGGTGTGAGCATTTGCGCCTGGTGTCCAAATGCAGGTATTCTATAATATTGTGCCTAATTTCTAGGAACATCCCTAACCCACCTATGAAATTTATTTTATCTATTTGGATTTTGCTCACACCTTTTCTAGTATTAGCTCAAGGGGAGTTACATTCAGGTACACTGGGTATTTCCCTCACAATCTAATTTTGTACCAGAGGTTAAGTGATTTGCCCAAGATCACGAAGAGTCTGGAAAACTGGTGCTCTAGCCACTAGGCCACGCCTCCACAGCGCTGCGTAAATCTAGTAGCGCTATAGAAATGATAAGTAGTAGTAATAGTAGCACTTCTCCAAATTTGGACATGCATGTTATCGAATAGGGCATAGGGCAGATCCACCTGCAACTCCTAATTACTACAAATTAAGTGCTTGTTAACACTAATTGATGATTACCTAATTAGCTAATTAATTTGCATGCAGATCTGCGCTCAGGTTTGGGTGACCTATACAGAATCCAGCAGATAATGTGCACTCCTTCAAAGTATGCACTATTCTCAGTGAACATTTTGTCACAAATGACAGCCCAGACCTAACAACTTCAAAAGACTCGCTAGGACATATTGTGCTAAGTTCAATATTTTTCATAAAATTGATCATACCAAAAATGGCATTCATAATTTTACTAGACAAAATATCTTCCCACCGAAATGAAAAAATTTCTAACAGGTTATCTAGGTAGGAAGTCCAAGCAGGCACCTTTTTGGTGTTATTTTTTAAAAATACATTAGTACCCGTGTGTCTTTAGCCTCATATAACAGCAAAAATCATGCTAAAATGCACCCATTTACACTTGCTCAAGAGTTTGTGTAAATATATGCACTTGAAGAACACACAAACTTTATAAAATACGCGCATACTTAGTGACTGCCCACACCCCACCTAAACTCCTCCCCCCCTCAGGTCACATATCAACAGGCACAAACATTCTCTGTGTATACTTTACTTTATATGCAGGTAACCCCTTGAGTAATTTCATAAAAGCCCTTTTCTGGGGTTAAACCAGCATGTACCCATGAGGGGAAAAGTTTATATAATTACCTCCTAGTAGTCTTAACTTAAGATGCCAAACTAATAAGGGGGGGAACTGTGATTTCCAGTTGTAATTCACCAAAACGTGCACATAAAGCAAGACAGCCTTAACACTGCCAGTGCACATGTTACCTGGATAATTACCCAGCATCCTTTGCTGACACCAGATACAACAGAAAAATGTACGGGAATGGCACTCGTCATCTCAGTGCTGAGCCAAACATCTGTGTGGAATCGTTTCCATTGGTTGAAAGAAGCTAGCATTAAAATCCAAACAAATCTCAACAAGCTTCCTACCTAAAGAGGGCAAGGTGAAGATTAGTTGGTGATCAAAGCACTTCTGGTACATGTGAATCTCCAAATGCCGGCTGAGTTTTCAATAGCTCTGCAAGGAACAGCTCAGTCCCCAGGTGCTAGTAACTTCAGACCTTTGTCCTGCTCTTCTCAGACTGGATGTGTGTCCTGGGCTAATTCACTACTCCCTTCTGGTCATTTTTCTTTTCTAATCTGTTGGTGGAGACCCACCACGCACTCATACTGAGTTGCGTTGGGTCTAGAGCATCTCTTTCATTTTGGCAGCTGTTTGCATCTGCAGGTGATTAGGCAAAAGCCTCAGCCCGCTTTGTTATTTTTGTTCTTTTCAGCTGTTCCAACTTTAATCTCTGCCATATCATAAAAAAAAAAAAAAGACTTATTTCCCACAAGATTAATGCTAAAATGAACCACCCAATTCCTCTCTCAACTAACCTTGCAATAACAAAAAGCAATGTAGGTGGACATACCTACGAACACTCACACCCTACTCTCACTGTATAATTTAACCCATGATGTAAAGTTTTGCACACCCACAGTTTACAGTAGTTTTCTTAAATAGTGCTGAGGGTAGGAATACAACTGTTACTTTAAAACTGTTCAGTACATTTTTCTGACATTATCTGTATTCTCCGTTTTCTGTGGTAAAAGATAGGCCAGCAACCTGTAACTCTTATCTCTTAATTAGAGTTCAACGTTAACATAATTAAGGGGTTCAATTTCAGGACCACTCTGTGCTAGAGTGAAAAAAGGTTTAATCCCGCTCTGGGATCTCAATAAGGCCTTATCTATATAAATAATTCTCACCTCCAACGTTCTGAACCTCACTGTGTGGCAGGGAAATACTGAAGCCCTGTAGTCTTCTAGGCAGTCAGCACCACTCACTCTCACTCTCACTCATACACCCGCCCTCAGCCACGCCCCATCCACACATAATTCACAACCACAACATTCTAAATGCAAATTTGTAGTTGCAAGATCCCATGAGTGTATGCTCCGCCCTCGCGTCACAACGTGATGACGTGGAGGGTGGGGCTATGACACTCAGCCAATCGTCAGTTCCACCGCCCTCCGACGCTCCCCCCCCCCGACACACTGCGAGAAACAGCGGCCTATGCAGGGCCTCCACCCCCCCCCCCCCCCCGACGTACAGCGACAAACACCGAGCTATGCAGGGGGAGGAATGCTGTCCGAACACCTGATCCGCCGGGACCCCGAAGCTGCCGCCCGCCAAAAATAAACTACCCACCTGCACCCTACGCATGCTGCCGTCCTGCGCCCTCCCAACGCTGCTGCAGGTAAACCTTGCTAGCGCCCGTTTCATTGCTCACAGAAACGGGCCTTTTTTACTAGCATTTCTATGTTTTGCATAAAAAATAATTATTTACAAGACAAAAGAGAATATAAATTCATGTAAAATGGAAAAAAAAAAAAAAAAAAACTACAACCCAGATTCCCACGAGAGGATAAACAGAAAATGATGCCTCTTCTATAACACAGACCAGATGAGATGAAAATGAAATTAGAATGGCACAGCCTTAAGCAAACTTTGTTCTAAGTGAAAATACATGGTTTTAGAGACAGTGGTGTGGAACATTAGAATCATCTGCTCTTGTGCTATTCATGTGCCTTTGGAAGTCAGTTAAGCCTGAAAAAGTCCGTGCTGTCAGTTCAGCTTAAGAAATCTCTACTTTCAAAATTATTCAGCATTCCACGATTTAGGGGCCCTTTTACAAAGCCGCGTAAGCGTCTACGCACGCCCAAATTGGAGTTACCCCCAGACTGCCGCGTAGCCTTTGCGGTAATTACATTTTTGGCGCGCGTCCGATATGCGCATCTGAAAAATATATTTTATTTTTGGGCACGCATAACGGATACGTGCCAAATCGTTATCGTCTGGTTACCATGTGAGTCTTTGCCGCCAGGTCAATGGCTGGCGGTATGGTCTCAGACCCAAAATGGACACGCGGCAATTTTCATTTTGCCTAACGTCCATTTTCAGCAAAACAAACAAAAACAAAAAAGGCTTTTTTTACAGGCGCGCTAAAAAATGGATTGGTACTCGCCCAAAACCCGCTCCTACACTACCGCAAGCCATTTTTCAGTTAGGCTTTGTAAAAGGGAAAGGGAAATGGGACTTGATATACTGCCTGAGGTTTTTGCAACTACATTCAAAGCGGTTTACATATATTTAGGTACTTATTTTGTACCAGAGGCAATGGAGGGTTAAGTGACTTGCCCAGAGTCACAAGGAGCTGCAGTGGCAATCGAACCCAGTTCCCCAGGACCAAAGTCCACTGCACTAACCACTAGGCTTCTCCTCCACTAGCAACATTCCATGTAGAAGCCTGCCCTTGCAGATCAGCAATGCGGCCGCGCAGGTTTCTGTTTCTGTGAGTCTGACGTCCTGCACGTTCGTGCAGGACGTCAGACTCACAGAAACAGAAGCCTGCGCAGCTGATCTGCAAAGGCAGGCTTCTACATGGAATGTTGCTAGTAGAATAGTAACATTCCATGTAGAATCTCCAATGGTAGCAACAGAATCTCAATAGTAGCAACATTCCATCTAGAATCTCCAATAGTAGCAACATTCCATGTAGAATTACAAATAGGGAAAGGGAACTGGGACGTGATATACCGCCTTTCTCAGGTTTTTGCAACTACATTCAAAGCGGTTTACATATATTCAGGTACTTATTTTGTACCAGGGGCAATGGAGGGTTAAGTGACTTGCCCAGAGTCACAAGGAGCTGCAGTGGGAATTGAACTCAGTTCCCCAGGATCAAAGTCCACTGCACTAACCACTAGGCTACTCTAAAAGGACCCCTTATTGTCACTTCCTGCGAGCACCTTCATAGACTTAGGCCCAGATGCACTAAACGTTTTTCATCGTTAAATGAGCCCTTAAGGAAGAATTTCCGATCCTTTCCATGCACTAAAGCCTATTTTTCGACGGTAGTAGCAGCTAACGAAAACGGAATGGAGATGAGCAATTAGTGTGAAAACCCCATTGAAACGACATGCACTAACCTTTTCCGATTGCCTTTACGCAGGAAAAAGGCAGGAAAACTAACGAGAGGTCTGGACCTCTCGTTAGGACAGCTCTGTGCCAGGAAAAAGTGTTAAGTGAAAAAATAAACAAACTTTGAGCCAATCCCAGCGCATTAGCAGAGCTAAAAGCGCTGTGATTGGTCCAAAGGACCTCAGAAAACACATAAAAAATAAAAATAAAAAAAGGATCGGGAGGGGGCAAGGGCGCTCATCAGGAGCGTCCTGTACGGACGGCCTTGCCCCCCCCCCCCCCCGCTGCTCCCCACTTTCCGCCGCTCCCCCCACCCCGAAAAAGCAAACTTCTAGAAGCCCCTGCCCCCCTCCCTTCCTCACTACTCTCTCACCTCAGCTCCGCCTCCCGACATCCTCCGTCCGTGCCCCGCCCCCTTTTGGGGTCGTCGCCGCCATTCCCCTCCTCCATCGGGCCCCCCTTCCTCTTACCGGGCCCGTGCAGCGCCTCTCTCCTCTGTCCGAAGGCACTGCACGGGCAAGAAGAAAGCTGAATCAGCTGATGCCTGCCTTCGCGATGGCGCGTCTTTCTCCTGCTGCGCCCGCCCCTGTCTGACGTCAGTAACCTACGTAGGTTACTGACGTCAGACAGGGGCGGGCCCAGGAGGAGAAAGACGCTCTATCGAAGCTAGGCGAAGGCAGGCATCAGCTGATTCAGCTTTCTTCTTGCCCGTGCAGCGCCTTCGGACAGAGGAGAGAGGCGCTGCACGGGCCCGGTAAGAGGAAGGGGGGCCCGATGGAGGAGGGGAATGGCGGCGACGACCCCAAAAGGGGGCGGGGCGCGGACGGAGGATGTCGGGAGGCGGAGCTGAGGTGAGAGAGTAGTGAGGAAGGGAGGGGGGCAGGGGCTTCTAGAAGTTTGCTTTTTCGGGGTGGGGGGAGCGGCGGAAAGTGGGGAGCAGCGGGGGGGGGGGGGGGCAAGGCCGTCCGTACAGGACGCTCCTGATGAGCGCCCTTGCCCCCTCCCGATCCTTTTTTTATTTTTATTTTGATTTGGGAGCCATGTGCTTGCGATTTGACTGTGTTTTGAACGTTTCTGGCATGCGCAGAGCAGCCAGCATAACGCTTGGCTGCTTTGCGCATGCTTTACGAGCCGATTAGCGACGGGGATTGGTGCATCGTTCTTTCCAATACCGCACCAAACTTTTTGGGGCTGTGTTTTTGGAGCATGCTTCGTTATTTGAAATTCGGTAAAGGTTTTAACGTTTCTGATTTTTTTACGTTTGCTTGATGCATCTACCCCTTAATTTTTTAAACATCACAGCAGTTGGGTTAGAGGTGAAGAATCCTACTGTCTATTGTTAAATTACTGCTAACGTTAGACATCTATGCAGATACTCCAGAGTATTTGGGTGTAAATCAGTGGTTCCCAAACCTGGTCCCGGAGGCACCCCAGCCAGTCAGGTTTTCAGGATATCCACAAATGAATATTCATGAGAGAGATTTGCATGCACTGCCTCAACTGCGTGCAAATCCCTCTCATGAACATTCTTTTGTGGATATTCTGAAAACCTAGTTGGCTGAGGTGCCTCCAGGAGCATAACCCCCAAATTCGATAAACTTGTGCAGTAAACTTTACGCATAGCGTACCACGCTGGGTGCACAAGTAACAGAATAAGGTCAATTATATGCGCAACAATAGAATAACAAGCTAATTGATGTTAACGAGCAATGATTGGCACTAGGTACTCAATTAGTGCTAATTTTCACCAATTAGTGGTTACACGCACAACTGACCTTGGAGGTCCTTTTACTAAGCCATGGCAAAAAGTGGCCTACGGCAGCACGAACGTGTCTCTTGGGTGCACGCCGGGCCAGTTTTTGCTGCGTCCTGGAAAAAAGGTCTTTTTTTAAGGGACCAGAAAATGGACGTGCGGCAAAACAAAACACCAGCACGCATCCATTTTTGGACTGAGACCTTACTGCCACCCATTGACTTAGCGATAAGGTCTCACGTGCTACCCAGGCAGTAGGCACGCAGTACGCACCCACTGCCGTTTACCACCGGATAAGCGCTACAGGGTAGAAAATAGAACATATTTTCTACCGTGTGTGTTTTCTGCATGCGCCAAATTCAGAATTACCATCCAGGGCACGCGGTAGCTGGGTGGTATTGCTGATTTGGTACATGCTGTATGCGCATAGATCCTTCCGTGCCTTTGTAAAAGGCTCCTTAGTGAGTACTGTATGTCATATGTGCGCAAAATCCACAGCGTGTAACTGCAATGGGGATGTGGACTGGGGAGGGGCATATGTGGGCCAGGGGTGTGCCCAGGACTTGTACACACACTATAAAATATACACAGTTACATAATTAACTAAAGTTGGACACAAGCTCTTACTCCCATCCTTTGAGCTGGCATAACTGCTCATGCCTAAAGGGGCCCTTTTAATAAGCGGTGGAAAGCCCACCACGGGCTTACAATGCGCCAATCTGAAGCTACTGACCAACGCGGGCGCCAGAGGTAGTTCCACCCTCAACGAACGGCATTTCCGGTGCTAGCGGAAATATTTTTTTTAAAAATTTCCGCAGGGGATTACCTAACGGTGATCGGGCAGCACCAGGTTACTGTCGGGTTAGTGCGGGAGCCCTTCCAAAGGGCTCCCGGGCTCCCCCCCCCCCAGGGCCATGACTTTTTTCAGCCTTTTTACGCACTGCGGTAAAAAGGGCCTGAGCGTGAAGCAAAAACAGCCCCTGCTGCTAGCGCAGGGCCCTTTTTACCGCGACTTAGTAAAACGGCCCCTAAATTATGCGTGCCGATAGGGAATTACGCTAGTATTCTATAAAGGCAGTTCTGAGTGGGACCTGCTGTTATAGAATTGATGCTTAGTGCCCAAACGTCTGGCACCAGCTTTCGGAAACCTTTCTTGAATTTAACACCAGCTCCAGTGACCGGCCTAGGATTGCAGGATAGATAGGATATACATTTTTTTTTTATAATACATAGAAATAGCCGGTTAAAGGTTCAATTCAAAGATTCCACATTTGTGGCTGGTAAGGGTATCTATCTCCTTCAAGCAAAATTGACTCGAAGCACTTAAGTAGTAAATTAATACTTTCAAAATGCATCCATTATCAACATATGGCTTCCTGTCCAATCTGTCTTTCTTTTTTTTATGTCCAATTAGGCTGCCAAGCAAACCAGCCTAAACCCAATAACAGATGCAGCCAGGTACTCTGTGTTTTCGGCGAGATCCATTTGCAATCAAATTCTACCATTTGCAGTCAGTCCACCAGGATTAGCCCTACCACTAAGTGGAGCAGGCATTTGCCTAGGGTGCCAAGACGGAGTACATGCTGTGTGTACAGAGAGCATATTTTTTCTTAAAGAATGCACGCTCTTTAAGAACACTGCCCAGGTTTTAAGAAAACTGTATCCTCTTTACACAGAGGGGAAAATTCAATAAAAGGCACCGGGGCAGCAGCACAGCACCAGCACAGGCAATAAAACAGCAGCACAGAAGCCCTTTAAAAGCCATTGCTACTGCGCTCTGGGATGCTGAAAGGGTTATTTGCTCACAACCGTTTTTAAAGGGCTTCCCTGCCACTCTTTCTGTTGCTTGTGCTATCTCCCTCCCTGTTTTATATTTGGGCTTCTGCAGTAGCAGGGTAGTGGAGGTGGCAGTAGCAGGGGGGGGGGGGGGGGAAGAGGTGCTAGACATTTTGAGGGGAATGGTAAGAGAAAGAAGATAGACACCCAGAGGGAAGGAAAGGGAGAGGTGCTAGACATCTGGGAAGGTAGTAGGGAAGGGGCAATGCTGGATTGTGGGGGCAGGGTGTGACACCTTTGGATCAGCCCTGCATTCCGCACACCAGAATGCTCTGTTTTGTCTTTACCATACCTTCAAGAGAAAAATATCCTCCCTTGGCATCAATTATAGCCAGGACCGGCCTAATCATTAGGCAAGACTAGGCAGTCACCTAGGATGGCAGCTTGTAGAGGGGGCGGCAAGAAGTAGCTGCATGCAGTCAAAACAAAACAGGCAGTCCAGAAGACCAAATAAACAAAGAACCATCGGAGCCTACTATTACCCGCAAAACAAAAGTTTCATATTTAAAATCATGTCTTGCTGCGCCCTAGACTTCCTGAGCCCCTACGTCTTGCCCCATCCTTGACCATCTTTAAATCTAGACTGAAAGCCCACCTCTTTGACATTGCTTTTGACTCGTAACCACTTATATCCACTCGCCTCCACCTACCCTCCTCTCCTCTTTCCTCTACACATTAATTGATTTGTTTGCTTTATTTTTTGTCTACTAGTTTGTAAGCTCTTTGAGCAGGGACTGTCTTTCTTCTATGTTTGTGCAGCGCTGCGTACGCCTTGTAGCGCTATAGAAATGCTAAACAGTAGTAGTAGTAATGATGGCCAATTATGTGTTTTTGGAGAATTGTGGTCATGATCATCATTGAGTTTAGCGTTTAATTATCAAAATCTTGGAGAGGGGAGTCAACAAGATCAGAACCTGAAAACTGAGGGAGGGCATAAGGCTGAAGATTTCCCTAAGGCATCCAACACTTGCACCAGCTGTGAATGTAGCTACCACGAAAAGTGTATTTCTTATTATTCATTATTCATCTACAAACTAGGAGCAAACAGTCAAGGATTTTCACTTGGATTATTTGGGGTTTTTTTTAAGTTACAGATCTCTCTCCCTCTCCCCCACCCTCCTCTTCATTTCTATGTACGGATTCTCTAAAATAATTTTTTTTTACTGTTGTAACAGTTCCCAAGCTGCAGAAACTGTAAGACCAGGGAAGTTTGTTTACAATAAAGATCGTCATCCATCTAGGAAAACACACACACATCACATCACACTCTCTCTTTTCCAGTACACTAGATCAGGAGAAATGTTTACTGTACAGTAGATGGTTAAAATCTTTTCACATATTGAATGATAAAGGTCAAGCAGGTATCTTGCCCTGTAAAAGGAGATGGACTCCTCCCTACTTTTATTGCTAATGCATGATAAATGACAAAAAGCAGCCCTTTCAGCTTGGGGCTAAAAAGATCAATCAATGACAATAACCTCTCAGATGTGGGCTGCAGAGGAGGGAGCAGATGGGATGCTCACAGGTCTGATCCTTTGCTCCATTGTCTGAGCAGCAGTATTACATAAGTTCACAAGTAATGCCATACTGGGACAGACTGAAGGTCCATCATACCCAGCATCCTGTTTCCAGCAGTGGCCAATCCAGGTCACAAGTACCTGGCAAGATCCCCAAAAAGTACATTTTATGCTGCTTATCCTGGAAATAAGTAGTGGGTTTCCCCCCAACTTAAGTTCTTTTTAATAATAGTCTATGGACTTTTCCTTTAGGAAGCCATGCAAACCTTTTTTTTAAACCCCGCTAAGCTGACTGCTTTTACTACATTGTCTGGCAACCAATTCCAGAGTTTAATTACACCTTGAGTGAAATTGCTGCCCCCCTTATATGAAATACAGGTGCACAGCAACCTACCCCCTCCACCTATGGTTCTGATTGGTCACGTTCACTAAAGTCAGATGCAGCCATTGTCCATGCGTCTATCGAATTAGCAAGGGTCCATTTGTAACACAAAGAAACCTTGACACATTGCAGACAAAGATGCTCCAGGAGGGGCGACGGTTAACCCCTGGATTATACAGCCAAACGCGATTAACATCGCACATTTGACTTTCTACATAAGCAGAAGGTCTTCATTTGCAAATCAGCTAAGACATTAGGTTTACTTTGCAGGTGATATAAACACGCTCTTAGGCACTGACGAGAAAATAATTAACAGCCACTTAAACGAATTGTTCTGAACAATTTTCTATATAGCTCCCTTTTTAGAGGGCAACGGATCAGTGGCCGGGGACAGGCTTTGCTTACAACGCAGCAGTCACGTCAGCTGTCAACTTTTGCACCTACCGGCTGCAGCTCAGCTACGCTTCAGCCACCAAATAAAGCTTCACCCAAACACACCACCAGCATAGCCCCCTCCCCCCATATTTATTTATTTTACTTTTCTCATGCACACACACACACCATCCGCCTCCTTGAGGGCCAGGCAAACGGTTGAGGTCACCGCAAAGGTAATCAAGCCGTTGTATCAGTGGGCGAGCTGATGCCAGGCTGGGAAGACACGGCTCAGGCTTGTGTCTGGCTTGGGCTGCCTGCTTGATTTACGCAAGGCTGGGGCTAGATAGCAGCTTCAGCAGATAGTGTCTGTTTACACTGGCAGGCAGGGGATTAAAAAGTCCGGCTTGCACAGAATCAGAGGGGGAGGGGAGGGACCAGGATGCTCCCAGCGGCTCCACTCACTGTTGCCTTATCGAGCGCTTTAATTAAGACAGCCCGTGCTTTCCACCCCCCCCCCCCCCCCCCCCCCAATGTCTCTTAGCAGCAGGGATCATGCCCAAATTACAGCCCGTCTCCTACCTATTTTATAAACTAATTATGGTTTAATCCCCGTCGGAAATGTCCTTTAATTATACAATCACGGACTAAAATTAGTACCTTAAGAAAGTGAAAACCCACGAAAAGGCAAGATGCTGCAACTTTAATTTTAACTAGTAAAAAAAAAAAAAGTTGCAGAAGGCAGATTATTATTGCAAAAAGTGTGTTTTGCTGCTCTTTCATATATAACCCTGCTGCTGACGCTCAAATAATCTCGCATAAACCCTGGAAACGAAAAGCCACTTCTTCAGACTTGCGAAACAGTAGAAAGTTGCTAGAGGCTTTGCAAACTTGCACAACATTTTCCGTGATGTGCAAAGTTTGCATTAATAAAAAGCAGGAAAAAAAAAAAAAAAACTAAGCACGAGATGAAAAGTGGAATCAAACGTTGCACTCACCCATGACCAGACAGAAGAGATCGAGCAGGATGAGAACAACTTTCTTGCTCCTGCTTTTGCCACTGTTGTTGTTTAACGCCGAGCTGCCTCCGTTTCGGCTCTCCGGGACCATGGCCTTGTCATACTTGTAGCTCTGCATGCTGGAGGAATATTGTAAATAAGCCGGCACCAATAGTTAAAGGCGCTCGCGCCGCCTTCCCCTGTCTCTTCTACGGCGGCTTCTGCCGGGATAAAAGCACCACCGAGAAACCCCAAAGTTCTTCCCCTGCAGGAGAAAACCCGGCCCGCGCTCGCAAGTTTGCTGCGAAATGCGAATAGGTTTTAAAACGTCCAAACCGTAAACGTTCTTGCAAAGGAGGGGAGCAAAAAAGACAGAGAGAACGGCGAAACACAACATACACAAAGCAGAGCAACTTTTCAAAGGCAGGGCTGTGCAGAATCTGGGTCCTATTGGCGGCTGGGCTGAATGAATGGAGGAGGAGGAGGGTTTGGGGGAAAGGCAGGGTGAACCCAGCGGCTGCCTTGAAAGCTCCGAGCTGAGAGTTGCTGCTCCTGGATTAGATCCACTCTTAAGTTCGTGGACTTTTAGTTCACCACCCTCTTTTCCACCCCTTTAAAGTAACTCGCCTGGGCTCTGATAGGATTTCCAGGGACAGCCCCCTTCCTGATGACCTATGCATATTATAATTAACGCCACATTGATTTTTTTTTTTTTTTCCAAAACTCTGGAAAAGCTAGATTCCCACTGAAAGCAGAGCTCGGGTGTCCCTAGCGTCCACCTGTGGCAGAAAGTAAACTGCACATGATCAGCTTGAAAAAGAGCAGGAGGTGTAATCCTGCTGCTTTGAAAGATCATTAACATATCCTGGCCTGTAGAGTTGTGTGGCAAGAAGTGAAACCATTAAATCTCTCCCCGTATACATAGGCCAAGGGGGCCCTGTCCTCAGCTCATGGCTTAACCCTGTGCTTGACTACCTCTAAATACTCGTACCCAAAAGGCAAAATGAATTTTGGTTAGGGGATTGGAGCAGAAGCAGCGTGAGGAGAAAGGGACTAATTCAGTGGTGTGCTGGTAAATTTTCAACAACAGGCTCTTTCCCAGGGTATAGCCAGCTCTGCAATTTTTTTTTTTTTGGGGGGGGAGAGCACCTCTGTGTGTCCCCCCCCCCCCCCCCCCCAAATTGCAGAGCTGGCTATACCCAGGGAAAGAGCCGGAGGGGGCAATGCATTACTCTCTCCAGGAAAAAGAAAAAAGATTTTAAATGCTCCCAGGTTCCAATCTAATTCATGTTTAATGTGGGATAAAATGCTATAAATAAGTAAATAAATAGATAGAAACTCTGAACCTTGAGCGCCTGATTCCCATAACATGATGTCTGTGTTAGAAACCCTTTATCAGGAGAGAAAAAAAATCTCTGCCTTTTGGCTAAGATCAAGTGTAGTATCTGTTCTTATCAGTTTAATATAAGAGGGTTAGCTTGTCCCTATAACCAGCCCCTCCCAATGACACACCGATTACGATTTATAACAAATTACTACTCTACCTATGAAAAGTTATTCCCTTCATCAGTAAGCACAAGCTGGCTTGTTTGCAAATACAGCTTTTTTTTGCTGTATCCTCCCCACATTCCCCACCCCCTATTCCAGCCCCCCTCCCTGCTCCCCCTGTCCCCCGAGCCACAGGGTCCCAGCACATACCTGAAGGCTGCCACCCTGGTAGTCTAGTGGGTTCTTTGGGGCATCGCTCTTTAAAATGGCTGCCGAGACTTACAAGGGCGGCCTCGCAAGACTCCAGCTTGAAACACTTTCAAACCGTCAGGACAAAACTGCTCTCCCCTGCGATCAGAAATGTAGGCTGGCAGTAATATCGAGTAAGGACAACTCTAACCCAAGCCCCTGAAGAAAATTCTTCTGAAACCTACAGTGTCGGGCGGATCTCTGATCGCACAGGAGAGCAGTTTTGTCCTGATGGTTTGAAAGCGTTTCAAGCATCGGAGCCCTATGCGTTGATAGTTTATCGAAGCAGGGCTCATAAGTTAAGTACTTTGATTGATTTACTTTCTCATCATTGCAAATATGTTGCTATGATTGAAGCTTTGGGCTGGCTCAGTTTGTTTGTAAGGGCGTATTGAATGATTAAGTTTAAAGGGTGCACTATTTGCACTAACATAGCACACCGGAGATACGAAGGCAGTAGAATGAGAGGACATGAAATGAGATTGAAGGGGGGCAGACCCAAGAAAAATATCAGGAAGTATTTCTTCACGGAGAGAGTGGTGGATGCTTGGAATGCCCTCCCGCGGGAGGTGGTGGAGAGGAAAACGGTAACGGAATTCAAACATGCGTGGGATAAACATAAAGGAATCCTGTTCAGAAGGAGCTTAACCGAGATTGGATAGCAGAGCCGGTAGTGGCGGGGATAGTGCGGGGCAGACTTATACGGTCTGTGCCAGAGCCAGTGGTGGGAGGTGGGACTGGAGGTTGGGAGGCAGGGATAGCGCTGGGCAGACATACGGTCTGTGCCAGAGCCGGTGGTTGGGAGGCGGGGCTGGTGGTTGGGAGGCGGGGCTAGTGCTGGGCAGACTTATACGGTCTGTGCCCTGAAGAGCACAGGTACAAATCAAAGTAGGGTATACACAAAAGTAGCACACATGAGTTGTCTTGTTGGGCAGATTGGATGGACTGTGCAGGTCTTTTTCTGCCGTCATCTACTATGTTACTATATGTTACTATATAGTAAGTGATGGCAGATAAAGACCTGTACGGTCCATCCAGTCTGCCCAACAAGATACTTCATATGTATACCCGAGTTTCATTTGTCCTTGCCATTCTTAGGGCACAGACCTTAGACATCTGCCCAGCACTGTTCTTGTACTAAAAGTTCTGAAGATTCTGGAATCCTAAAGAGTTACAAGATTCTGGAATCCCAGTTAGTAGCAACATTCCATGTAAAACCCCGAAGAGTAACATAGTAACATAGTAAGTGATGGCAGATAAAGACCTGAACGGTCCATCCAGTCTGCCCAACAAGATAAACTCATTTTACATGGTATGTGATACTTTATATGTATACCCGAGCTTGATTTGTCCTTGCCTTTCTCAGGGCACAGACCGTAGAAGTCTGCCCAGCTCCCGTTTTGTTTCCCAATTACCGGCGTTGCCACCCAATCTCCGCTAAGATTCCGTGGAACCATTCCTTCTAAACAGGATTCCTTTGTGTTTATCCCACGCGTGTTTGAATTCCATTACCGTGTTCAACTCCACCACCTCCCGCGGGAGGGCATTCCACATATCCACCACCCTCTCCATGAAAAAATACTTCCTGACATTAGTCCTGAGTCTGCCCCACTTCAACCTCAATTCATGTCCTCTAGTTCTACCACCTTCCCGTCTCCAGAAAAGGTTCATTTGCGGATTAATACCTTTCAAATATTTGAACATCTGTATCATATCTCCCCTGTTTCTTCTTTCTTCCAAGGTATACATGTTCAGGTCAGCAAGTCTCTCCTCGTACGGTTTGCAACGCAAATCCCATACCATTTTTTTTAGCTTTTATTTGCACCACTTCCAGTCTTTTTACATCTTTAGCAAGATACGGCCTCCAAAATTGAACACAATACTCCAAGTGGGGCCTCACCAACGACTTGTAGAGGGGCATCAACACCTCCTTTCTTCTGCTGGTTATGTCCCTCTCTACGTAGCCTAGCATCCTTCTGGCCACTGCCGTCGCCTTGTCGCATTGTTTCTTCACCTTCAGATCCTCCGACACCAACACCCCAAGGTCTCTCTCCTGAGTCAAGCTTACTAATCTCTCCCCTCCTATCCGGTATCTCTCTTTCGGGTTTCCGCACCCCAAGTGCATCACTCTACACTTCTTGGCGTTAAATTTTAACTTGTAACCAATTATTTAATTTCCGGGGTAAATAAACCTGCTGGAGTACAAATATTCTTAATTTACACCCACAGTACTCACACTTCAATTCTATAATCAAATTTACATACAGAGTAAAATTTATTCAGTTACATTATGTGGATATGTACAAACTTCACGTGTATCCCAAAGAGACCTCAGTATTCCTTGTCTACTAGTTCATCAACCGCTCACAATCGCACAGTACACTCATGTGTATCTAATCATTCTCACCATTCCTTTTAATCAGTGTGTTTTTAACTATTACATACAGAACTCAAAATTTCTTCACATTGAGGACCAGGATGTGTTAAGAGCATATTAAGAGCTGACGTATTGGTGGTTTCCTCAGCAGCCTGTCTCTAGCCCAACGCTACAATTTTGCCAGGAAGTAGCTAATGCAGCGGAGAAAGGAGCGTTTTACCTCCCGCATCGTTGTCGTTGTGATTCCCATCACTTTTATCATTGGTTTGAAAACGCGATTGTCAGTGACTCATGGAGGACATGGACTGCTATGCGTTTTTATAACGTATGGTGTGAAATTGAGGTTCTTCTTAAAATTATATTAAATACTGTATGTGAGGACATTTTGAGTTCTGTATGTAATAGTTAAAAACACACTGATTAAAAGGAATGGTGAGAATGATTAGATACACATGAGTGTACTGTGCGCTTGTGAGCTGTTGGTGAACATATCCACATAATGTAACTGAATAAATTTTACTTTGTATGTAAATTTTATTTTATTTATTTATTTATTGCATTTGTATCCCACATTATCCCACCTCTTTGCAGGCTCAATGTGGCTTACAATACATCATGGATAGTGGAAATAGAAATAAATAGAAATAGAATTATAGAGTTGAAGTGTGAGTACTGTGGGTGTAAATTAAATTTTAACTGCCAGACCCTCGACCATTCTCTAACGTTCGGAGATCCCTTCTCATCGTTTCTACTCCCTCCAGGGTATCCACTCTATTGGCTATTTTCGTGTCATCCGCAAAAAGGCACACCTTTCCTTCCAACCCATATCTCACAAATATATTGAACAGAATAGGCCCCAGCATCGACCCCTGAGGAACTCCACTGCTCACCTTCCTTTCCTCCGAGCGGAACACATTTCTGCACGCTATTGCACATTAAATCACAAGAGTAAGCTACCCTATCAACGAAGTGCAACAATTCACCCGTTAGCGGTCTGAACAAGCCTACCACATGGATGTGAAAGTCTCCTAGGGAGTGCCTCTTTTAAAATTTGACATGCATATTTGACGTGTATATTGTAGCAGGTATTTTCTCCTGATTAATATTACTATCAAGCAGATTTAAAGGATTTTTTGCATGGTACTGTATTTCCCTTACTTGATTACTTAAGATAATGAAACTCTACAATTATTTTGTGTCCATAGTAGCGTTACTCCACCATAAAATATAGTTTCAACGATTACAGTCTTCCTCCCGTCCTAAACATTTTAGCTACACTTGAGCACAAGGAGTCTACATAGACCGCATGAGGTTATACAGTGACACAGCACAAAACAATTTTTTTGCCTCACTGTAAGAAATTCCCCAACGGCTTCGCAATTATGCCATAGCAACTCATTGTGTTGGTGGCATTCTTGTTAAAAAGAAGATACCCAGGTGCCTTTAGGTCTTCCTCGAGTCTTCATTTGTAATGCTTTAGATGAGCCATGGCTAATGCTCGGCTTTTTTTTTTTTCTTACTCATTCACAAAAGGCTCAGCTCAAACCCTTTCTTAGATTAGGAATTGCATGGAAGGGATTCATGCATCAGAAAGACTGACTTGGCCAGTACAGTATGGCCTCTGTTAACTACATAAAGGCTTTGGGCATCCACAGTACACAATTGGGGGGGGGGGGGGGGGAGATGAAGCATGATGTGGTAGATAGCTAACTCAAGAAAAATGATTTCCGTGTTCTCCTCCCTTACAGACCTCTTCATAAGTCCCTTCTTTACTGTTAAGGAGGAATGTGGTTGGTATCTTCCTTGGTATAGCCAGAACTTACATTTTGCTTGGACCAGAAGTTTGGTGGGCACTTGAGAGTAGGGATTTATTTATTTATTTATCACATTTGTACCCAGCGCTTTCCCACATAATGCAGGCACAATGCGGCTTACATAGTCAATTGAAATACAAAGTCATATAATAGAAATTTCAAAACATTATAGTTGAGCTTGATAATGTATGATTAGGATAAGAGAGGGTAGACAGGATAGGATCGTATAATTTGGGAGAAAAGGGGTAAGGAGGGATAAAATAAAGGGGAGATGGAGAAGAGAAGGATGAGTAGAGGGGGAATGGGGAGGATACGTATTTCGTGGCACACATTAGAAGAACTGTCAATTTACCCAGTTCCAGGAGGGAGACTTGTTTGCCAGTCCCGATTTTAAACTAGCGTCCCAAAGCAGTTCCTGATTGTACCCACTGAAATCGGTGCCTCAGGTCGCATAATGCATCAGGATGAGGTTGGCAGAAATCCAGGACCAGCCTAAAAGTTCCCTCCTGGAACTGGATAGCTTGGAAGCTCTACAATGGGTTTGTTTGGGCACCTTAAAAAAATGTGTGTATGAACAAATCACTTGTGCAAGTGTATACCTCAAATCAACATGTGTACAATTCATTTGCATGCTTAGGTCTCCTTTTACAAAGCTACACTACTGATTAGGATTGCGCTGAATGCGACGAAGTCCGTTCTATTCCCATGGGCTTCTTCGTATTTAGAACGTTCTAATCAGTAGTGCAGTTTTGTAAAAGGAGCCCTTAAAAGTTTAGCATATTTACAAGGTCAAACATATGAAAGCATGCACTCAAAATTCAGAGAAAACTCCAAAATACAAAAATGAGCCAATTTTTTTGTTGTTTTTTTTCAATGCACATTTCTACTAGGCAGTGCAGAGGCTGATTCCACCTCCACTTGTCCTTTCATTGGCTTGTGCCATTACGGCTGGCTAGGTGAGCCTGACTCCTAAGTAGAGGTGCCCTGGCCCACCCATGGGCCATGCCCTGGTCATGCAGTGGCACATGTGAATAATACGCATACATTTCCAAACAAGCTGATTTTGGTCCAATCTCAAGCAAGTGAAGTCCGGTCAAAGGAGGCTGGTGTCAGTGTTTCTACTCGTTGATCTGTAGTTGAGGCCTGTTGATCACTGCATTGTGGGAAAGAAGCAGAAGAGTAAAACCGCATTTTCAAAGGATGTAGGTCTAGAGCCCCCGAAGGTTCTACTGTGTTCAGAATCAGAAGTTAGAAACCTGTAATGGTTTCTACTAGTTATTGTACCCTGACCTTTGTATGCACCCTGTGCTTTCCAGAGTTTGGGAAGTCTCTCCTTATGAGTGAGGTAATAGTAGGAAGGGACCTCAAATGTAGGGGAAACTGAATGGTATAAATATTGAGCCCAAAGGCAGTTTCTTGTCTTTGGCTAGCTAAGTCATGCAGCATACACTAGTTAGGAGTCTTTGGCTGGCTAAGTCATCATAGCTGTCATGACAATAGTTGCTTAAACCTCTCTACTTTCCAGTGTATACCCCTAAATCATCCAAACTGTAAATGTTGTTAGAAGAAAGGAGATCCAACTGACTGTGGAATTTATTGCACAACTAGTAAAAAAGGCCCATTTCTGACACAGATGAAACGGGTGCTAGCAAGGTTTTCCTCGGAGTGTGTATGTTTGAGAGCGTGAATGTGCAAGTGTGTGTGTGAGAGAGTGAGTCTGTGAGTGTGTGTGTGAGAATGAGTGTGTGCAAGTGCGTATGAGAGACTGTGAGAGAGTGTGTTTCACACAGTGTGTGTGTGTGAGAGACACAGACTCGCTGTGAGACTGAGTGTATGAGACCAAGAGAGTGTGTGAGTGACTGTGTGACACATAGAGAGTGAATGTGATAGTGTGAGAGAGAGTGTGTGTGTGACAGAGATGCCCCCCCTCTCTCTCTGGTGTCTGAGCGTTACTGTGCAGGACGCTGAGCTCTGGCTGTGCTTCAAGGAACTGACCAATCCTATTTAATAGAATGCACCGCCAACATTCTGAAGCCGAGAAACCTCGTGTGGTTGGTCACTTCTGCTTGTGACGAACCCGGAAGTACGTGATGTCAATTCAGGAGATGGATACAGAGAGCAGGAATGCCTCAGCCATGCAGTCAGCTTCAGAATGTTGGAGGTTCGTTTTATTATATAGGATCACTCAGATCCCACACGTCAGCAAGATTCTACTCAAGATCGTTCAGTGGAAACTACAACCATATCTGGATGAAGAACTGTCGGAAGTTCAAGCAAGAATAAGGAACGGGTAGGGTTACCATATTTTGTCCCCCCAAAAAGGAGGACACATGCCCCACCCCCACCACACACCCACCCCGCCCCTTTCATGCCCTCATTCCGCTCCCTTTCACATTTTCCCCTCCCCCCTGTCACACACCCCGTCGTCTCCCTCCCCTTACCTTACTACTGCCCTGGTGGTCTAGTGACCTCTTCGGGGCATGAAAGAGCCCCCTCTTTCCTGCCCGGAGCGCTGCCCTGCATGCATCCTTCCTGTTGGTGATCTCGGCGCCGATTCAAAATGGCCATCGAGAGTTGAAGTCTCGCGAAGTCACTTCAATTCTCGGTGGCCATTTTGAATCGGCGCCGTGATCACCAACAGGAAGGATGCATGCAGGGCAGCGCTCTGGGTAGGAAAGAGGGGGCTCTTTCCTGCCCCGAAGGCGGAAGAGGTCACTAGACCACCAGGACAGTAGTAACTAAGGGGAGGGGAGGCTAGCAATCTGCCCGTTTGTCCGGAGTTCTGGACAAACGGGAGGCTGGTTGGCTGGCCGGCCTGCCCACCAGCCTGCCTGTTTGTCCAGAAATCCGGACAAACAGGCAGATTGGGAAAACCCGCCTGGTTGTCCGGCGGACATATCCTCAAAAAGAGGACATGTCTGGGTAAATCTGGACATACGGTAACCCTAGGAAAGGGTGAGGAGCAAGAAACATCATGGATGTCAGATGAATCCTTGAAAAGACAAAAGAATATCAAAAGCATATCTACATGTGTTTTATTAACTATAGAAAGGCCTTTGATGGACTAAATCATTAAAAATTCTAGGCCACATTAAGAAGCACGGGTATAACAGAACACCTGATGATTTTCATACACAACTCTACATTGATGAAGAGGCAACAGTTTGAACAGAAAGAGAGAAACAGAATGGTTTAAAATCCGCAAAGTTGTACAACAGACCTGCATACTTAAACCTTACTTGTTCAGTCTTTATGCAGAACAAATCATCAGAGAAGCAGGACTGTATGAGGAAACCTAGGGTGTGGAAATTGGTGGAAGACTCATCGACAACCTTCTCTATGCTGATGATACCATTTTACTGGCTGAAAGTGAAGATGATCTGAGACATCTGATTATCAAGATCAATGAACATCTTAATGTGAACATGACAAAGATCCTGGGATGACTGGGCGGGTGCTGGTAACCTCACCTCCGTTATGGCCTACTGTGGAAACCACACTTGTGGAAGTTCCCATAAGTCATCCCATAAGCCATTCATAGCTTGGTGCATTTTCACAGCGGAAAGAGAGATCTTTTGCAAGGGTATTGGGTATTCTAGGGGCGTCTTTTACTAAAATGCATTACGTTTTGAGCTTAACGCGCTATAAGGCAGCAAAACAAGATCTACAAGCGATACCTCTTCACCAGACTGACCCTATGCCTTTACATAAGGAAGAGGGGAGATGCCCTATATCCAAACTAATTCTTCTTCTTCTTATTATTATTATTACTAATTATTATTCTTAATCGTTATGTAAACGCATCCTACACTACTACTAATCATTTAAGACTGAAATTTTGTAATCGTCTCTCTTGTACTATGTAAGCCACATTGAACCTACCAAAGGGTGGGAAATTGTGGGATACAAATGCAATAAATAAATAAATAACATGGAATTTTAACACACAGCAAGCCCAGAACTAATGCTGCATCAAGAAGGGACATTCCCTCTAATTTTTATTACAGATCATGCATTAATGTTCCCATTAGCACATGGTACCTCCAGAAAGTTAATGCAGGACCACTTACCGCCTCCTATTTAGGAGGAGGTAAGTGCTCCCATATTAACTCCGAATTAGCCAGTTAGGAATAAATTCTATAAACAGCGCCAAAAAATTGGTGCTGAAAAAATAATGTGCTAAGCGCTATTCTATAAACAGCGGTGAAAGTTAGGCGCCATTTATAGAATACGTTAACCCCGGATTCTATAAATGGTGACTAAAGGTGCACATGCAAATCAGCATGTGTAGCTGATTTGCGCTCGCAACATAATTGCTTAATAAGTGAATCAGTGCCAATAATTGGTCACTATCAAGCAACTATCGTCATTAATTGGTACTAATTCGAATTTATACGCGCAACTTTCTAAGCATATTCTGTAAAGTGGTGCAAATAAATTATAATACGTGGATCTCAAAAAGGGTGTGTGGCCATGGGAGGGGTGTGGGCATTCCTAAAAATTACATGCACTGTTATAGAATATGCCCAATCCGCGACTAAATTAGGCTCGGGCATTTACACCGGGTTTTAGTTGGTGGAAATGGCTGGCGCCTAAATTTTAGTTGTGGGGATGGCCGCTATGCATATTCTATAAACTGCACCAAACTTTAGGCGAGGTTCATAGTGCAGGGTTTTGTGGCACTGATTTTGGCAGCATAAATAGAATTAACTATATTTATTTATTTACTAGTAAAAAAAAGCCCCGTTTCTGATGCAAATGAAACGGGGGCTAGCAAGGTTTTCTTCTGTGTGCATGTGGGAGTGTGTGTGTCCCTGCCCTCTGCCCTCTCTCCCTTCCCCTGTGCTGTCTGTCCCCTCCCCCTCGGAGTCAAGTCCTTCAGTGTTAAGTTTCTTGCTGTGCTGTGTTTGTGTTACAGAGATAGTGAGGGCTTCTGCCCTCTCTCCCCTCCCCCCTCTGAGTCCTTCACTGTTACAGAGAGAGCGATTTGATTTCGTGCTTTGCTGTGTTTTCCTTCACTGTTTGTGTTACAGAGAGAGCGAGGGCGGGGCAGACACTCATGGGGAAACCGGATATCTCTCCCCCTTCACACTTCCGGCTGGAGGCTTCATTTAGAACGTTGGTGGTGCCTTTTATATATAGAGATAACATTTGTAACCCACATTTTCCCACCTATTTGCAGGCTCAATGTGGCTTACATAGTTCTGTAAGTGGTGATTACCAGTTCCGGAGAGGAGAAATACATAGTTGAGGAAGAGGAGATAGAGTGGATTAGGTTACAGGAAGGAAAGTTCGTCTTATGATAAGAACTGAAAGGTATTAGGTTAAACTTCATTCGTGACAGATTAACTTGAACAATTAGGAATATTAAACTGTAAATCAGGGTAATTTAGCATTAAACAATTAAGACATAAAGAATATATTTTGTATAGGTGCGTTTTGTTAGTTGGCATTTAGGATGAGTTGTTATTGTAAGCTTTCTTAAATAAATAGGTTTTCAATAGTTTACGGAAGTTCACTGTGTCGTGGGTTATTTTTATGGGTTTTGGTAATTCATTCCAGATTGGTGCCTAAATTCCACGTGGAGATACACACATACCTTAATTGGCGGAACAAGTTAATCAGTGTTTTTTAACAGTACTTAATACGCAATAACGAGCAGCAACCAACTTTCGTATATCCCTGAAGACTTACTTCTTCAACAAGGTATACCACAATGAGCAATAATTATAATCGTAACATATCGCTTCTGTACCTTATATTCCAAACTGATTTCTTCCAAGATTTGTTTGCATAACTGCTTAACTCTATTAAGTTCTTCCTATGTTCTCTATGTAACACCAATTTGTATTCTTCTCACTCTGGAATGGCGAAAGCCATAACGGAGCATTGTAAGCCACATTGAGCCTGCAAATAGGTGGGAAAATTGTGGGATACAAATGCAACAAATAATAATAATAAATAAATAATGGGCAATAATTACAGTTTATGCATGGAAATCACTAGGCGCATTCTATAAAGCACTGCGCCTGAATTACAAAGTATGCAGTTCAAAGAAATGCATGTAGCTTAAAAGGCGGCCATTTTTGTTGTAGTTGTAGAGCAGATGATGAAGTGCAAACCTCTACCCTGACGAAGAATTTCGAAACCTGGCCATGTTGGAGGAGGTTTGGCTCGTTTGCAAAAATCGCTGCTAAAAAGCTAAGTACTTTGTTACTTATAAGTAAAAGTGAAACAGTCTGGTACTTGTTTATATTGCTAAGTGAAAATTATGAAGCGTTAAAGGACAGAAAATAAAAAAAAGAAAAAACGGATAATATTGGGTTGATCTATGAGGAGTTACACGCTGCCCTAAGTATGAGGGACGCTGTGCCCGTAAGGGATTGCTGATGAAGATTCTGATGATCCCCGTAAAGAAAAAGTTTCTTTAACAGATATTGGGAAGCAGATGGAATATACTTATAGAATGTAAAAGAGTGAATGTTTGGGAGATGAAAGTGAGATATATGTAGCTTAAAAGGGGCATGTTTATGGGCATATTTGTGGGCGTTCTGTGCTGTTCCGAAATTTCTGCATGTAATTACAGCCTACGGGTCAGTGCGCTTAAATCTATGTGCATGGATTTACACCAGGTTTTTATTGGCATAAATGAGCATGCATAGATTTAGGTGCCATGTTATCGACTAAGCGTTTTCTATATACCACACCTAAAATTTATAGAACATGCTTAGTTCCACATGGAATTTTTAGGTGCCTTATCTAGAATCTGGCCCTTAGCGCCTAACTATAGATGCAAAGATTTACAGCAAATAAACCCTGGTGTAAATCCTTGCATCTCAATTAGGCATAGATCCCCCTTATTCTATAACAGCATGAATTCATTCTAGGAACACCCCGATCAGCCCGCGGCCAGGCCCCTTTTCAGAGCTGCTCGGGTCCATGTGACTAGAAATGCACAGCTCACTTTCAATTAAGGCCAATTAGTGTTGATAATTGATTATTAGCACCCAAGTGTCAGCACTAATTGGTTCAGTAATTAAACTGTGTATGCAAATTGGGTGCACGCCTAAATTTGCGCACAATTTTAAGTGCCATTTATAGAATTGTGTGCTTAGTGTGTAGTAAGTATATTGTGTTAGCTGGCTAAAATTTTTATTTGATTCCTCTATTTACTCTGAAGTTTTGCTTGTACGGACGTAGCCAGTTTTGCAGAACGTCTTACCTTTTGCATGCTGTTGTTTGCACTGGGCAGTTTTCGTCTGCTTATTTTGCGCTTCTAGCTGAATCCAAGCGAGCCTCTAATGAGCTAAAGCACCACGAGCCTCCGTTTGCAATCCCTCAGAGGTTTCTACAGTTGTAAAGCCCCTCTCAAACTAATCCAGCTAGCTGTGGCCCCTGGCAGCCATCTTTAGCCAGGGGCCACATCCTGAATCTGGGTGAAAAATGAGTGTCCTCCCTCCCATGGATTTTGAATATCATCCCTATTAGAATCCAAGCAAGGTCCTTTCAGCTCTACCAAGATATGCAAGATGTCTTAGCCATGCTTTTCTGCCAGAAATATTTGCCACTGAAATGTGCACGGATTGAGATCCTCTTTGGTTTAACTGTCTAAAGAAATGACATAAACACTGCTGCTGTATTTGAGATACCCTTTACTTACCAGAAGCTTCTATATTTTGACTACATAGGTAGAAAGGTGAGGGCTCTTCCCCTTCCCCCCCCCCCCCCCCCCCCCAAAAAAAAAAAAATTTAAGTATTTTGCTCTGGAACACAAATTGCCTTGACCATGCTCTGACATTTTAATGAAGAAACTTAATAAAGTAATTTCATTACTTAGAAGCAGTTGTGCCTACAAAGGCTTAAAACACGTGTTCAACGGAAAATTAAATCCAATAGACTGAACTCAATTACAATTTAAAGGAAAATGAAAAAAGCCTGTATGCACTCAATTTCTGTTAACTGGATCCTTCCAAACTATATTCAGTTTCTATGTTAAATCCCAGATTCTATGTATGGTGCCAAAAAAATTGGCACAGAAAAAACTGCATGCAGCGCTATTCAATAAACCGTGCCTAATGTTAGGTGCAGTTTATAGAATACTAAAGCCTGGTGTAAATGCCAAATGCCTAACTAATCTATAGAGGTCTTAGGCTTGCCTAATCCTTTATAGAATATTAATGTAAAGCTGCTTTGGCATGCTGAAATTTAGGTGACCCCCATTTATGAAAGGCAGTGATGTACCTAGCTTGCTTGCTCTGCCCCCTCCCCCGGAGGTGTGTAATACCCCCATCCCACACATCCCCAAGGTGCGTCACACCCCCACCCCCCAAGGCACATCACCCCCTGAAGCATATCACCCAATCACCCTTCTTCCTAGCAAGGGAGTGCACGAAGCAGTCACATGGCTGTCGCCTCTGCCGGTCCCCTGCCCTGGAACAGGAAATAATGTCAGAGGGGGCAGGGGACCAGCGGAGCCAACAGCCATGTGACTGCTTCGTGCACCCCCTTGCTAGGAAGAAGGGTGATGGGGTGATTTGCTTCAGGGGGTGATGTGCCTTGGGGGGTGGGGGTTTGACGCACCTTGGGGTGGGAGTCTTGCTGCCTGCACCCGAGGCGGACCGCCTCCACCACCCCGCCCTTGGTGCACTACCGACGACAGGTGAATGACTGGTGTAAATAGGCCACACAACACTTGCAACTGATGTATTCTATAAGTTGCATGCATCATTTGGCAACATGCCCGTGGCCTGCCCAAGCCCCACCTTGTAGCAGTTGCACACTATAGCAATTATGGAAAACAGGTGTGAGGATGTCATAATGCCATTATATCGCTCCACCATGAGTATTGTGTTCCAATTCTGGTCGCCGCATCTCAAGAAAGATATAGTGGAATTGGAAAAGATGCAGCGAAGGGCGACTAAAATGATAGCGGGGATGGGACGACTTCCCTATGAAGAAAGACTAAGGAGGCTAGGGCTATTCAGCTTGGAGAAGAGACGGCCGAGGGGAGACATGATAGAGGTATATAAAATAATGAGTGGAGTGGAACAGGTGGATGTGAAGCGTCTGTTCACGCTTTCCAAAAATACTAGGACTAGGGGGCATGCGATGAAACTATAGTGTAGTAAATTTAAAACAAATTGGAGAAAAGTTTTCTTCACCCAACGCGTAATTAAACTCTGGAATTCGTTGCCGGAGAACGTGGTGAAGACGATTAGCTTAGCAGAGTTTAAAAAGGGGTTGGACGGTTTCCTAAAGGACAAGTCCATAAACCGCTACTAAATGGACTTGGGAAAAATCCACAATTCCAGGAATAACATGTATAGAATGTTTGTACGTTTGGGAAGCTCGCCAAGTGGCCTTGGCCTGGATTGGCCGCTGTCGTGGACAGGATGCTGGGCTCGATGGACCCTATGGTCTTTTCCCAGTGTGGCATTACTTATGTACGTATATGTACTTATGATGCTACCTTATAGAGCAGTTTCTAAGTTCAATTAAACATGTAAGTGCTAATTACAGAAACATTTATGCATGCAACTACACATTGCCGATTATAGATTTGCCCTGTATGGGCCTGATATTCAAAGGATTTATGCTCCTAACTTTGAGAGTTATGCTCATTGGTTGGCCTCTTTGATTTACTAGAGTTGAGTGCATACATTTGTACTCAAAATTTCACTAAGGGCTTGTTTTACAAAGCCATGCTAGCGATTCCTGCACTGCACATGAGAGGAAGCCCATAGGAATTGAATGCAGTGGCGTAGGAAGGGGGTGGGCGGTGGGGCGGTCCGCCCCGGGTGCACGCCACTAGGGGGGGAGTCGGCTCGCTGGTTCCGTGCTCTTTCTGCCCCGGAACAGGTTACTTCCTGTTCTGGGGCAGAGAAAGCAGGGAAGCAGCAGAGCCGACGCAGCTCCCAGTGACGTGCACTGGGGGCGGATCGGCCCTCCCGCCTGCCCCCCGCTGCAAGGTAAGGGTGCGTTTCGGGGGGGGGGTGCGCTCCAGAGGGGGGGTGCGCCGTGCCCGTGCTGCACCCGGGGGGGGGGGGGTGCGCAGCGGCGACCCGCTCCGGGTGTCAGGCACCCTCGTTACGGCACTGATTGAATGGACTTCCTCTCATTTGCCGCATCGGGAATCGCTAGCGCAGTTTAGTAAAAGAGGCCCTAAATTCTTAAATTTAGGAGCATAAAAAGAGGGTGGCAAACAGGATAGATTTAGAGGGGCATAATCGAACAGAAACGCCTATCTCCATGGGCGTTAATCTCCGAGAACGGGTCCGTGAAGGGGCGGAGTGAACCGTATGTTCCAAAACAAAATAGACGCCCATGGTTTATTCGCCAAGGTGTGAGCTGGGCGTTTTTGCTTTTCACCGATAATGGAAAATGAAATCGCCCAGCTCAAAAACGAATACATCCAAGGCATTTGTTCATGGGAGGGGCCAGGATTCATAGTGCACTGGTCCCCCTCACATGCCAGGACACCAACCGGGCACCCTAGGGGGCACTTTTACAAAAACAAAAAAAAAGGTAAAAGAGCTCCCAGGTGCACAGCACCCTTCCCTTGGGTGTTGAGCCCCCCAAATCCCCCTCAAAACCCACTGCCCACAAGTCTACACCAGTACTATAGCCCTAAGCGGTGAAGGGGGGCACCTACATGTGGGTACAGGGGGTTTGGGGGGGTTGGACGACTAGTAGCATTAAGCAGCACAATTGTAACAGGTAGGGGGGGGATGGGCCTGGGTCCACCTGCCTGACGTCCACTGCACCCCCTAACAACTGCTCCAGGGACCTGCATACTGCTGCTTGGGAGGAGGGTATGACATTTGAGGGTGAAAGTAAAAAGTTGTGAAACATCATTTGTTGTGGTGGGAGGGGGTTAGTGACCACTGGGGGAGTCAGGGGAGGTCATCCCCGACTCCCTCTGGGGGTCATCTGGTCATTTAGGGCACTTTTTGGGGCCTTATTCGTCAAAAAACAGGGTCCAGGAAAAGTGCCCTAAATTCTAGCTACAAACGCATCCATTATCGGCGAAGGGCGCCCATCTCTGTTCGGGTGATAACCACGCCCCAGTTCCGCCTTCACCACGCCTCCGACACTCCCCCGTCAACTTTGTCCGCATCCGCGACGGAGTGCAGTTGAAAGCGTCCAAAGTTCGGCTTTCGATTATGCCGCTTTATTTGTTTTTGTGAGAAGAACGCCCATCTCCCGATTTAGGTCGGAACTTGGGCGTTTTTCTCGTTCGATTATAAGCAGGTTAGGGTGGGGAAAAGAAGTTAGGAACTTAGAATTGATTTTCAATACTAGGCTCATAAATGGATGGCAGGCCTAAATTTATCAGCATAACTTTTAAGTTCCTTAATTAAAGATTAATTTTGGGCTGAAAAGTTATGCTTCTGAGAATAGGGCACAAATGACTCTCATTTTTATTACAGCAGATTAACATGGCTAATCATTTGAAGGCTTTTTTTTTTTCAATTCCTCTATTCACTCCTAAGTTTTGCTTTTTACAGAAATGGCCATAAGGAGATCTTCCATACAAAGCCCCACAGGGTGCTCCAGCTTCCTATCTTTCTTCATTATTTGCCTCCCTTCCCCCTCCACTGCAGGGTGATTACATTCACAGGGGCCTTTTTACTAAGCTGCGTAAGAATCTACGTGTGTCCAATGTGCACCAAAATGGAGTACCTGCCTGGCTACCGCGTGGTTCTTGTGGTAATTTCATTTTTGGCATGCATCCGATATGCGCATCCGAAAAGTAATTTTTATTTTCAAACGCGCGTAATGGACATGCACCAAGTGGCATGTAGGTTATTACTGCCCGGTTACCATGTGAGACTTTGCCACATATCCATTTTCGGCAAAAATTTAAAAAAGGCATTTTTTACAGGTGCGCTGAAAAATGTTTCTGTGCGCGCCCAAAACACACGTCTACACTACCGCAGGCCATTTTTCAGTGCACCTTCGTGGAAAGGCCACTTGGAGGGGCATAATTGAACAAAAACGTCTATCTCCATGGGCGTTTATCTCCGAGAACGGGTCCGTGAAGGGGCGGACCGAACCGTATTTTCGAAAAAAATAGACGTCCATGTTTTATTCAACAATGTGTGAGCTGGGCGTTTTTGTTTTTCAGCGATAATGGAAAATGAAAGCGCCCAGCTCAAAAACGAATAAATCCAAGGCATTTGTTCGTGGGAGGGGCCAGGATTCGTAGTGCACTGGTCCCCCTCACATGCCAGGACACCAACCGGGCACCCTAGGGGGCACTTTTACAAAAACAAAAAAAAAGGTAAAGAGCTCCCAGGTGCATAGCACCCTTCCCTTGTGTGTTGAGCCCCCCAAATCCCCCTCAAAACCCACTGCCCACAAGTCTACACCATTACTATAGCCCTAAGGGGTGAAGGGGGGCACCTACATGTGGGTACAGTGGGTTTGGGGGGGGTTGGACGACTAATAAGCATTAAGCAGCACAATTGTAACAGGTAGGGGGGATGGGCCTGGGTCCACCTGCCTGAAGTCCACTGCACCCCCTAACAACTGCTCCAGTGACCTGCATACTGCTGTCAGGGAGCTGGGTATGACATTTGAGGGTGAAAATAAAAAGTTGTGAAACTTCATTTTTTGTGGTGGGAGGGGGTTAGTGACCACTGGGGGAGTCAGGGGAGGTCATCCCCGATTCCCTCCAGTGGTCATCTGGTCATTTAGGGCACTTTTTGGGGCCTTATTCGTGAAAAAACAGGGTCCAGGAAAAGTGTCCTAAATTCTAGCTAAAAACGCATACTTTTTTCCCATTATCGATGAAATGCGCCCATCTCTGTTCGGCAGATAACCACGCCCCAGTTCCGCCTTCACCACACCTCTGACACGCCCCCATCAACTTTGTCCGCATCCGCGACGGAGTGCAGTTGAAAACGTCCAAAATCGGCTTTCGATTATACCGCTTTATTCGTTTTTGTGAGATAAACGTCCATCTCCCGATTTAGGTCGGAACTTGGGCGTTTTTCTCGTTCGATTATAAGCAGGACAGTGTCCTTTTTCCATCTGATATGCTTCCCCCAGTTGATCTTAACAAGGCAGACGGGCAGCAGAGACACTGGATGCCTTTTCCAGGACACACCTGAACTCTATTGATTCAGAGAATGAAATGAAACTTTCCAGTCCAACCCAAGTCTCTCATTGTCCTCTTTTTCTCTATTTGTGCCACACACTGAACCAAAATCATACGTATGATTAGATGAAGAAACCATTTGTTCAGATGTTGCAGATCTCTCCGTTGGCAACTGAATGAGTACCGGGAGTTATACATTAAGATTTTCTCCTATTTTGCATCTACAGGAAATTTACTTATGAAATAGGCTCCATTATATACAATGAATAATTTATGCTGTTTAAATTATTCATTTAGAAGTTTTCTAATTCCAATAGGTTCTGCATTTCACAAAGCAAAGTCACCGGCACTCAAAATTTAGACCTTGTCATGCAGCAAATTGCTTATCCAAAAAAAAAAAAAAAAATCTTACCCGCATTAATGCAAAATGCGAACAATATGTTTAAGCCTGAAAGGAAACAAAGAGCCATCACTCATTTAGGTAGAAGAAAATATGTTCTTATATATCATCAGAATTGCAGTCCCATCTCGAGACAGGATATGGTAATGACATGAGAAAGTGCAGGTTCACTTTCCTCTTTGGTTAAGTTGTTCATTCAACAGTATTTAGATCTCAGTCTTGGGGATAAGGGGCTTATATTGCAGCAAAAATATGGGATTACCCTCTTTGTGATTTTAGTTGACTTTTTGTCAACGCAGAAAAAACACAATGTCTTATACTCACCTCACAACATAACACAAGCAAATTCACCACAATAACCACACCAAATGTTTCCCTACCCGTCTCAAACACACTGAAAATTGTCGGAGTTACCATTGATCGAAACCGCACACTTGAAAACCACGTGAAGAATACAACTAAGAAGATGTTTCACGCCATGTGGAAACTTAAAAGAGTAAAACCTTTCTTCCCTAGATCCATCTTTCGCAATCTGGTACAATCAATGGTACTAAGTCACCTGGACTATTGCGACTCGTAACCACTTGTAACCACTCGCCTCCACCTACCCTCCTCTCCTCCTTCCTGTACACATTAATTGATTTGATTTGCTTACTTTATTTTTTGTCTATTAGATTGTAAGCTCTTCGAGCAGGGACTGTCTTTCTTCTATGTTTGTGCAGCGCTGCATACGCCTTGTAGCACTATAGAAATGCTAAATAGTAGTAGTAGACTCATAACCACTTGTAACCACTCGCCTCCACCTACCCTCCTCTCCTCCTTCCTGTACACATTAGTTGATTTGATTTGCTTACTTTATTTATTTTTTGTCTATTAGATTCTAAGCTCTTTGAGCAGGGACTGTCTTTCTTCTATGTTTGTGCAGCGCTGCGTACGCCTTGTAGCGCTATAGAAATGCTAAATAATAGTAGTAGTAGTAGTAGTAATGCTATGTTTCTTCATCTGCTGCCAGCTTCCATATATAGAGTGTAATGGACAGAAAACAGAGGGTAGGGCTAAACGTCCATTTTTCTTAATGGAGGAGGGTAAATAGTGGAGTGCCGCAGGGATCTGTACTGGGACCGGTGCTATTTAACATATTTATAAATGATCTGGGAAACGGAATGACGAGAATTTGCAGATGAAACAAAAACTATTCAAGGTTGTTAAAACCACACGTGGACTGTGAAAAACTGCAGGAAGACCTTAGGAAATTGGAAGACTGGACATCCAAATGGCAGGCAATATTGAATGTGGACAAGTGCAAAGTGATGCACATTGGGAAGAATAATCTGAATCATAGATACCTGATGCTGGGGTCCACCTTGGGAATCAGCACTCAAGGAAAAGATCTGGATGTCGTTGTAGACAATATGCTGAAATCTTCTGCTAGGTGTGCAGCAGCAGCCAAAAAAAAACCCAAACAGGATGCTAGGAATTATTAGGAGAGGGATGCAAAATAAGATCAAAAATATTATAATGCCTCTGTATCGCTCCATGGTGTGACCTCAGGTTGAGTATTGTGTTCAGTTCTGGTCACTGTATCTCAAAAAAAGATATAACGGAATTAGAAAAGGTTCACAGAAGAGTGACCAAAACGATAGAGGGGATGGAACTGCTCCCATATGAGGAAAGACTAAAGAGGTTAGTGTTCATCAGCTTGGAAAAGAATGGTGTGGAGCAGGTGGAGGTGAATCGGTTTTTCACTCATTCAAAAAGTACAAAGACCAGGGGACACAATGAAATTGCATGAAAATACTTTTAAAACAAATAGCAGAAAATATATATTTTTTTCACTCAAAGAATAGTTAAGCTGTGGAACTCATTGCCAGAGCATGTGGTAATAGTGGTTTGAGTATCTGGGTTTAAAAAAGGTTTGGAGAAGTTTCCGTAGGAAAAGTCCATAGCCTGCTATTGAGATGGACATGGGGGAAGCTACTGCTTGCCCGGGGATTCGTAACATGGAATGTTGCTACTAATTGGGTTTGTAACCTTGATTGGCCACTGCTGGAAGCAGGATACTGGGCTAGATGGACCATTGGTCTGACACAGTATGGCTATTCTTATGTTGTTATCATTTTGTAACATATATACATATGTGTGTTGAGAGAGAGAGAGAGAGAGAGAGAGAGAGAGAGAGAGATGTTTCTTATGAAAATTACTGTTTCCACTGCAACCAGGGCTAGCTTAAACATTTGGCAGACTAGGCTGTCACCTAGGACAGCCCCTTCTGTGGGAACAGAAAAGAGCAGCTGTAATCAAAGCAAAACAAATCCTGAAAGGCACACAAACTTAGAGAACCACCAGTCTGTGTTTTTAAGTGTTTAATTTAAATATACGATACCCAACTATGTACTTTTACAGAATCATTCTTGGAAGGATGCTATTGGGGTAATCATGGTTGTTGAGTTCAGTCATTAAAATGTTGGGGAAAGAAGACCTGAAAGGTAATTAGGTGTGTGTGGGGGGGGGGGGGGGGGGGGGAGCAAAAGGCAGAAGGTTCGTCTAGGGTGCCTAATGCCCTTGTACCAGTCCTGCTTGCTGGCACGTGCTTGTGTATTTTCTGGCTCTGTAAACGTATTTTACAAAAGGTTTCATGTTCAGTGAGCTTTTTGTTTTTATAAAATCCTCAGAAATTGTGAACATCCCACTCTAAATGTCCCAATGCTTACCTAGACTTCCTATGCAAAACCTGGCTTTACATCATGCAAAACAGCTCAGCAGCTGGTGAAAATGTATGGGGCACCTGCTGCTTTGGAGACGCAGTAATGACAAATCACAAAAACTATACCTCAGGCAGTTGCCATTCAATTTTCTCAATATTGTTTGTACGTTTCCATCTGCCTTATTAGAATATCATTAATATTGGCTGTTAGGAAGTGCAGTAGCCACCATCTGTTAATGGCTGATGTCAGCAGCAGTTTAGTACATTGCTGCGTTTGATTTTTTTTTTTTCACCTCTTGGAACCTGCAATCTTAGACCCTATAACTTGCCACTAGGTGTCGCCATTGCACAATGACTATGACCTCCTCTTTCCTTCCCAGGTGCTGTGAGCACTATCTATGCAACATTCCCATCTGACTCTTACTGTGTTGGCATTTTTATCTCGATTCACTGGCAACCAATGCAGTTGTAGGAGCCATATTTCTTCTGGCAAATTCTGGATGTTTTTTGGTAGATTACATTATTACCTTTAATTAGGCTAATGTCCATAAGTTTCAAATCCATATAGGTCCATTCTTTAGAAGTGAATTGTAGAAGATAACTTAGGGTATTATTGGCAAATGGACTTTTTTCATTGTAAGTCTATGGAAAAAAAATCAGTAAGGCCATTGGTGACTTACTATGTATAGGTAATTCAATAGCTGGGCACCAGAACTTAAGACACCCATTTTCCCTCGGATTCTATATATCATGCCTAGTTTTCTGCACAGAAATCCAAGCGTATTCCGTTAACAATGTGTATAACCTAATTCGTTAATAAGCCAATCAATGCTGTTAATTGGATGTTAAGCAATTATCCGCATTAATTGGCTTTAAATAGAACTTACGCGTACAACTCGGTAAGCACATTCTATAACCTAGTGCATGCAAATTCTAATGCATTTTATTACAAAAGGGTGTGACCATGTGCAGGAAATGGTCAGATCATGGACATTCTGAAAACTTACACACACGGTTACAGAATATACCTGCTATGCGCCTAACTTAGGTGCCAGGATTTATAGCAGGTTTTTACTTGGCGTAATTCTTCACAACTAAATATTTTTTATTTTTGTTACATTTGTACCCGGTGCTTTCCTACTCATGGCAGGCTCAATGCGGCAGGCAATGGAGGGTTAAGTGACTTGCCCAGAGTCACAAGGAGCTGCCTGTGCCGGGAATTGAACTCAGTTCCCCAGGACCAAAGTCCACCACCCTAACCACTAGGCCACTCACTCCATGAGTGAATATAGTTGCGCAGATGTCACAAAGCGTATTCTATAAACCATGTGGAAATGTTTTCTGTGTGGATTTTTCATGTGCTGTTTATAGAATCTCTCTTTATATGGGCTGTGATCCTATTCTATAAAAACACACGTGTAATTGTTACAGAATACCAACTTAAATGAACAACAGTGTGCCTATATTTAGGCACTAACCTTTAGGATAAATGTTAGCACCTGCCTCTGATCCACCCATGCCCCTCCCCTGTGCCTGCCTCCCTTACAATTATGTGAAAAGGGAAATGGGACCAAAGTTGCCATGGCTGCGGGTTTCTCGCCCAATTGGGCTCCTTTCCGTGACCCACTGCAGCTTTTTCATGCTGCGTGCGGGTTGCAGGATTTTAGGGGGCTTTTTTTTTGCCCCGCCATGATTTTTTCGCCTGCCGCAGTTTTTTCACCAGCCACAGTTTTTTTGCATGGCTGCAGGTTGACTGGTTTTCCTGTGGCCGCAGCCAATAGAAGCCCCACAGAGGCAGGCTTATTGATGTCATTTGTATGCAAATGGTCTCATTAATATTTATTAATGATGTCATTCATATGCAAATTGACACCATTAATATTTATTAATAGTGTCATTCATATGCAAACGACTTTGTGCGGGTTTTTGGGCTTGGAAAATTTTTTCCATCTGGCAATACTGAATGAGACTTGATATACTGCCTTGCTGTGGTTTTTGCAACTACATTCAAAGCAGTTTACATAGTATATACAGGTACTTATTTGTACCTGGGGAAATGGAGGGTTAAGTGACTTGCCCAGAGTCACAAGGAGTTGCAGTAGGAATTGAACTCAGCTCCCCAGGATCAAAGTCCACTGCAGTAACCACTAGGCTACTCCTCCACTCGCACGAAGCCATTTTAATTTGTCATTACAAAACTGCGGTTAGGTGTGAACCTGCCATTTATGCACGTAAATGGCACTATTCTATAAATTTAAGTGTGCAAAATGATGCTTAAATTTATAGAATGAGAGGGATTGTGTAAGATCCGATTGAGTGTGTTATACACGCCAAGTGGTTAATCCAGAGAAAGGCTAACAGTGCCATCTAGTGTCTGCTTGGAGATCTTTACTATAGCACCTTATGAAACAGCCTGCAAAGAGGCAAGGAGTCATATATGAAAGTATTGTTGACCTTATGTCTTGGCACATGTGTAGGAAAATATACCATTCAACTGAAAATCCTTAGTGAGCTTGCAGGAAATTTTAGTGACTAGAAGAGTTTGCTTTTCCTACTTTTATTTCCAGTTTATAATTTCATCAACATTTTAATTGATAATTGTTTGTGTGTTCAGGGACTTAGCGTCATAGCTTACAAAATAATCCTCTTAATCATTGTGCTTCTCAACTCTCTCCAGGAGGTCCACCTAGCCAGTAGGGTTTTCAAGATTACCATAATGAATATGCATGAGGCAGATTCACATACAACGGGTCTCCACAACAAGCACGTTGATCTCATGCATATTCATTGTGCTAATCGTGAAATCCGTAGCCTCCAGGAGAGGTTTGAGAAGTACTGCATAAAGAGTCAACCATAGCTATCAACTGCTGTTGAACAGCAAGACCTCTGATGGTCTTTGGTGTCAGAGGTAAAATGATTCAGTATTGGGTAATTTTAATAAGCTTTCCTCATGTTTAAAGCCTGCTTTTGTGCTATCTGTTCATAGGTATTCCCAGGAGCATGGTTTGGATGAAGCAAGGGGTGGAGTTCTGGTTGACGTGCCGATTTTATAAAATACATAAGCACACAGAGTACAAGTACGCATTTGTAACTGTAATTTTTATTAGAGTTTTTTTGATACAACATTTAGAACCAGAGCAGAAAGCTTACAAATGTAGACATGAGGACACTTCACCCCTATAAAGGTATGATGGGTTATTTAGTGTAGTCACAGATTAACCACAATAACAAACTGACTTAAGGCATAAACTGTAGAAACCACCGAATCACTGTTAACTTCTACCTAAGGGCAGCCCACTAAACTTATCACCGGATGATCCTGCAACCATTTCATACCCTCTATGTTCTCCAGGGGTGTAGCCAGACACCCAGTTTTGGGTGGGCCTGAGTCCAAAGTGGGTGGCCACGACAACCCCACTTCCCTCCTCCCCTCCCAGGCAATTGGAAGGTCACAACTGCATTCCCTTGACTTCCCCCCTCCCGCAGTACCTTTAGGTCATCACCGGCAGTAAGCAGCAACTCAGCCCCTTTGTCTGTGCTGGCTCCAAGCCTTCCTTCCGTCTGATGCAATTTCCTGGTCTTGTGAACAGGAAGCTGTGTCAGAGGGAAGGCTCGGGCCAGTGTGAGCAGGGGTGAATGTGTTGCTGCTCACTGCCAGCGACAACCTAAAGGATTTAAAGCTACTGGGGGAGGGTCGGGAGAGTGGAGTTAAGAGACCCCCTCCCCATCCAGTCTCCTGGAGGGAGAGATGCCAATCAGGAGTCTTCAGCTGGCAGAGCATGGGGATCCCCTCCAGCCACATCGCTGCTGTGCCACTGCTGGGTGGGCCTGAGTCCAAAGTGAGTGGGCCTGTGCCCACCCAGAGCTGCACCGTTGATATTCCCACCTACCCCCATCTCATTCCCCCTAAGGGATAGACTACATAAGTAGATAGATTGTGATCTGATTGCTGATTTATGGAGATGATTTTTTTTTCATTTAGTGAAAAGGAACTAGAACCAACTGAGACCTGGCTGGTCAAGGTGATCGTGCCTCTGTGAGAAGGGGAGACCACAGATTCTCATATTCTCTTATAGCTCCTTTCAATTCACTAATAAACTTATCATATATCTGGAGCTCCTTGATGACTCCCTGCCAGAGACTCATTGTGGGGCCCCTCCAGGGGTGTGCTGGTAAATTTTTAACAACAGGCTCTTCCTCCGGACGTAGCCAGCTCTGCAGTTGGAAGGGCCAGGGGTGGCCGGGGTAGGGGGGGAGCAACACTTGCCTCTCTCTCCTCCCTCCCTTTGTGCGGGCACGCTAGGCATACCTTTGCTGGCAACCAATAAATGGACTGCCACCACTCCCAACATCTTGCTCTGAGCAGCATGCTGAAATTTCTCACACATGCTGGAGAAGTCCCAGCTTGCTGCTCAGAGCTGGAAACAAGGAGCGGGGAGCAGCAGCAGTCTATTTACTTGGCTGGCAGGGCTCAGCATGCCCACCAGCAAAGTAAAAGAGAATTCAGCAGGGGGCCCAAGCCCACATTTTGGAAGCCAGTTGTTAAAGTAGCCATGGAGGGCCTTACTTTAACAACCGGCTCCCAAAATTCTTAAAAACTTAACAACCGGCTCTTGCGAGCCTGTGAGAGCCTGCTCCAGCACACCACTGGGCCCCTCTCTATCTTTCCACCTCCTAGCGATCTCCAACTTAGCCAACAAGGTCCTTTGTAGATTTTTGTGATGTCCCCCATTCTGGGACAAGACCCAAAAGACAGCTTTCTATATCATTTGTCCAATCCTCTTCCATCCAACATTTGATTTTCCTCCCGACCCTGTCCCAGTATTGTCTTAGGGCAGGTGTAAAATTTGTGCATGTGACTTGCTCCTTCTGATTCCAGATGTATAATTATAAAGACAAATAGGTGTCTCTGTTGCCTTTACAAAATAACCACAATATCTAACCCGTTAAAGCCGGAACAATGCAAATAAGCCACCAAAAAATGTTCTTGAGGCAAATATATCTCAAAAGAGCCCTGGGATAATCAGAAATCATTTTAGCCTCATAAAGGTTTTGCAAGCTATACAGCATGGGTTATTGCTGTTTACTCAGCTACTGATTCAATTATCAGCCCTAGCTCAACCCCTTCTCCCCCCCCCCCCCCCATGTGCATTGTGCAACTAAAACTCTGTAAGTGTTCTTTTGACCAAAAAGGAGACTATGAATATATTTGTTCCGCACAACTTGTGCATTAGAACTCCCCATTATATGTAAAAGCTGTCAGCTGAAAGTGGCAGTCAGTTTGGGCAACGCACAATATTGAGAGATATGTGCCTGACCCTGAGGTGGTTGAGATGAAAACGGTAACGGAATTCAAACATGCGTGGGATAAGCATAAAGGAATCCTGTGCAGAAGGAAGGGATCCTCAGGAGCTTAGCCTAGAATGGGTGGCAGAACTGGTGGTTGGGAGGCGGGGCTAGTGCTGGGCAGACTTATACAGTCTGTGCCGGGGCTGGTGGTTGGGAGGCGGAGCTAGTGCTGGACAGACTTATACGGTCTGTGCCGGGGCTGGTGGTTGGGAGGCGGGGCTAGTGCTGGGCAGACTTATACGGTCTGTGCCGGGGCTGGTGGTTGGGAGGCGGGGATAGTGCTGGGCAGACTTATACGGTCTGTGCCAGAGCCAGTGGTGGGAGGCAGAGCTGGTGGCTGGGAGGCAGGGATAGTGCTGGGCAGACTTATACGGTCTGTGCCAGAGCTGGTGGTGGGAGGTGGGGTTGGTGGTTGGGAGGCGGGGATAGTGCTGGCCAGACTTATACGGTCTGTGCTGGGGTTGGTGGTTGGGCGGCGGGGATAGTGCTGGGCAGACTTATAGGGTCTGTGCCAGAGCCGGTGGTTGGGAGGCAGGGCTGGTGGTTGGGAGGCAAGGATTGTGCTGGGCAGACTTATACAGTCTGTGCCAGAGCTGGTGGTGGGAGGCGGGGTTGGTGGTTGGGAGGCGGGGATAGGGCTGGCCAGACTTATACGGTCTGTGCCCTGAAGAGGACAGTACAAATAAAAAAGTAGTACATATGAATTTATCTTGTTGGGCAGACTGGATGGACCGTGCAGGTCTTTTTCTGCCGTCATCTACTATGTTACTGTGAAGACTGTGGCCACATGAAGCTGGAAGACACTGAATTGCTTCCTGCATCGAAGAGAAATTAAAGTACTAGTGCTGTAGCTATGGCAAGGGATTAAGCCTCTAGTGCACACTAAAACAAATAAATAACAAAAAAAAAAAGAAAGTGGAGGAAAACAAAAGAAAGATAAAAGGAAAATAAGAATTAGGTGGAGAGCACTGCACACTTTTGCACGTTAAAATTGCACTGTGGAAGACTGGGGGCAGTCGATGATTATAAATAGTCACGAAGTACAGGCTCACCTTTTCGTGATAAAAAAGTCGCCTAAGTGACCATATGAGACTTCCCCATCACAAATGAGCAATTAGAAGCACGGAGTACCACAGGTTCTTCCACTAGGTGGTTGTGTTTTATTTCTAGGATAAGCAGCATAAAATGTATTGCACTGTTTTGGGATCTTGCCAGCAGGTATTTGTGACCTGGATTGGCCACTGTTGGAAACAGAATGCTGGGCTTCATGGACCTTCAGTCTGTCCCAGTATGGCAACACTTATGCACTTATGTATGAATTTTTCCTTTTTATCTCACAAACAAGTAAAATGGTTAATTCAATGATGATACTGGACACTTTGAAAAATGGTACAATTGCCTTTGGCCAATTATTTCATGTTTGTGGGCCATTACAGTCACCTGTGCTTTTTAAAATCTCCATACCACTTTCCTATAGAACTTTGTAAGTCTAAGTGCTTTGAAAATGAGCTCCCAAGTGTCCAATGTACTTTGTCTTGAGATAAAAGGGAAACATATTTGTACCCTTGATGCAGGTTTCCACTGAAACACGGCCATGTCGGGTCCTTCTTTCAATAAACTGACTTTTACTATTCTGCTGGTGTTCCTGTTTGGCTTATATTCTTCTTAACTGGCCTTTGTCTGTCTAAATTTAGATTGTAAGCCCTCTGGGGACAGGAAAATACCTACTGTTCCTGAATGTAACCCACCTTGAGCTACAACTGCAAAAAAGGTGTGAGTAAAATCCTCCCCACAGGAAACACACTTTGAATAGAAGCACTATGACCATATCCTATATAATAATTCTCACCTCCAACATTCTGAGGCTGCCTGGAACCGTGGTCTGCTAGGTGCTGTAGATCAAACTGACATCATGAATCCCACTGATTGGCTGCGCCTCGGGTGAAGTCACAAAGCAAGCAAACCTATGAGATGCTGCACGACGTTTAATAGACAGGAGTGGAAGTGAGCAAAGCAAGTCTATGGTAAGCAAGGAAGCCCATTGGTTAATCTCTGTTTCTACTCCCCTACGCAGCCGTCATTGGTATACACTCAAAAACAAGCAAACCTAGGAGCTGCTGCTTCACATTGTCGTTTTTAAATTGTTGTTCCATCTGAAACAAGTCTAAAGCTATTTCAACTGGATAGACAGTGCCTTAAAATGTGGAGGACAAAAGGAGGGGGGAGACAGACAGACTCTGCAACTGGGAGGTAGGGAGGGCGACCGACCCTGCAACTGGGAAAAAGGGAGGGGGGACCCTGCAACTGGGAAAAAGGGAGGGAGGAAGGAAGGGAGGGAGGTGGGGACCCTGCAACTGGGAGACAGACCGGGGGGGGGGGGGATAACGACCCTGGAACTGGGAGGGAGGGGGGACCCTGGCACATACTCTCATTCTCACACACACACTCGCACCCAGTCTCACTCTCTCTCTGTCACACACACACACACTCGCACATTCACTCTCTCTCACACAGTCACTCTCACACACACTCTCTCAAACATACACACTCCGAGGAAAACCTTGCTAGCGCCTGTTTCCTTTAAAACAGAAACGGGCCTATTTTACTAGTTTAATATAAACTTGTTCAGTATCAGAAGCCTTAGTTGTCAAGCATTGTACCCTTGGTTTTCTCCCTCTTTGATATGTCGTCCTTTCTTGTCTACTTTTTATAGCAATTTGTACAGCACAGGACCTCATCCTTAAAGCAGTCTATTAACTATGCGGATGTATGATATCTTGTCTTCTTTCATCGTACTTGCTTGCCAGTATAATTATTCTTATCCTTTTGCCTAGTCACCCTTGATATATTTTATATAATTGTTAACATCGTTTATCACCACTTTGCTATTTCATGAATGAAAAGGTGGTTAATCAAATTAATAAAGGATTTATGGTTTATTTTAAGTGTTATTTAATATTTAAGACCTGCTGCTAGTCATGTGGAAGTCGATGAAGCATTGGCCTCTTTTTAAGTCTGTGCTCCATCCTGTCCAACTTAAGCTGTCTACACCACTGAAGTTGATATTTTCTTCTAAACATTCAGGAACGTTTCTATAAACAGTCGTTTTCCTGTTTCATAACGCAGCGCCGATCAGTTTCCACATTTGCCATTTGCCTTGACTACTTGGCTTTCCTGCAGTTAATTCCAGGAGCTCGTGTAGGGATTATATTTTGATAGTCAGTTCAGCAAGCTGAAGAGTAGTAAATCACCGGGACCTGATGGTATTCATCCCAGAGTATTAATAGAACTAAAAAATGAACTTGCGGAGCTACTGTTAGAAATATGCAATCTGTCCCTAAAATCGAGTGTAATACCGGAAGACTGGAGGGTAGCCAATGTTACTCCGATTTTTAAGAAGGGTTCCAGAGGAGATCCGGGAAATTATAGACCGGTGAGTCTGACGTCGGTGCCGGGCAAGATGGTGGAGGCTATTATTAAGAATAAAATTGCAGAGCATATACAAAAACATGGACTGATGAGACAAAGTCAGCACGGATTTAGTGAAGGGAAGTCTTGCCTCACCAATCTAATGCATTTTTTTGAGGGGGTAAGCAAACATGTGGACAATGGGGAGCCGGTTGATATTGTATATCTGGATTTTCAGAAGGCGTTTGACAAAGTGCCGCACGAAAGACTCCTGAAGAAATTGCAGAGTCATGGAATCGGAGGTAGGGTATTATTATGGATTAAGAACTGGTTGAAAGATAGGAAGCAGAGAGTAGGATTGCGTGGCCAGTATTCTCAGTGGAGGAGGGTAGTTAGTGGGGTCCCGCAGGGGTCTGTGCTGGGTCCGTTGCTTTTTAATGTATTTATAAATGACCTAGAGATGGGAATAACTAGTGAGGTAATTAAATTCGCCGATGACACAAAATTATTCAGGGTCGTCAAGTCGCAGGAGGAATGTGAACGATTACAGGAGGACCTTGCGAGACTGGGAGAATGGGCGTGCAAGTGGCAGATGAAGTTCAATGTTGACAAGTGCAAAGTGATGCATGTGGGTAAGAGGAACCCGAATTATAGCTACGTCTTGCAAGGTTCCGCGTTAGGAGTTACGGATCAAGAAAGGGATCTGGGTGTCGTCGTCGATGATACGCTGAAACCTTCTGCTCAGTGTGCTGCTGCGGCTAGGAAAGCGAATAGAATGTTGGGTGTTATTAAGAAGGGTATGGAGTCCAGGTGTGCGGATGTTATAATGCCGTTGTATCGCTCCATGGTGCGACCGCACCTGGAGTATTGTGTTCAGTACTGGTCTCCGTATCTCAAAAAAGATATAGTAGAATTGGAAAAGGTACAGCGAAGGGCGACGAAAATGATAGTGGGGATGGGACGACTTTCCTATGAAGAGAGGCTGAGAAGGCTAGGGCTTTTCAGCTTGGAGAAGAGACGGCTGAGGGGAGATATGATAGAAGTGTATAAAATAATGAGTGGAATGGATCGGGTGGATGTGAAGCGACTGTTCACGCTATCCAAAAATACTAGGACTAGAGGGCATGAGTTGAAGCTACAGTGTGGTAAATTTAAAACGAATCGGAGAAAATTTTTCTTCACCCAACGTGTAATTAGACTCTGGAATTCATTGCCGGAGAACGTGGTACGGGCGGTTAGCTTGACGGAGTTTAAAAAGGGGTTAGATAGATTCCTAAAGGACAAGTCCATAGACCGCTATTAAATGGACTGGAAAAATTCCTCATTTTTAGGTACAACTTGTCTGGAATGTTTTTACGTTTGGGGAGCGTGCCAGGTGCCCTTGACCTGGATTGGCCACTGTCGGTGACAGGATGCTGGGCTAGATGGACCTTTGGTCTTTCCCAGTATGGCACTACTTATGTACTTATGTACTTATGTACTTATGTACTTATAGTGTTCGCGGATCTGACAGACTCATGTGCAATCACTGTGGCTTTCGTACTGTTGAAGTTGTGCCATTCTGGCTATTTGGAAGAGGCATGTGATGAGGCTACAATGTAGTAAATTTAAAACAAATCGGAGAAAATTTTTCTTCACTCAACGTGTAATCAAACTCTGGAATTCGTTGCCAGAGAATGTGGTAAAGGCAGTTAGCTTAGCGGAGTTTAAAAAAGGTTTGGACGGCTTCCTAAAGGAAAAGTCCATAGACCGTTATTAAATGGACTTGGGAAAAATCCACTATTTCTTGGATAAGCAGTATAAAATGTTTTGTACTTTTTTGGGGATCTTGCCAGGTATTTGTGACCTGGATTGGCCACTGTTGGAAACAGGATGCGGGGTTTGATGGACCTTTGGTCTTTCCCAGTATGGCAATACTTATGTACTTATATATAAACATAATATTTGGGCCAGTATTCAGACCACAGATGTCAGCATTTTTGGTTCATATGCTGTGTGGACTCCTTGGGGTATGTTTATTAAGGTGTATTAGCGTTTCTAACACGCCCTTAAATTTAAGGCACGTTAAACGCTAATGTGCCTATACATTTCTATGGGAAACATTGACCACTGCAGGCAAATTTGGAACCAGATAATCAGAGTCAGGCTCTATCTCGTTATTGGTACTGAATATTCAAGTCTTCTGTGGGCCCCATAACTTATCCAGGTATTGTTGATATTCAGTGGTGATACCCAGATAGCTAGTTAGTCAAGTTTGGACAGCTCAAGGTGAGTTACATTCAGGTACACTGGGTGTTTTCCTGTCCCACCAGGGCTCACAATCTAAATTTGTACCTGAGGCAATGGAGGGTTAAGTGACTTGGCCAAGATCACAAGGAGCAGCAGTGGGATTTGAACCCGCCACCCCTAGATATCAAGCCTGGTGCTCTAACCACTAGGCCACTCCTCATAATGGTTATTCAAGCACTGGTGTTGAATATTGGCAGCACCCAGATAACTTCTGGCTTTGATTTTGTTCAGTCCCCAGATCATCCTGACATTAAGGGGTCCTTTTACTAAGCTGTGGTAAACACTAAAGGCTGCTTACCGCAGCAAAAAAAAAAAAAAAAATGCCTTACCGCAGGGCACTCAAGCATCCTGTGGTCATTTTTGCACGTGTGCGTGCTACCCCTGCACTAAAAAAAAAACAACAACCCAGCACTGGGGCTGGTCTAGGGGCAGAGATGGGTGTGTTGTGCGCTAATCAGTTACCACAGCTACAATGCCATACACTGAATTCGTTGCCAGAGAATGTGGTAAAGGCGGTTAGCTTAGCGGAGTTTAAAAAAGGTTTGGATGGCTTCCTAAAGGAAAAGTCCATAGACCATTATTAAATGGACTTGGGGAAAATCCACTATTTCTGGGATAAGCTGTATAAAATGTTTTTTGTACTTTTTTGGGATCTTGCCAGGGATTTGTGACCTGGATTAGTCGCTGTTAGAAACAGGATGCTGGGCTTGATGGACCTTTGGTCTTTCCCAGTATGGCAATACTTATGTACTTATGATTAGCATGTGAACCCCCCTTATCAACTATATAATGGGTGGCAGTAGCACTTGTGCTAATGGGAAAATTAGTACACAGCCATTAATGGGGGGGGGGGGGGGGGGGGGGGGAATAGAAACATCAAATGGCCTTTGGGCGAAGGACTGCACTAAAGCCACTTTTTAATCGCAGTTTGGTAAAAGGGTTCCTAACTCTGGTTAAGTGCTGCTGAATCTCACCATCTGGCTTGCCAGTGTGATTAAATCATGTTCAACAGCGGCCTCCGTTCTTTATCTGCCTTGTTTACCGCTTTAAATCTGATCTGTGGAGGAGTGGCCTAGTGGTTAGGGTGCTGGACTTTGGTCCTGAGGAACTGCATTCAATTCCCGGCACAGGCAGCTCCTTGTGACTCTGGGCAAGTCACTTAACCCTCCATTGCCCCATGTAAGCCACATTGAGCCTGCCATGAGTGGGAAAGCGCAGGATACAAATGTAACAAAAATAAAATAGATACTATTGGAGATTCTACATGGAATGTTGCTACTGTTGGAGATTCTACATGGAATGTTGCTATTTCACTAGCAACATTCCAAGAAGGCTGCGCAGGCTTCTGTTTCTGTGAGTCTGACGTCCTGCACGTACGTGCAGGACGTCAGACTCACAGAAGCAGAAGCCTGCGCGGCCACATTGGTGATCTGCAAGGGCCGACTTCTACATGGAATGTTGCTAGTGGAATAGCTCAAATAGTAGCAACAGTGGAGGAGTGGCCTAGTGGTTAGGGTGGTGGACTTTGGTCCTGAGGAACTGAGTTCAATTCCCACTTCAGGCACAGGCAGCTCCTTGTGACTCTGGGCAAGTCACTTAACCCTCCATTGCCTGCCGCATTGAGCCTGCCATGAGTGGGAAAGCGTGGGGTACAAATGTAACTAAAATAAATAAAAAATCTGGATATATAACATGCAACAGTAGAACTTATTTATGTTTTAGCTCTTCCTTGGTATAATATTTGCTCCTGGGGGTGCATATTTAAATATGGGCGTTACTCTCACTCATAGAAAGAATAGCATCTACTAGGTTAGACATGTAACTGTGCTCTCGCAATTCCTACTGATCTGTTGGTAGTGGTGCTTTTATGCCATATATTTCATGGGTTTGTAAAGCTCTCTGGCTTTTAGCAGCCTTGACACAGGTGAAGTGTTGTAGTATAAGTTTGTTACAACGAGATGCAGCAGGAATCAGAAATGGAATGTTTAGTATATAGTGATTGTCGATTCCCATTCTTTAAAATAAATTCAAATCTATAACTGGTCAATGTGAATTAGTCATTTATTTTAGAATTGCATAGAATAGCCTGTCAACAGGGAGGAAAACCCAACAGGGACATTTCTCTCCTGGAAGGTTCTCCTACCTAAGATTCAAAATGGATACATTTTTATAGGCTAAACCACAGATCCATTCTATTGAAGAAATGACAAACATAAACATACAGGGGGGGGGGGGGGGGGGGGGGGGGGGGGAACACAAAACAGATAGAATATCTCAGGACCATAAATCTATCACTCTGGTGCCTAAGTAGGGAAAGAGTAAACATTCCTATAGACAGCTTATCTCTTGGCTATTACCTGTAGTGCCTGGATAAATCAGAGGTTAATAGGTGAAGGCTAAGAGAACAAGTCAGTCTCAGCGTTTTTCTACCATTAAATGTGGAATATTCTAGACTAACATTAACCATTTATTTGCCAGATTCCACATGATTTTTTATCTTAGTACAGCTGTTAACAGGTAATGAGTAGAACGGAAGAGCAAGAATAGCTTTTAAGAGAAGGTAGCACACAATACAGAGAAGAAACATTAAAACACAATATTGTCCCCTGTTACTTTAGCATGTGAATGAAACAGTGACATCCAGTGCTTGTAGACGAAATTGCAAGCTTTAACTTATGGCTGTTGTCTATCTCATCAGCTCTTTGGAATAACCAAAGCATTTGAGAACTATATTAATTTTATGTAATAGTTGAAAATTACACTCTCCTGGTGAAAATGTTGTGACTACATCTGCTGTCATGTCCTCTGTAGGGCAGCTTAGATCTATTCACCATTGATGTTGTGAATTTGCCAGTAAATGATATTTCACATCTACCTGTTTGGTGCTAGGTTTGACTAGTTCAGTTTGAGCACATTCAATACAACCTTTTTTGTGTCTGAAGGAGTAAATGAATGCAGAGATGGCACAAAAGGGGTACACAATGAGGAGTGAAATAAGGGGTTGGATGTTGGAGGGGGAGCAAGGAAAGAGTGGATGCTGTTCTCTCCCCCATCTCCCCGCAGTTGGCAATGCAAGCTTGGATTATCTGCTAGTAGCAGAGGGTTTCAACCCAGCCCTCAAGGTACACCAGCCAGTCTGCATTTCAGGATATCTACAATAAATAGGCATGAAATAAATTCGCATGCAATGGAGACAGTCATACAAATCTGTCAAATTTATATCCCACTCCATCTACAATTCTAGATGGTTCACAACCGAAGTCTAAAAAAAAAAAAAAAAGGAAATACATTAAAAAGTCACCATAAGACACCATGTAAATATTGGACTGTCAATCCCAGAGGCTTAACAGACGTATCAATCATTATTACATGCTCAGAAACAATCCAGGTCGTAATCATGAAGGCAATTACTGACATGTTACAGGACCCACCACCATCAAGCCAGAAAAATAAGCAATGAGCAAAAGCTACCTTAAGCAGACAGGCTTTAAGCTATTTCCTGAAAACTGAGTAGCTAGAGGTGTTCCGAGGACTGGGTTGAGGGAGAAGAGTTAAAAGAGAGAGGGGGGGGGGGGGGTGATGGGAGAAACTTATGAGCAAGCCAGGAAGGGTACATCAGAGAGAGGATGAAGGGAGAAGCAGAGTGATCACTGGAGATGAAGGAAGACCATGGGAGGAGTGAGCAAATTGGAATAAAGTGGGAAGGGATGAATATAAAAGGGAAGAGTTGAAAGAAAGATACAATGTGGGAGATGGTCAGGGGTGTGCTGGTAAATTTTTAACAACAGGCACTTTCTCTGAACGTAGCCAGCTCTGCAGTTGGAAGGGCCAGGGGTGGCCGGGGGGGGGGGGGGGGGTGGGAGGAAGCAACACTTGCCTCTCTCTCCTCCCTCCCTTCGTGCGGGCACGCTAGGCATGCCTTTGCTGGCAGCCAATAAATGGACTGCCACCACTCCCAACGTCTTGCTCTGAGCAGCATGCTGGAACTTCTCTCACATGCTCGAGAAGTCCCAGCCTGCTGCCCAGAGCTGGAAACAAGGAGCGGGGAGCAGCAGTAGTCTATTTACTTGGCTGGCAGGGCTCAGCATCCCCACCAGCAAAGTAAAAGATAATTCAGCAGGGGGCCCAAGCCCACATTTTGGGAGCCAGTTGTTACAGTAGCCATGGAGGGCCCTACTTTAACAACCGGCTCCCAAAATTCTTAAAAACAACCGGCTCTGGAGATGGTGCACAAGAGTGAGAGCCAGAAGGAGGGTGGTTGTGAGAGAACAAGGGAACTAGATACAGAAAACTGATTGGGGGGGTGGGGGTGGTAAGTGACCCAGTGAAGAGAAATGAAGTATTAGGCTGTGAGGACCTGGAAGGATGAAGTTGCAGAAGAGCAAGTAAAGTTAAAGCAAAGGAAAAGATCCTGATAGCCACACAAACTAAAAGAGCCATCGGTGTGTACTTTTACCAACAGGGAGGGTGAGAAATTCTCAAATAGCCCATTTATCAGCACAAATGACTGTTGGAAATTGCATATTTATTCATTCCAGTATTTATGTACTGCTTAGACCTAAGCAGTTTACAGTTTCATTTTACAGGTACTGGGACTGTCTCTAGTAGGCTCACAATCTAAGAGGTGCGTTCTACTACTATTGTACCTGGCATAGCAGCCAACTTTTAAAAATGATTGGGGGTGCTGAAATTTTTTTTTTTTTACAGGTGGTGCATTTCCCCATCCCTTCTTCTCCCCCCTCCCTCCCTCCCATCCCCCTCCCTCCTCCCCCGTCCTCCCTCCGAGTTCCAGTCCTTCCCTCCTTCCCCCCTCCCAGTTCCAGGTCCCCCTCCCCTCCCTCCCTCTGTCCGAAGTCCAGGCCCCCATCCCTCCCTCCGAGTTCCAGGTCATCCTACCTCGTCGGGGTTACAGCGGCAGCAGCAGTGAAAAGCGTGCAGGCTCGGCACTTCAGCCTTCCCTTCTCTCAGACCTGATCCCACCCTCATTTCCTGTTTCTGCAAGGGTGGGGCCAGAGCTGAGAAAAGGGAAGGCTGAAGCACCGAGCCTGCACGCTTTTCACTGCTGCTGCCGCCGTAACCCCGATGAGATAAGATGACTTTTAAAATTTGGAGGGAGGGGGCCTGGAACTCGGAGGGAGAGAGGGGGCCCTGGAACTCAGAGGTACCCTGGAACTCGGAGGGAGGGAGGGACTTTTACAATTCTGGGCTGGCAAAAGGAACTTCCGGTGGGTGAAATATTGGGAGTGCTTGAGCACCCACAGCACCCACGGAGTCGGCACCTATGGTACCTGGGGCAATGGAGGGTTAAGTAACTTGCCCAGGGTCACACAGAGCTGCAGAGGGAATTGAGCCTGGATCCCTGTGATCTCTCAACCCACTGCTGACCATCAGGCTGCAGCAGGAATTGAACCCAGTTCCCCAGGTCCACAACACACTACACAAACCGTTAGGCCACTCCTCTACTCCATGCACTTAGGAGGAGATTCTATATATGGCGCCTAAAAAAATCAGCGCTGAAATCAGTGCTAAGCGTATTCTATAATCGGCACCTAGATTTAGGTGCCGATTATAGAATATGCTTAGTTGATATTTCAGTGCCGATAGCTACGTGCATCCATTTACGCCAAAAACTTGGTGTAAATCTCAGCACGTAGATTTAGGTGCACTGGGTCATAGTCTATAACTAGGCTACTAAATTTGGAACGCCCATTTCTACGCCCATAACCACACCCCGTTTTGCCTCCACACATTAGAAGTTTGGTGCACGTTGTTACAAAATACGCTTAGCGAGTTGTGCATCTAAATTCTAATCAGTGCTTACTGCTCATTATTGCTTGTTAAGTGCTGTTATTGTCATGGTCCCGGGCTTTAAACAAACAGTCACAAACTCTAGAACAACGTGAGCCCTTGGCCTACTGTCATTGAGCGGCAGCAGGAGACAAAACCCCCTAACAAGCTTGGATTGGCTGGAACCGGATGCTGGAATGGACTTGGCTTGACTGGAACAGGATTCAGGATACTGGAACAAGCTTGGCAGGAACAGGATTCAGGATACTCAAGCTGGATTCGGGATTTTCAAACAAGTTTGGCAGGAACAGGATTCAGGATACTGGAACAAGCTTGGCAGGAATAGGATTCAGGATACTCAAGCAGGATTCAGGATTTTCAAACAAGTTTGGCAGGAACAGAAGCTGAAAGCAAACAGGGCAGAGACAAGCAGGAAGGGGACTGGAGCTGAAGACAAATAGGGCAGACACAAGCAGGATACAAAGCTGACCCACACAGACAAACAACAGAACTAAGGCTGAAGCTAAGGTAGAGGGGACTAGAACGAGCAAGGCAGACTAGGCAGGACACAAAGCTGACCCACACAGACAAATAACAGAACTATGGCTGAAGGCTGAACCCAGCACACAAACAGACCAAGAACAACTGTCAGATTCTCAGGTTCAGAGCCCGCGGGGCTGGGCTCTGGAGTAAACGTGAGCCCTTGGGCTGCTGATGAGGAGCGACAGCAGCATGCAAAACCCACCAACCAACACTGGGTAAGCACACCGGCAGGGACTGCAGGCACTGCCCAGCGAACCGGAACACATGGACTGGAATCCCCCGGACTGGAACACACACCGGACCGGAACACACTGGATTGGAGCACACCAGACTGGAACACCCACCGGATCGGAACACACTGGACTGGAGCACACTGGACTGGTCCCCCGGACTGGAGGACACAGGACTGGAACACGGGACTGGAGCACACTGGACTGGTCCACACAGCTTCACCTGCACTTAGCTACTAAGCCCCCCAGAAGTTGAGCTCCTGGGTTCGAGTAGCCGACAGGACTTACTGGATACCGGATGACATAGGGACCAGGACTGGAAACAGAAGTGCTCCTAAACCTAAACTGATCTACGTGCTCCCAAGTCCTAAACCAGCAGGAGTGTTTCTAACAGTAAACTGACAAAAGGACTTCCTAAGCCCTATACTAAACAGGAGCTCCTAAGCCCTGCTCAAGAAAGGGACTTCCTAAGCCCTAAACTAACAGAGCAGGGAACTAAACACAAAGCTAACACAGGTGCTACTAAGCACCAAGCTACAAGCAGAGCTTTACTCTAATAAGCTAAACACAGAACTAACCAGCTACCTAAGCACTGCTCTAGCAAGCTAGAAACAACTAACAAGGTGCTTCCTAAGCACTACTCTGGCAAGCAACCAGAAGAGCTCCTAGCACTAAAAGGGAAGACAGGGGAGCCACAAGGGAAAAGAAGGGAAGCTAACACATAAGCCAAAAGTGATTCTAAATCACCAAACACCAACAGCAAAGACTGCAATGCTCCCAATAGCACAAACACCAGAAGTACTTCTAACAGCAAACTCTGCAGTGTTCCTAACAACACCAAACCCTGAAGTACTTCTATCAGCAACAGAGCTTCCAAAGCCCTACACATAGCAATGCTTCCAAAACCAAGAGGGAAAAGCAGGGGAACCAAAAGGGTTTAGCAGGAAAGCTAAACACACAGTCACCAGTGCACACTGCACTAACACTAACCTGGACCTTAGCAAAAGCAAGCAGGGAAACTAGACACAAAGTCAGAAGTGCACACTGCACCACCCTACCTAAAGCAAACACCACTGTTGCCAAGGCCCTGAAGGAAACAACACCACTTCCTTATCAAGGCCCTCCCTGATGATGTCACACTCCCTAGACCTAGGCAAAAGCACACTGACCCAGAGAGGCCCAACCCACACCAATGCAAAACCGTGAAACACTTAAAGCCAGTACACCCAAAGAGAGTTAGAGCAACTCAGGCAACACACACACAGGTGCAGTATAGTGAAACAATTAGAGCCATGCTGCTGGAAGCTGCCAGCACAGAGAGACAGAGCCAGCTCAGAAAGGACAGAGAAAAGAAACAGAAGCCAGCTAAGAAGCTGACCCCCAGGAAAGAGGTAAGTTTGAGAGGGGTTCAGACCCCAATCATAACAGCACCTCCCCCTCAAGGCTCCCGTGGCCCCACGGGAGCTCCAGGTCTCAAAAGACAATTTAGGTCTCCATGGGTAGCTGTGATGAAATCTCCCAATGGGTTTCACAACATAAATCTGGGCGGCTGGGCAGGACGTGACAAGTACATCTGGAACTAGGAAATCAGAATGGATTTGGCCGCCACGAGGCTCTTTAGAACGGCTGCTAGGCAGGATCAGAGTCTTGGATGCAACAAGTGGAGTCCTATTCAACAGGAACCATCTCCTGAAGGAGTCCACAACTTCCTTGACTTCCTGGCACTCCACTGTAGCAGCCAGAACTGGGCTAGAGCCCACACCCATCCTGGAATCTAAAGCCGGACAGGAACTCGAACAGGACTTCAGACTGGACCTTGCCTCTTGGCTGGAGCTGGAACTCAGGAGGGGTTCAACATCTTGGTTGAAGTGGGAACTCAGAGTAGACTCAGCATCTTGCCTGAGACTGCAATCTGATCCGGCCTCAGCCTCTTGGCCGGAACTGCCACTCAATTCGGACTCAGCCTCTTGGCTGGACTCGGTACTCAACGTAGACTCAGCATCTCGGCTGGCACTGGGACTTGCTCCGGACTCAGCATCTTGACCGGGACTGCAACTTGACCCGGACTCAGCATCTTGCCTGGAACTGGAACTCCAACTTGACCCAGACTCAGCATCTTGGCCGGGACTGCAACTTGACTCGGACTCAGCATCTTGCCTGGAACTGGAACTCCAACTTGACCTGGACTCAGCATCTTGGCCGGAACTGCAACTTGACCCGGACTCAGCATCTTGCCTGGGACTGGAACTCCAACTTGACCCGGCCTCAGCATCTTGGCCGGGACTGCAACTTGACTCGGACTCAGCATCTTGGCCGGGACTGCAACTTGAGCCAGACTCAGCATCTTGCCTGGGACTGGAACGCCAACCCTCACCGGACTCAACATCTTGACCGGAGGTGCAACTTGACCCGGACTCAGCATCTTGCCTGGAACTGGAACTCCAACTTGGCCCGGACTCAGCATCTTGCCTGGGACTGGAACTCCAACTTGACCCGGACTCAGCATCTTGGCTGGGACGGCAACTCTCACCGGACTCAGCATCTTGGCCGGGACTGTAACTTGACCCGGACTCAGCCTCTTGCCTGGGACTGGAACTCCGAGTTGACCTGGACTCAGCATCTCGACCGGGACGGCAACTCTCACCGGACTCAGCATCTTGCCCGGGACTGTAACTCAATTCTGACTCGGCATCTCGGCTGAACTCTGCACTCGGTGCAGACTCAGCACTCATCGTGGACTCGTCATCTTGGCTGGGCTCTGCATTCGGTGTAGACTCAGCACTCATCGTGGACTCATTATCTTGGCTGGACTCTGTACTCAGTGCAGACTCAGCACTCATCGTGGACTCATTGTCTCGGCTGGACTCTGTACTCAGTGCAGACCCAGCATCTTGACTGGAACTGCAACTCGATCCAGACTCAGCATCTTGACTGGAACTGCAACTCGATCCAGACTCAGCATCTTGACTGCCAATGCTGCAACTCACTCCAGACTCAGCATCTTGACTGGAACTACAACTCGATCCAGACTCAGCATCTTGACTGGAACTCCAGCTCTCAGCATCTTGACTGGAACTACAACTCGATCCAGACTCAGCATCTTGACTGGAACTGCAACTCGATCCAGACTCAGCGTCTTGACTGCCAATGCTGCAACTCGCTCCGGACTCAGCATCTCGGCTGTCACTGCTGCATCTTGCTCCGGACTCAGCATCTGGGCTGGAACTCAAAACAGACTCAGGCACTGGGCTGGAACTCAGTGTGGACTCAGAAGCTTGGCAGACAAAGCCCTTCAGGCTGGACTCAGAAGTTTGTCGGGAAAAATCAGGAAGCCACCTTCTTTCAGCTTGGGCTTCAGGAGTATCCCGTAGGGTTGGCTCCGAGAGGAGTTGGAAGCGGTAAAAGAACAGCTTGGTAGAGGGATCAATAGCAGAAACTGGGTTTTCTTCGAACCCAAGCCAGGAGACACGCCTTCTTTCCGCTGCAGCTTCAGGAGTATTCTTCAGGGCTGGATCAGACAAAAGTGCAACCCGGTAATCCTGGAGTGTCAGAAACGGATCCAGATCAAAAATGGGGTTGGAACTGGGATCCAAACTGGTACTAGGAGGCTTGGTTTGAAGCACCACTCGAACTGGACGCAGAGACTTGGCTTGAAGCGCTGCTTGGACTGGAATCGGAGACTCAGTCAGAAGCATCCCTCGGACTGGACTCAGAGGCTTGAGTGGAAGCGCCACCTGAACTGGCATTGGAGGCTCGGTCAGAAGCGTCCCTCGGACTGGACTCTGAAGCTTGGCTGGACGCGCTGCTCGGACTGGATTCAGAGGCGTGGCTGGGCGTACTGCTTGACCTGGATTCAGAGGTTTGTCTGGGCGCGCTGCTTGAACGGGACTGGACCCCTGCTGGGCCCAGAGCATGGAATTCCCGAGACATCTCCTCTCAGCGACAGCTTCAGGAGTATCCCACAGAGCTGGATTCAAGACAAGGCTGCGGCGATACTCTGAGAGCGTGATGAAAGGGTCCATATCTAAAACTGGGTTTTCAGCGATTCCAAGCCACCGGACACGTTTTCTCTCAGCTGCCACTTCAGGGGTCTTCTTCAAAACAGGATGAGACAAAAGTTTCCCACGATAATGACGAAGAGTCATAGAAGGATCAAGAACAACGATGGAGCTGGACCCCAGCTGGGTCAGCTGGGTGGGGGTTCTTGCCGGGCTCATGGCCTTTGCAATCTGTCAGGTTCTCAGGTTCAGAGCCCGTGGGGCTGGGCTCTGGAGCAAACGTGAGCCCTTGGGCTGCTGACGAGGAGCGACAGCAGCAGGCAAAACCCACCAACCAACATTGGGTAAGCACACCGGCAGGGACTGCAGGCACTGCCCAGCGAACCGGAACACATGGACTGGAATCCCCCGGACTGGAACACACACCGGACTGGAACACACTGGACTGGAGCACACTGGACTGGTCCCCCGGACTGGAGGGCACAGGACTGGAACACGGGACTGGAGCACACTGGACTGGTCCACACAGCTTCACCTGCACTTAGCTACTAAGCCCCCCAGAAGTTGAGCTCCTGGGTTCGAGTAGCCGACAGGACTTACTGGATACCGGATGACATAGGGACCAGGACTGGAAACAGAAGTGCTCCTAAACCTAAACTGATCTACGTGCTCCCAAGTCCTAAACCAGCAGGAGTGTTCCTAACAGTAAACTGACAAAAGGACTTCCTAAGCCCTATACTAAACAGGAGCTCCTAAGCCCTGCTCAAGAAAGGGACTTCCTAAGCCCTAAACTAACAGAGCAGGGAACTAAACACAAAGCTAACACAGGTGCTACTAAGCACCAAGATACAAGCAGAGCTTTACTCTAATAAGCTAAACACAGAACTAACCAGCTACCTAAGCACTGCTCTAGCAAGCTAGAAACAACTAACAAGGTGCTTCCTAAGCACTACTCTGGCAAGCAACCAGAAGAGCTCCTAGCACTAAAAGGGAAGACAGGGGAGCCACAAGGAAAAAGAAGGGAAGCTAACACATAAGCCAAAAGTGATTCTAAATCACCAAACACCAACAGCAAAGACTGCAATGCTCCCAATAGCACAAACACCAGAAGTACTTCTAACAGCAAACTCTGCAGTGTTCCTAACAACACCAAACCCTGAAGTACTTCTATCAGCAACAGAGCTTCCAAAGCCCTACACATAGCAATGCTTCCAAAACCAAGAGGGAAAAGCAGGGGAACCAAAAGGGTTTAGCAGGAAAGCTAAACACACAGTCACCAGTGCACACTGCACTAACACTAACCTGGACCTTAGTAAAAGCAAGCAGGGAAACTAGACACAAAGTCAGAAGTGCACACTGCACCACCCTACCTAAAGCAAACACCACTGTTGCCAAGGCCCTGAAGGAAACAACACCACTTCCTTATCAAGGCCCTCCCTGATGATGTCACACTCCCTAGACCTAGGCAAAAGCACACTGACCCAGAGAGGCCCAACCCACACCAATGCAAAACCGTGAAACACTTGAAGCCAGTACACCCAAAGAGAGTTAGAGCAACTCAGGCAACACACACACAGGTGCAGTATAGTGAAACAATTAGAGCCATGCTGCTGGAAGCTGCCAGCACAGAGAGACAGAGCCAGCTCAGAAAGGACAGAGAAAAGAAACAGAAGCCAGCTAAGAAGCTGACCCCCAGGAAAGAGGTAAGTTTGAGAGGGGTTCAGACCCCAATCATAACAACAACAGAGGCAGAAGTGCACACAGGCACCCTAAACAAGGAATCAAGACAGAAGTGCCCATGGGCACACAGGCTATGAACAAAGCAACAAGAAATCAAGACAGAAGTGTCCACAGGCACACAGACTATGAACAAAGCAGAAGTGCTTCACTGCACACGGACTAACCTGGAGACCTTTGGCATTGCAAAGGCCCTGAATGAAAGTGCACCACTTCCTTATAAAGTGAGGCTTGTATGCAAATGCATCTCATGCATATTCAAATATCATGTTTTGGGAGGCATGGTATTTGGGTAATCTTCATTCTTAAAAATTTAGAGGGGAACCTAGAGGCTTGAAGATAATTGGGGAGGGGGGAGGTGTGATGCAAAGGTAAGGGCACATTTACGGCACCTAATTGCAAAGGAGCCACAGGCTTCATCAAAAAGAATTGTCAAGCCCTTCAGGATAAGTTAACTATATACATTACTGTACATCTTATGAACTCCAGAAGGAAGCTTTCTTTGGCACAATGCAAATAAGATGTTGGTAGTAAATAGGAGAGACTGAGATCATACTCCACATACTCTGGCTTAGAAGTGGGCGTCATTACTGTAATGGTATGTGCAAAATGATACATTTGGAGACGTGGACCCCTTGCAATGGTACTGGTTAGAAAGGGGAGAAATAATACATCTACTTGTGAGTGGATAGAGAATGGAGATATAAAAACTAATAGAGACAAAAAGGGAAAGACCAATGTTAGATACAGATGTAGGGGAGAAGGTGAAAAAAACAAAAAACAAAGGCAGAATGGAAAATGGAAAGGAGACCCTGAAACAAAGAGCTAGAAGAACACATGGGAAAATGAATAGAACCAACAGAATTAGAACAATAAGATGCCTGACCCCAAAAAGTAGAAACACTCTCCCATTTTGTTCTTAGTTTAATATTGAAAAATGGCAGTTGTGGAAATGTGCATCTTTACCATTGGATTTTACCCCCTGTGGGAGGAAATGCATTTTGAGTTGCATGTGGGGGGTGGGCAATTTGATAACAGAGTGCCTTGGTTAATCGGGCAGGAAGGTGTTTATCCTATGTGTCTTTATAAAATACTAGCACAAATCCTGCAGAAACAGTGCCTAAATCCAGTGGCGTACTAAGGGGGGGGGCGGTGGGGGCAGTCCGCCCCGGGTGCACGCCGCTGGGGGGGGTTCCGTGCGCCTGTTGGCTGAGTCCACTCGTTCCCTCCATGCTGTTCCCTCTGCATGTAACAGGTTACTTCCTGTTCCGGGGCAGAGGGAGCAGCAGGGAATGAGCGGACTCGGAACCGACAGGCGCGCGGCACCCCCCCAGCAGGTAAAAATGCACCCGGGGGGGTGTAATTTCGCCGAGGGGGCCGCGCTGCACCCTGGGTGGTCAGCCAGCCTAGGAATGCCACTGCCTAAATCGTGGGCGATGACATTTATTCCTGCTTATAAAACATATGCACAAATCCTAACTGTCCATGCTCTGCCCAAACTCTTTCTATTCAAAAATATGCACCTACTTCAGCCACTTGGACTGTTATGTGTGACCTGGTTTTATAAAAGGCCTTAGAATTGCCTTCTAGGCAGGCTTCTTGGGTTCACAGTCAATTTTTGTCTGCATATTGTTTTGCTAAAGTTTATGTTCAGTTATTCTGTGTTTTTGTTGAGGGTCTTTGTTCTGCTTGTGTGATCATGGTCAATTATTTTGCAAACACGCAGCTTCTGTATTGGCATCTGCAACAGTCTGGTCTGGAATAGCCTGGTGGTTACTGCAGTGGACTTTGATCCTGCGGAACTGAGTTCAATTCCCACTGCAGCTCCTTGTGACTTTGGGCAAGTCACTTAACCCTCCATTGCCCCTGGTACAAAATAAGTACCTGAATATATGTAAACAGCTTTGAATGTAGTTGCAAAAACCTCAGAAAGGTGGTATATCAAGTCCCATTTTCCTTTCCCTTTCTCTGTTTAGGGCCTACTGAAATATTTGTAGTGAAACTTTTCCATAAGGGGACTGCTGCTGTTTGGTTCCAGGCAGGTTTACTATAGAAATTCCAAATGTCTTTTTTGATAGGTTTGATGTTACTTCACAAAATAACTGATGATGTGAGGAGTCTGGGTCACTTATTGAGGTAACAAGAAAATTCAATTTTTTTCTATGCAGCAAAGGTAGTTGGGGGTGAACTGGCTATGTGTATTCTGTTAAAGAATGCTTTAAAAATTATTATTTTTTTGCTTTTTATTATTGTACATTCCCTTGGCGCATATATATTAATGTGTGTTACTTATTCAACACAGGTTTTAATGCACGTTAAGCAGTTAACATATTAAGGTGGTCTTTTACTAAGCGGCAGTAAGACCAAGGTGGACTTACCGCTCGCTAAACCAGAAGTACCGCCGGGCTACCGCAACAGCCCCGGTGGTAGTTCCCACCCCCAGCGTGCGCCATTTCCAGCATTATAAAAATATTTTTCTTTTTGTAGTACCGGTGTTTACCCAGAGATCCTCTTCTCACAAAAGGCTTCATTCTGTTTCTGACGTCCTGCACGTGCAGGACGTCAGAAACAGAAGGAAGCCTTTTGCGAGAAGAAGAGGACCTTGGCTGGCGGGGGTTAGGGTCCCCCGCCAGCAAAGGTAGGCGATGGCAGGTTGGCGGCAGAAGGGGGGGTCCAGAGGGTCGGCGGCAGGGGGGGGGGCATAGTCGGCAATGACGAGGGGGGGCGCTGGGGGGGCTAAAATGTGCCCCTCACCTCGGGCTCTGGACCCCCCTCCCGCCGAAGTCTGGCTACGCCCCTGGTTAGTGCGTGCTAAAAATGCTAGCGACCCTACAGCGCAGCTCAGTAAACAGGGCCCTAAAATCATTAATATGAAATTCATTAAAGTAAATCCTATGTTAAACATTTAACACAGGATTTTATATTAATGGTAGTGGGTAGAAAGTGGGAAAGAGGCAATGAAGAGGTGGGAAGAGCAACTCAGATGTGCCAAAGGCTGTTTCTGCAGAAAGTGAACTTCACCTCTGAAGGTGTTGCTTAAGCACTGAAGGCAAAAGTAGAGACTAATAGACGATTCACCACTGGAGACGTGAGTCCAACGGTCTTTATTATATCAAAGATAACGACCCGACACAGGCTGTGTTTCGACGCTAAAAAGCGTCTGCATCAGGGGTCAATAAATACACTACAAATCAAAACATATAACATATAAATAATGCCAATAAAAACATATATGCACATCCATATAGAGATATAAAAATACAATAGACACTAATTTTCTGATCAGAAGTCAATATGCTCAAATATGCTTAATAACCATTAAAACAGCATACATATATTCCAAAGATTTAAAAAGTTTTTGGCTTCTGCTAATATAAATAAAATAAAATATATAATTTTGGACTTATATGCCAGCTAAAATATGAGCCTGCGCGGCAAGGGCAGGCTTCTACATGGAATGTTGCTAGTGGAATAGCAATAACATTCCATGTAGAATCTCAAATAGGGAAAGGGAAATGGGACTTGATGTACTGCCTTTCTGAGGTTTTTTGCAACTACATGCAAAGCGGTTTACATATATTCAGGTACTTATTTTGTACCAGGGGCAATGGAGGGTCAGTGGCGATCCTAGATCGGCTGCCACCCAGGGCGGATCGCCACTGCGCACCCCCCACCCTGGGTGCAGCGGCGTTTGTCTCCCCAGGGTGCAGCACGACACCCCCTCCCCGGCGCATCAAGCCCTCCCCGCGGGTGCATTCTTGGCTGCTGGAGGGTGCAGAGAGCAGCCGCACGCCTGTCGGCTCCACTGGCTCCCTCTGCCCCGGAACAGGAAGTAACCTGTTCCGGGGCAGAGGGAGCAGGGAACCAGTGGAGCCGACAGGCACGCAGCTGCTTGCTGCACCCTCCAGCAGCGTACACACGGGGCGGACCGCCCCCACCGCCCCGCCCTTGCTACGCCACTGTTGAGGGTTAAGTGACTTGCCCAGAGTCACAAGGAGCTGCAGTGGGAATTGAACTCAGTTCCCCAGGATCAAAGTCCACTGCACTAACCACTAGGCTACTCCTCCACAGCTCACTGCCTGCATAAGCTGGGCAACTACCTTGTGTTTCCCAGTTTTGAATTGCCCCCTATATATATCTAGAGCAGGGATTATCAACCCAGTCTTCAGGGCACACACCTAGCCAGTCAGGGTTTCAGGATACCCATAATCAGTGCGTTTTTACTAGCAAAAAAAGGTGCCGGTACTCAAATGCTAGGCCACCCATCAGGAGTGAGGTGATCACTGAGGGACCCACCCCACAATAGCCAAGCCCCCTGCAAGCAATCACAGAATCTATGACAAGGCAGAATTGGTGTGTAGAACCTGAGCACTTTCATTGAAACTTGGGGTCCATGAGTCAATTTTAGCAGACAATGGAAAAGGTACCAGTACTCAGTACCCCCAAGTACCCCCTCAAAAAAAAGCCCTGCCCATAATGAATACGTATGAGGTAGATTTGCATGCCCTACCTCCATTGTATGCAAATTTATCTCATGCATATTCATTGCAGACATCCTGAAAACCTGACTGGCTAGGTGTGTCCCGAGGACTGGGTTGAGAACCCCTGATCTAGAGCATGACCTGAGTCAAACTTGAGACTTTAAAGGCTACCCAACTCCAGACCTATAATTTCCAATATACTGAAACATTCCACCATACTGAAACAGACCAGGTAGACTCCTACCTTCCTTTTTAAGAAACAGGAAGAAGAGAGGCTATACAGACCTCCGTCTACTTCAGATCGGCATTTACATACATGTAAACTTGAGATATTGCAACAGTTTTATTACTTTCTATTCAGCACTTTGTCAGTCTAACCTCACAAGTGACAGTGATCAATGTGTTTCATTTTTTCTAGAGAAGCCTGTTCTTGGATCTGAGGATTCTGCACTTCTAGAAGCACCAGTTACACAAGAGAAAGCGTGTAATGCCATCAACCAGCACAAAACACTCGGGATGGATGGGCTTACTTCACAATTTTATGGTACGTTTGCTTCACTGTTGGTTCCTATATTCATTGAGCACCATGATTTATTCGTGGTCGCTGGGGAGTTGGACAGAACCTTTGCAGAGGCTGTGATTATACTTGTACACAAACTAGGGAAGAATCCGCCGGAGGCTACTAATTACCATCCACTCTCCCTTAATACAAATGGTAAAACCTACGTAAAAATTTTAGCATCTCGACTCATGGAGAAGATACATAAACTTAGTCATCCTGATCAGGTGGGTTTCCTTATCGATAGGTTTTGAACATACTAGATTATGTTTGCATTTATTAGAAGGGGCCAAAATCCTACCCTATCCCACCCAGCCTTCTTGGTCTCCTTACGTGCTGAGAAGACTTTTGACTCTGTAGAGTGGGGCTACCTGTTTAAAGCACTGCAACGTTTTGGCTTTGTGGATAATTTTGTGACTGTGGTGAAAGTTATACAGCTGACCTACAGCATGGCTTTATATAGACAAGCACCTTTCTTTCTCCTGTGCGTCGGAGCAGGAGTACTCAACGAGGTGTCCCTTTGTTATTTTTACTTGCCTTAGAACTATTGGCAATTGCCATAAGGCAGCATGTGAAGTTTATGGATCTCAGTACCATACTCCGAATGGTAGAACACTTCTAAAAACCTCAGTACGGTACCACAAAGAGAATTATATACATTGAGGTTTATTTGGATGCTGCTTCCTACTTCTCTCAATATTTTTGATTTATTATTATGTATTATTATTATTATTTATTGCACTTGCATCCCACATTTTCCCACCTATTTGCAGGCTCAATGTGGCTTACAAAGATCTGTTATGGCATTGCCATACCAGGTTAAATAATACAATTGGTGAATTGACCAATTTCCGCCAACTATTGAAAACCTATCTCTTCGACAAGATATATCACAAAGATCAACATGTGTAACTGTATAATTTAACATGTGTACTCAAGTGGGCTTCGGATTTCATTCAGTATTTGGGGGTGAAGATTTCTATGAGAACTTCCATGTTGTATCAATTAAATCTCACTAATCTGCTAGATAAAATGAAGGGTAGACTGAATAGGTGGGGGACTTTACCACTTACACTGCATGGGCGCTGTTGTTGGGAGATTTTAATCTGCCGGATGTAGATTGGAAGGTTCCGTCTGCAAAATCGGAAAGAAGTAGAGAGATTGTGGATGCTTTCCAAAGTGCTCTGCTCAGACAAATGGTGAACGAACCCACGAGGGAGGGAGCCACGTTGGATCTGGTGCTCACGAATGGAGATAGTGTGTCAAATGTCCGAGTGGCTGCACACCTGAGAAACAGTGACCATCAAACGGTTTGTTTTGATGTAACGGCTCATGTGGATGGCAGCCACTCTAAACTCAAAGTCCTGGATTTCAAGCGAGCTGACTTTAACAAAATGGAAGAATACCTAAGGAAGGAGCTGATGGGCTGGGAGGACATACGAGAAGTGGAAAGACAGTGGTCCAGGCTAAAAGAAGTAATAAACAGGGCCACAGACCTTTATGTAAGGAGGGTAAATAAAAGCAAGAGAAAAAGGAAACCGATATGGTTTTCAAAGCAAGTGGCTGAGAAAATAAAGGCTAAAGAGTTAGCGTTCCAGAAATACAAAAAATCTCAAGTAGAGGAACACGGGGAGGAATACCGGATGAAACTGAAAGAAGCCAAGAGAGAGGTACGTCTGGCGAAGGCGCAAGCGGAAGAACAAATGGCTAGAAATGTACGGAGGGGAGACAAAAACTTCTTCAGGTATATTAGTGAAAGGAGAAAGACTAAAAAGGGGATTGTGAGACTAAAAGATACAGCAAAACGCTATGTAGAAAATGATGAAGAAAAAGCCAATTTGCTAAATACATACTTTTGTTCTGTTTTTACTGAAGAAAATCCTGGGGAAGGACCGAGAGGGACTGGCAAAAGTACACCTGAAAACGAACTGGATAGAGCGCCGTTCACGGAAGAGAGTGTATATGAACAACTTGGAAAGCTAAAAGTGGACAAAGCCATGGGGCCGGACAGGATCCACCCCAGAATACTGAGGGAACTCAGAGAGGTTCTGGCGGGTCCTCTTAAAGATTTGTTTAATAAATCCTTGGAGACGGGAGAGGTTCCGAGGGATTGGAGAACGGCGGAGGTGGTCCCTCTTCACAAAAGTGGGGATAGGGAAGAAGCTGGAAATTACAGGCCGGTAAGCCTCACTTCGGTTATTGGAAAAGTAATGGAAGCCATGCTGAAGGAAAGGATAGTGAATTTCCTGGAAGCCAATAAGTTGCAAGATCCGAGACAACATGGTTTCACAAAAGGGAAGTCGTGCCAAACGAATCTCATTGAATTCTTTGACTGGGTGACGGGAGAATTAAATCAAGGACGTGCTATGGACGTCATCTACTTAGATTTCAGCAAGGCTTTTGACACGGTTCCCCACAGGAGGCTCTTGAATAAACTAGAAGGGCTGAGGATAGGACCCGAAGTGGTGAACTGGATTAGGAACTGGTTGACGGGCAGACGCCAGAGGGTGGTAGTGAATGGAGTTCGCTCGGAGGAGGGAAAGGTGAGTAGTGGAGTGCCTCAGGGATCGGTGCTGGGGCCCATTCTGTTCAATATATTTGTGAGTGACATTGCCGAAGAGTTACAAGGTAAAGTTTGCCTTTTTGCGGATGACACCAAGATCTGCAACAGAGTGGACACCCCGGAGGGAGTGGAAAACATGAAAAAAGATCTGAAGAAGCTGGAAAAATGGTCTAACGTTTGGCAATTAAAATTCAATGCGAAGAAATGCAAAGTGATGCACTTAGGGAGTAGAAATCCAAGGGAGGCGTATGTGTTAGGTGGGGAGAGCCTGATAGACACGGACGGGGAGAGGGATCTTGGGGTGATAGTATCTGAGGACCTGAAGGCGATGAAACAGTGCAACAAGGCAGTGGCCGTAGCGAGAAGGTTGCTAGGCTGTATAGAGAGAGGTGTGACCAGCAGAAAAAAGGAGGTTTTAATGCCCCTGTATAAGACGTTGGTGAGGCCCCACCTGGAGTATTGTGTTCAGTTTTGGAGGCCATACCTTGCGAAGGATGTTAAAAAAATGGAAGCGGTACAAAGAAAAGCTACGAGGATGGTATGGGAGTTGCGTTCCAAGACGTATGAAGAGAGACTTGCTGACCTGAACATGTATACTCTGGAGGAAAGGAGGAACAGGGGTGATATGATACAGACGTTCAAATATTTGAAAGGTATTAATCCGCAAACTAATCTTTTCCGAAGATGGGAAGACGGTAGAACGAGAGGACATGAAATGAGATTGAAGGGGGGCAGACTCAGGAAAGATGTCAGGAAGTATTTCTTCACGGAGAGGGTGGTAAACACTTGGAATGCCCTTCCGCGGGAGGTGGTGGAGATGAAAACGGTAACGGAATTCAAGCATGCGTGGGACAGGCATAAAGGAATTCTGTGCAGAAGGAATGGATCCACAGAAGCTTAGTTGAAATTGGGTGGCAGGGGGAAGAGGGGTTGGTGGTTGAGAGGCTAGGATGGGGGAGGGCAGACTTTTATACGGGGTCTGTGCCGGAGCCAGTGATGGGAGGCGGGACTGGTGGTTGGGAGGCGGGAAATACTGCTGCACAGATTTATACGGTCTGTGCCCTGAAAAAGACAGGTACAAATCAAGGTAAGGTATACACATATGAGTTTATCGTGGGCAGACTGGATGGACCGTGCAGGTCTTTTTCTGCCGTCATCTACTATGTTACTATGTATTTCGCATGGTTGAATTTCCGAGGTGGCTATATACATTCCAAATGCTGCCCTTGCGGCTTAAATGCAAAGATCTCAATCAGTTGTACCGACATCTGAGGAGGTTTGTGTGGAGAAATGCGAAGCCGAAAATTCCACTGACATTACTCATGGGTCCATGGAGGGAGGGAGGTATGGGCCTACCAAATGTCCGCAGATATAATCAGGCCTGTCTGTTGAGACACTTGGGGGATTGGTTGTTAGGGAGGCAAGATTACACACCACGGAGAATGGAGTATGATTTTTTTAAGCCATTTCACCCGCACTATCTCTTACATGGGGATGGGAGAGCGATACCGGCCTATATTCGTCATAGTATACTTTTGGGCCCCTTAAGGGAGGTGTGGAGAGATTTGAATAAGACATGGGGCTTGGAAGCAGATGTCTCGGATTTATTGCCATTGCAGGACAACCCACAATTTGTCCCCGGTACAGAGAACAAAATATTTCATAGATGGGCGACACTGGGGATTACGAGACTGGAGCACGTATTAGATGCAAGGGGGAAGATCCTATCTTTGGGAGCTTTGGGAGTAGGTATAAGTATGAACCATATTTTTGCATACCATCAGCTGGCTCACTACGTCAGGTCGTTGGACCAAAGTAAATTGGGGAGTGGTCACGGGCGCAGGCTTAGGGCCTTTTTTGGGATGATCACAGGAGACAGGCTGTCAGTTTCAAGCTTGCAAAGAGCCATAGGGGAGCTGGAAGGAGTGAGAGACACGTCTGCTATATGTCAAAGATGGGCAGGAGACCTGGGGCAACCACATTTGCAGTTAGATTTCCGTAAACTGATAGCACATGTCCCTCAGATATCAGTAAATGCAGGCCTTCGGCAGTGCCAATACAGGATCGTGTATAGAGCATATATGGCCAAAAGTCAACTGTTCAAATTTGGAGGGGTTACGGACCCGTTATGTATGAAATGTGAGCAGGGGGAGGGTACGTTGGTGCATTCTCTTTGGGCATGCCATAAGATTCAGGCTTTTTGGAAGCAGTTAATCCAATATCTTGAATCCTTGGTGCATCTTCGGATTCCATTTTCGCCTCAGGGGATATTACTGGACAAATATGAGGTATTTAGGCTTCACGGTAAGGGGACCCAGCAGCTCATTCGCAAAGCAAGCTTGGTGGGGAAAAAGATCATAATGGGCGGCTGGACGAAAGAGTCTCCGCCAGATTTCTGGCAATGGAGGAACAAGTTCCATGACCTCCTATTGATGGAGCGCAGGGGAGTAGGGTCATCCCCCAAGAGGCGGAAAGCATTTCTGGCAGTTTGGGAACCCTATATACAATCACTGTCACCAAAAGCTCGCAGTTTAATATTCAATAAGCTCTGAAAGGGGAACTCAGTAGGCACACACATGGGAGAGGAGGGACATAGGGGACATATAAGGTGGGTTAATAACTCAGTATGTGTTAAGACAGCAGTATAGAGCTCTCATGTAATATGTTGTAAAACCGGACCCTTGGGCGACATTTCATTTGGAAGAGATATAAGTCAGAAGAGGGTACAGGAAGGCATAGGGGGAGGGGGGGGGGAAGGGGGGGGGGCTAGTGGGAGGGGGAGGGGAGGACAAGCATGGGAGGGGGGAGGGGAGCAATCATAGGAGGAATGTACTCAATGGTTAGATATTACTGTGTTAGCGGAGGTTATTTGCAGTATGTTTTATGCTGTAACACTGAAAGTGTAGTTCTGGTTTCGGCAAATTATAAATTGAGTCATATATATATAAGAAGTTGTGACTTGTAAGAGGGAAGATGGGGGGGAGGGGGGGAGAAAATAGAAGAAAAGTTTGATGGTAGACAGTTTCTCTATGTTTAAGAAAATCACACATCTACATCCTGTATTATAAATTTGCTTGTTAGATGGAAATGTGTGTTTATTTACTATCAATAAAAAACGTTGAAACATAACATGTGTAACTGTATAGTCTTAAAACTTCCAGACTGTCTTATAATGTCTTTCTGCTTTAACGCCTTCATGTACATGTAACACAAAACCCACTGTAAACCAAATATATACTCACTGCTATTTCCAGTATCCATGACGAAATGTAAGCCACATTGAGCCTGGAAAGAGGTGGGATAATGTGGGATACAAATGTCATAAAATAAATGGCCGGGACTTTGGTATTCAAGTCTGTTGGAGTCTGTGAGCTTATGATGTGCAGTGCTCTTCCTGACGCAGCTCTTTTGGAGGCGAAACAAGGCGCACTTGTTGAAGAGTTGGTGCACTCCGCTTGAATGTTGGGGTGAAAGATGGCAACCTCTCCCCTTGGATACTATGAGGAGCCCTCGTGGGGATCTAGACTGAGCTAAGTACCCAAATACCCAAGCTGTTAACAAACACTTCTGCTCTACTTGGGGGGTTTAAGAGATCCAGAAGAAGGATATTGTTCTCCTGGGGGGCTTCTAGTTCACAAGGGTGGTGAATAATTGATACAATTGTCTTAGGACATATTTATTTAGTTTGGTGATTGGCGCATTCCACATCAGGTGTTAGTAAGGAACAGGAGGAGGTTTTTTAAGTCGCCCGTTTTTCTCACTTAGAGTGAGTTTTTTTGTGAGCGATTGGTTTTCCTCCTCTTCTGCTCCTTACGGAACCTATGATAGTAAACGGACCCCTACGTTGGTAGTGCTAGTTCTGTATTGAAATTTTCGCTACCGGGGGATTTGAGGTTCCATTTGTTTAATCATTTAATTGTCATTATAAGGTGGAAAGCGCCCGCAAACTAATTGTGCAAACAACTTAGCATTCATTGATTTATAAAAGTTTGCATTCCCTGTATTATTTTGAGTTTATAGAATAAATAAATAAAAAGGTTAAAAGAAGTCAAGAGGATTTGTTCAGGTAGTTGTAGAAAGATAATTCTGAATGATGTTGGATAGGTGTTGAGTTAAAAATAAAAATCAGGAGGAAAAGACCGAATTTAGACTTAAACCACACTTTTTGAAATTATTGTTTCTTGCTGAAGGGGTTGGTCAAACAAGTCATGATCATAAGTCTGAAAAACCTCCTGTTACCATTGCTGAACATCAACAATCGTGTATATAAAAGTTACTTAGCTTGAGCACCCTTTGCTTTTAAGCCAATCCAACTGACCGTCTAATGGTTTTCTTGTGAAACCTTAACCGACGCTGTCAAATGCTCTGTGGGGGTCCCAACGGGGACCTGTTTCGCCATAGCTTCTTCCGGAGACCCCACCTTCCTTGACGATCTCTTACATTTGGATATTTTCACAGCATACCCATATACAGGGCATTTCACTCTACAATATCTATAAATTTACATCAGTACATACGAATAGCCATAATGGGTCAGACCAGTGGTCCATCCAGCACAGTATCCTGTTTCCAACAGCGGCCGATCCAGGTCGCAAGTACCTGGCAGAAACCCAAATAGTAGCACATTGGTTTTGAAAATACCAATTTGGACGTTTTTGTGAGAAAAGCGTCCAAATGCAGATTTACGCCAATTTTTGGACTTTTTTCTCTTTTGAAAATGAGCTCCATAGACAGTTGCATTATGGACTAGAACTTGTTGCACAAATGATCAAAAGTGACTGCTCTGCGGTGCTTACTGGACCCCTGCTAAGGCACTCATGTGAAGATGTTTACTGGCCATGTAAAATGGAGTTCGGAACTTTAGACCAGCTTTCCCAGTGTGGCCATGCAAAATTCTTTTGATCCCAAGCAGGGGCGTAGCCAGACACCCAATTTTGGGTGGGCCTGGGTCCAAGATGGGTGGGCAGAACTCCGCCTTGTCCCACAAGTGATTTGGTCTCTCCCTCTCTCACTTGCATGCCATATGGTCTCTCAAATATTCCCCCCCCCCCCCCCGGCATACCTTTTAAATAGCAGATTTTCAGCAGCAGTGAGCAGCAACCAATACACACTGCATATGTTGGCCCCACAGCCTTCCCTCTGATGCAACTTCCTGCTTCTGCATAGGCGGGAATACATCCAAGGGAAGGCTGTAGGGCCGGTGCGAGCAGTAAGTATCAATTGCTACTCACTGCAGGCAAAGATCTGCTATTTACAAGGTATGCAGGAGGGACAGTTGTTGGGAATTTTCAGCTGGTGGGGCTTGGGGATCCCTGCCAGCCACATCATAGGTGTGCTTCTACTGGGTGGGCCTGAGCCCAAAGTGGGTGGGCCTGGGCCCACCCAGGCCCACCCTTGGCTACGCCACTGATCCCAAGTAAATGTGAAGGTACGAGAACGTCTACCTTACCCACAAGTCATGTTGAGGGCACTCTGGAAACACAGCAGTGCCGTGGCCTTTCAGTGCATCCTGCAAAAGCAGAAGGCTACTGGCCAGTTCAATGGGCGTTACCAGTGGAACTCTGTATGCCTTCTGTATAGGTATGAGGCAGCTACTGCTGAGAATTTGGGTCTCTCGTCATGATCATCACTGAAGAATTATTTAGCAGTATAAGGTTTATGTTGTGGTAGGGTTGCGGATGCTATGCTATGAGAGTCACTCTTTTCTGCTCTCTGCTAAGCATGGGCTTTGGGTCTTGTTGAAAGTTAATGTTTATATGACGTGTTGGATGTTTAGAAATTCCCTCGTTCTTTCTCCTGTTTATAAAAAATACTAAAGAAAAAAAAAGTGCCTGTGTTGTTTCACAGCGTGCATAGCGTTTGCACATCTGTGTTTCTCCAGTGTTGCACTAGCCAGGCTTCCTGGAGTTTCCAGATCAGTGTGTATCTGCATATTTCCATTTCTAGTTTGTGGTCGTTTAGTCTGGATTTAAGAAAGCTCTTTCTGTGTTCATAATGAAATCTCCGTGCCTATTTTATTGTTGAACTTTGCACATTATGTGAAAAAGGTTACTATCGTTGATGGAGTTCTTATCTTTTTTTCTCTATTTACCTATGCAAGATCTTAGCTATTACTTGCAATCACATGTCACAAAAAATAGAATGCAGAGAGTAGCCCCCCACCCGCACACACACACTACCGTACAATCCCTGGTGGTCTAGCCAGGGCAGGAATGATCCCCGCTCGCTGCTGACCATGTTGGCTCTATTCTCACCTTTTCCCCTGGACATAGACCCACACACCATGAGTTGCTCTACTGTGCCAATTCACTACAGCTGGAATCCCTCACACAGGCAAGGCAGGGCTTCCAAGAATAGAAGGCAGGGCCACCGGGGCAAGGCCGTCCTCAGGCCCTATCCCCAACCCTCCTCCCCCAAGGATTGCCGCCACCCCGCCCCCACCTCCCCCCCAATCGCTACTGCTGTCGCCTCCGGTTCCCTCTCCTCTCAGGCCGCTGACGCCGCAGTCCCCGGTATCCACCTACCTTCCATCAGCTCCCTTCTGTCTGCTATTTGACCCCCCCTAGAGCAGCCTGACAAGTTTCAATAAATAAATACTTATGGTCCCCACCAGCCCTATATTTTGAAAGGTAAAGGTTGTAGGAGGTGTACCTTTGAAAATTAACTTATAGGTTTTGGTGGGCTTTGGAAATTGCTGTTACACTGGACGCACTACTGCTCACAAGTTCTATCCTTGTGCTAATCCAGCTTTTTTCCTATGTTCTCATTTTATGCTTCAACAATTTTTATTGATGACAACGCAGTCCAACAACCAAACATTACAGTAAGTAGCAATGAAGCAAAGAAAAGAACATGCTTAAGTATAAGATTGAACAAGAAAGAACACGTCATCACCCCCTCCCCAACTCTCTCCCCCACCCCCCACTATGGAAGAAAAAGAAATAGAAGAAAGTACAACCCTGCACATTCCTGAGATAGATGAAGCTCAATGTTCTCATTTTAAAATGTGTTTGTCTCATTTTCCAATCTAAGGCAACATAAAACAAGAAACTTGGGCCCTTTTTACCAAGTTGCAGCAAAAGGGGGTCTGGCGCTGGCGTCAGAACGTGTTTTACATGCGTGCTGAGGCCCCCTTTTACTGCAGCTGGTAAAAGGGAAGTCTTGCCTTCCTGCAGGAAATGGCCTTGCGGCAAGTAACGCACTTGCCGCGCGGCCATTTCAGGTGGCGGTTAGGGCTCCATTAACCCGACGGTACCCGGGCAGCACGCAGCACTGGTACACTCCGGCGCTACAAAAATAAAAACAGTGATACCTCGGTTTTCGTCGATAATCCGTCCGAAAACAATCGGCGAAATCCGAAACCGACGAAAACAGAGGCAATTATTTCCATATGAATAAAAAAAAGCACAAAACACTAGAAAGCAATGGAATTGTTCCTGCTTAGCTTTCTACCACTTTCCATGGGGATCCATGCCTGTGCCACACATCTGTTTGGCTAGATGCGAGAAACAATGCCACACTAAGCAGGAGAACGCGTTTTCGCAAAATTAGCAGCGAGGTCATGTGGGCACGCCGACGAAATCCGAGACAAATTTCTCGCAGACAAAATCAACTAAAACCGAAACCGACGATAAACAAAGTCAACGAAAACTGAGGTATTACTGTACATTTTTTAGCTTCAGAAATGCCGGAGCACTAAGGGTGGGAAGTACTGCTGGGCTCCTGTGGTAGCCCGGTGGTAGTTCTCGTATAGCGAGCGGTAAGCCTGTGTTGGGCTTTACCATCGCTTAGTAAAAGGAGCACTTTTAGTTTTGATTTTTTTTTAAAACATTTTCATTGCAGTGAATGCTAACACAGAAGCTAAAAACAATGCTAAAACACATGAGTGTGAAGCTAGTGGCACCTGTCTCCTTCTGTCAGGGCCACCGAGAGGGGGGAGGCAGGGGGGACAAAATTCCCTGGGCCCGGGACTCCAAGGAGGGCCCGGTACTGGGGTCTGTCGCCCTCTCCTGCTCCTAGGTCGCCGGCGCCGCAGTACCCAGTCTTCACCTGCCTACCCTCAGCTTCCTTCTGTCTGTCACCCAGTCCCCTGCATTTAAAAAAAAAAATCTTGAAATCGGCAGCGCAGCGTCTTCTGTGCGAAAGCGGCAGATCGCCTCGGGCAGGCCTTCCCTCACACTGTGTCCCGCCCTCCTCTGATGTAACTTCCTATTTCCGCGAGGGTGGGACACAGTGTGAGGGAAGGCCTGCCCGAGGTGATATGCGCTGCCAATTTTGAGATTTTTTTTTTAAATGAAGGGGGGGGGGGGTCAAATAGCAGACAGAAGGGAGCTGATGGAAGGTAGGTGGATACCGGGGACTGCGGCGTCAGCGGCCTGAGAGGAGAGGGAACCGGAGGTGACAGCAGTAGCGATTGGGGGGGAGGTGGGGGCGGGGTGGGGTGGCGGCAATCCTTGGGGGAGGAGGGTTGGGGATAGGGCCTGAGGACGGCCTTGCCCCGGGCCCGGTGGCCCTGCCTTCTGTTCTTGGAAGCCCTGGCTTGCCTGTGTGAGGGATTCCAGCTGTAGTGAATTGGTACAGTAGAGCAACACATGGTGTGTGGGTCTATGTCCAGGGGAAAAGGTGAGAATAGAGCCAACATGGTCAGCAGCGACTGGGGATCATTCCTGCCCTGGCTAGACCACCAGGGATTGTACGGTAGTGTGTGTGTGCGGGTGGGGGGCTACTCTCTGCATTCTATTTTTGTGAAATCTGATTGCAAGTAATAGCTATGATCTTGCATAGTAGTTTATATGGTAAATACAGTGCTCCAGTGGGAATTTAAGTCTGTAAATTTGGGATGAGGAGCTCCTTAGGAATTAGCCTCTCTGTGGAGATATGACATCAGCTGCCACTCCAAATGTGGCACGTGGTCAGCCATTGTAAAAGCACTGTGGCTTTTAATTTCAGTTTTCATTAGCTGAGGTCTATGTTTGCAGAGGCTATTTTGCTTGGAGGTAAAATACGGTCTTTCGTTATTTAAATTATTTTACATTTCTGGCTTGGATACGATTTGGGTAATTCTAACGAATTTCCAGGCTCCGTTGAGAGTATGTTGAAGATGCCGCATTTTAATTAACCTTGTGGCCTACGGAGGCTAGGTTCTATGAGAAAGGAACCTAAGGTGACTGTTTTCAAGCACAAGTACTGGTCAGCTTATAACGTTAGTAGGGAAATGACTTTACAATAGAGTGACACATATATTTGAAAATAACTTGAGAAATGTATGGCTCTCGCTTGTAATTTTCAGAGCATAAAGTCCTCGCATTCAGTAACATCGATGAACTTTTTTTTTATTCTGATTGTGCACCAGGTTGGTATAACGTCTGCAGTGTAGACCAGTGTCTGAACTCCTTTATCCGATTTTAGGGAAGAAGCTATTATCATGCTTGACCTTAAATCAAAATTCAAAACGGAAAACATCTCAGTGTTACTTTCTCTTCTTACTTGTGCACAGTTTGGGTAAGCATAAAATACTGGTAATCATTCGGCTGATGACGCTCAGCGTTTTGATGTCTGCTGCTAGCTGTGTTCCTCCATATTCAATGCCAGGCCATGTTCAAGCAGCAGCATTGAATATCCGGTTATAGGTTGGCCCCTAAAGCTTATACGGTTAAGTGCAATATTTAGCCTCTGACTGCATAAGCTGAACTGTTTAAAGATGGGACTGCTATTTATGCGGCCCGATTTAAGCAGTTAGCTTATGCGGTCAAGGGCTGAATATCAACATTTAACCCCATAAGTGCCAACTCTGCCTCCGGAACCCCCACTAGTTAGCTGGTTTCAGCACAGGTGCTAACCACAAATATTTATAGCGCTAACCAGTTAAGTGTCGTTCAATATCAGGGGTTAGCCCCAGACAAGCAATTTAAGCAGCCCCTTCTACAGTCTGAGCCTAGAAAATGGTAAGGAAAGGGAAATGGGACTTGATACACTGCCATTCTGTGGTATTTTGCAACTACATTCAAAGCAGTTTATATATATTCAGGTGCTTATTTTGTACCAGGGGCAATGGAGGGTTAAATGACTTGCCCAGAGTCACAAGGAGCTGCAGTGGGAATTGAGCTCAGTTCCCCAGGATCAAAGTCCACTGCACTAACCACTAGGCTACTCCTCCACTAGCAACATTCCATGTAGAAGCCTGCCCTTGCCGCGCAGGCTTCTGTTTCTGTGAGTCTAACGTCCTGCACGTAAGTGCAGGACGTCAGACTCACAGAAACAGAAGCCTGTGCAGCCGCATTGCTGATCTGCAAGGGCAGGCTTCTACATGGAATGTTGCTAGTGGAATAGCAACATTAACATTCCATGTAGAATCTCCAATAGTAGCAACAGAATGTCAATAGTAGCAACATTCCATCTAGAATCTCCAATAGTAGCAACATTCCATGTAGAATCTACAAATAGGGAAAGGGAACTGGGACTTGATATACTGCCTTTCTGTGGTATTTTGCAACTACATTCAAAGCGGTTTACATATATATAGGTAATTATTTTGTACCTGGGGCAATGGAGGGTTAAGTGACTTGCCCACACTCACAAGGAGCTGCAGTGGGAATCGAACTCAGTTCCCCAGGATCAAAGTCCGCTACATTAACCACTAGGCTACTCCTCCACAGATCAGGATCAAGTGTGCATTATTTTATACCACATCCATGTCACATGCTATGAGTGCAGGTGCTGTAATCTCTGGTGGGAGCGGGGAAGACGTCTATAAGTAGAGCTTAGCAGCAAAATGTTGTTAACACTACTACTACTACTACTTAACATTTCTAAAGCGCTACTAGGGTTATGCAGCGCTGTACAATTTAACATGGAAGGACAGTCCTTGCTCAAGGAGCTTACAATCTAAAAGACAGGTGTACAATCTAAAGACAATCTAAACAATCTAAAGACACTAGTGGATCAATCATGAACTGATAATGAAAAGTGACTGGCTGGACCATGCAGGTCTTTATCTGCCATATGTGTGTGTGCGTGTAGCTGGAGGAAAGGGAGGTGGGAGGGTGTGGGTATGCACATGCTCCCCTTTGCACCAGGTCTAATCTATCTAGGAACAGTGACTTCATTATTAATTGGAGACTGATAGTACTTACATGAAGTCAGTAAATGGCAAGCTGACATATGAATGACCAGGCTATTTTATCTATTCCCATATGGTAAGAGAATCAGCATTTTCCAAGGCCTCCACAATTGCTATTTACTACAGTGGAGTGAGACACCAGTCTGAATTGAATCTGAACTAAGAGCAGAGCACCCCACATCACGGGCCTGGCCTGGCTCAGATTATTGCTTCTGGTGGGGCTCTGAAGCCTGAGGTCATTTTTAGAGCTTTGCTACCCATTGGGGTTATCTTCAATTGTCACCACAACCACTGCTCTGCAATCACAGTAGCATAGCCATACTGGTTATTGTGGTTGGGCCTCCAAAACCAAAAACCCCTCTCCTGCATCTCTCTCCCTCTGCTCCACACTGGACCTAGCATTTGACCCCGCCTACGATGCAGTAACCCTCCCTTCCCCAGTGTAGCTCCGCATTCACAGGCTGCAGCATTGCGCATCCGCTGGCAGTGATGGCCTCTGCAGGATTCCCTCTGCCGCGTCCTCCTGCCACAGGAAACAGGAAGTGACATCACTTTTGGGCGTGACACGGCGGAGGGAAGCCTGCAGAGACCAGCACTGCCAGCGGCTGTGCGTTGATGCTGCCGCTTGCAAACATGGTAATGCAGGGAAGAAGGGAGTTGCTGGGTCACAGACAGATCTGGGGAAGCAAGAGAGGAAGCGAGGGGAGCCATGTGGCCACCCCAGAAGTGTGTTGGGTGACCGAACAAGATGGGACTGTTATACGATTGTATACAGATTTGTTAACTGTTTAGATTTCTGATACCATATCATCTTCGTCCTATTACTAGGATTCAGTTTGACATCTCTAAGTTTACTTGATTGTAGTCGTGCTTATATTTGGTCATTTTACTATTGTTATACTGTTAACAACATTGTAAGTTTTATGTCAAGTTGCATCTCCTGCACATCACCTTGGATGAATCTCTCTTTATAAAGGCAGTTAAGAAAATCCCCCAAAATAAATAATCTATCCCTTATGTGAATTCCTGGCCGAAACAATCACTTTTGATAAACATGTACAGTGGGGGAAATAAGTATTTGATCCCTTGCTGATTTTGTAAGTTTGCCCACTGACAAAGACATGAGCAGCCCATAATTGAAGGGTAGGTTATTGGTAACAGTGAGAGATAGCACATCACAAATTAAATCCGGAAAATCACATTGTGGAAAGTATATGAATTTATTTGCATTCTGCAGAGGGAAATAAGTATTTGATCCCCCACCAACCAGTAAGAGATCTGGCCCCTACAGACCAGGTAGATGCTCCAAATCAACTCGTTACCTGCATGACAGACAGCTGTCGGCAATGGTCACCTGTATGAAAGACACCTGTCCACAGACTCAGTGAATCAGTCAGACTCTAACCTCTACAAAATGGCCAAGAGCAAGGAGCTGTCTAAGGATGTCAGGGACAAGATCATACACCTGCACAAGGCTGGAATGGGCTACAAAACCATCAGTAAGACGCTGGGCGAGAAGGAGACAACTGTTGGTGCCATAGTAAGAAAATGGAAGAAGTACAAAATGACTGTCAATCGACAAAGATCTGGGGCTCCACGCAAAATCTCACCTCGTGGGGTATCCTTGATCATGAGGAAGGTTAGAAATCAGCCTACAACTACAAGGGGGGAACTTGTCAATGATCTCAAGGCAGCTGGGACCACTGTCACCACGAAAACCATTGGTAACACATTACGACATAACGGATTGCAATCCTGCAGTGCCCGCAAGGTCCCCCTGCTCCGGAAGGCACATGTGACGGCCCGTCTGAAGTTTGCCAGTGAACACCTGGATGATGCCGAGAGTGATTGGGAGAAGGTGCTGTGGTCAGATGAGACAAAAATTGAGCTCTTTGGCATGAACTCAACTCGCCGTGTTTGGAGGAAGAGAAATGCTGCCTATGACCCAAAGAACACCGTCCCCACTGTCAAGCATGGAGGTGGAAATGTTATGTTTGGGGGTGTTTCTCTGCTAAGGGCACAGGACTACTTCACCGCATCAATGGGAGAATGGATGGGGCCATGTACCGTACAATTCTGAGTGACAACCTCCTTCCCTCCGCCAGGGCCTTAAAAATGGGTCGTGGCTGGGTCTTCCAGCACGACAATGACCCAAAACATACAGCCAAGGCAACAAAGGAGTGGCTCAGGAAGAAGCACATTAGGGTCATGGAGTGGCCTAGCCAGTCACCAGACCTTAATCCCATTGAAAACTTATGGAGGGAGCTGAAGCTGCGAGTTGCCAAGCGACAGCCCAGAACTCTTAATGATTTAGAGATGATCTGCAAAGAGGAGTGGACCAAAATTCCTCCTGACATGTGTGCAAACCTCATCATCAACTACAGAAGACGTCTGACCGCTGTGCTTGCCAACAAGGGTTTTGCCACCAAGTATTAGGTCTTGTTTTCCATAGGGATTAAATATTTATTTCCCTCTGCAGAATGCAAATAAATTCATATACTTTCCACAATGTGATTTTCCGGATTTAATTTGTGATGTGCTATCTCTCACTGTTACCAATAACCTACCCTTCAATTATGGGCTGCTCATGTCTTTGTCAGTGGGCAAACTTACAAAATCAGCAAGGGATCAAATACTTATTTCCCCCACTGTACATGCTGACATATAACATTATCCCTGTACGTGTTATATTCACTTTCTGGGGAATATATGTGTAGATTTTGGTTTTGCCCAAGCCCCGCCCAAACCACTCCCTCTGCAATCTACATGTGTGCATATTTCAACAAGTAAATAGTGGCTTTCTGAAATCAGAACTTACACATATGCATGATGGTATTTACAGGGCTTTTTTTGCAACTTGCTTTTTCTCAGTTGGAATTTTGTCCCCCCGCCCCCCCTCTCGGTGGCCCTGACTTACACCATGTCTATGGCTGGCGTAAATGGTGGGCACATAAAGGCAATTATTCTATAAAGTATGTACAGGAATAGTCAGAATGTTCCTGACATGCCCATGTCCCTCCATGTAAACGCGTCCTTTGCATTTGTGCACAAGAGAAGTTAAGCTCGCTGTTTATAGAATACGGGTATAAGTCTGTTATGTGCATAACAGCACATTAGCGCCAACTAGTGCTTGATATCTGCAATTATTGGCATTTATTACCAATTTTATGCCAATCAATTAATTATGTTTCATGCACAACTAAACATATTCTATAACTGTGTGTCCAACTTTAAGCGCCATTTATAGATTTTGAGGTTGAGTTTGCAGAATACCTATTAACTCCTGTTTGGCATTTATGTGCATGAATGTAACATTTACATTGTGACAAAGCTAGCACTCGGGGCCCCACAGAGAAGCAGCTAATCCCTGAATTACAGTTCCCAGAAGCCCTTGCAAGCAGGAGAGAGGAGGGTAGCCCCAAAAGGGTGGAATGGATTTCCAACCCCAGCAGGGGGAAAGGGCCTGCCACTGGAGCTTCCCTGGTGGGGGGAAGAGTAAGCTGCCATGGAGTGTGAGAATGTAAAGGGAGCCCTGTCCAGCACATGAAGGCAGTGTGAGAGGCCACAGGGATGTGGTGCTGTGAGGTAGGAGGAAAGCTGCCAGCCCTGTTTGGTACAGGGTCCTCCTGGGAGCTGTGAAGAGGACAGGGGCATTAAGTAGTGGTTTCCTTTGAAGAGACTGTTTGTGAAAGGGTTGAATTGTTGGGATGTATAGAGCTGCAGGCTGAACTTTGACTGAGCCCTTCTGAGGGAGAGGGGAGGTAGTGCAAAGGAAGTGGGCCTGAACTGTTAAGGAACTGAATGTTGGCTGGAGTTTGGAACCCGGCCTGAACCCTGTTTGTGAACTGCATTTTAATTTTGAAAGTGGAACTGAATTGAGAATAAAGCACTTTGGTCTTAAGTCCATATGGCAGTCTGGTTCTTTGCTGGAAACCTTGTGAGCCTAACAGGGCTGCCGACCCCAACCCAGAGTGGAGGAAGCGGACCCTTTTACAATGCGTCAGATAATCATAAACTCTTAATTTTCCGTAATTCTCTTAGGGTCACGATGCCAGTGCTTTTCTCGTACAGCGATGTTGTAATGATTACGTTTACCAATTGATGAGACATGTCAAGTTAATGTGCTTTTCTATATACAAACCTTCTCCCATCGGAATCTTTACAACCAGCTACAGGATTCTGTAAGGAAGAGCTGGAAATAGTTACACATTTCCCAATTTTTTTTCTTTGTTCACTCTGAATCATGTCCATAATCCACTATTCTCCTAGGTTGTTCCCACATACACCATTATTTTATCCTTATATATCAGCATTAATTATATGAAGTTTCAGACTTTTTCAATAAATACCTTTTTTTCCCCAAAAATAAAATCATAACCAATGCAGTTTCTTTTTAAATCTAACCAGCTAATATTCAAAAGGACTCCTTTGGTCAGCAGGTTCCATTAGCCCTATAAGTGCCAGTAGGCAAGATATTCAAAAGCACTCCCACATTGTGCTGCCTCAATGGTATCTAGACTGTGCTGGGGCAGTCTATGGGCAGAGCCAGGGGTTATCTAGTTAGCAGCAATATTCAAACTGCTAATTAGAGAACTGACTGGACAAATTTAGGACAAAAAAAAAAGCAATCCTGCTGTCCTAATTTTGTCTAGTTAGCTGTCTGGTTAGTAGTTTAAATATAGCTGCTAACTGAATACCTGGTACTTTTTTTTTTGTTTTTAAACCTGCGCAGCTGGGATTTTAAAAAAATCACTGACCGCCATGGAATGAAATTTTGTCCTCATAATATTTACTAATTGTTATGATTCTCAATTCCATAAGGGGGTCTTTTACTAAGCTGTGGTACCATTTTTAGCTCATGGTAGAAATCAGCTAGTAGAAATCATTATATTCCTATGGGCGTTTCGGTGTTTACCACCAGCTGATTTCTACTGTGAATTAAAAACGCTACCACGACTTAGTAACAGACCCCCCCCCCTAAGATATTAAGGTCATATAAAAGTGAATATCATTTTTACACTGGCAAAACTGATAGGGGAACATTATCTCATTAAGAAGGAGAAAACCAGGAAATCAAAATATTTTAACACATTGTGAGCCAGGGACAGGGACTATGGAGGCTGGTAAGAAGAGTGGGAACCAAGCCACTCCTGCATCCCTCTAATTGGCACTGCCCCTACCCTATTCCCTCCTAGACTGGAGTAGATGAGAGAAGGGATAGTCAGAACAACTGCAGATAGTCTCTGGTTAGACTGGTTAGAGGATATTTATTTCTTTCATTTATAACCTGCCTATTAACCTGGCAAGAAACAAATAAACAATAATAAAACACAAACAAAATATATATAAAAAAAACAAATAAAATAATAGCATATTAGAATTCATATATCAACTACATGTACCTGCGATTTTATGGTAAGAATCCTAAAAGGGAACTTTAATACAATATAGGAACGTAAGACCTTTGAAGTCAGAATGATTAAATATTTTGACACCCACCAGACAGGACTTAAAGATTTGGGTTTTCTAGCCCATTATAAACCATAAAATTGTACTGCTTTGTTACCCTCTTATCTCCATGCATATCTCCCTGTCCCTCATCCACCCGGCTCTCCCTGTCTCTCACCTAACCCACCCTCATCCTGTTACTCGGTCACTGAAATGCTTTGATGTTTCACTTATATATACTGTCATCTACCAACATTTGCTTATTTCCGATCTGAAAAAGAAGGGCAACCTTCGAAAGCTAATCAAAAAATGTATTAAGTTATGTCCAATAGAAGAGGTATCATCTTATTTTCTTTTCCATGTTTTATTTTGTTTTATTTCTATTGATTACCTATATCAACTACAAAAGTAAAAACAAACGTGCAATAGTCACACTCCCTTCTCGAAATTCTAATATGGGCAAATTCATAGAAACAGGGAATGTGTCCCAACACATGAGCAAGAATCCAATATAGGACAATATGTAGGGATCTTCCCGCACATTCCTTAATCTCCACGTCACCCAGTTGTAAAGGCCTAAAATACAAACTAACGCATGCGTCAAACTTGTCATACTTGAGTACGCAGTTGTGGAACGCATTGCCATGCAACCTAAAAACTACTTATGAACTAACTAGCTTCTGAAAATCCCTGAAGACCCACCTATTCGACAAGGCATACCAATAAGATTAGCAACTATAAATGTAATACATCGCCTCCTTACCTACTACCAACACTGTTTTGGTTTATATCTGCTTGTTTGAATCTCGATTACGCTATTTCCTATGACATCCCCACCTCACCTACCATCAGTATTGTATTCTACGTATATCTAATGCCTAAACTTCGATTATGATATCCTTTATGTAACACTAAATGTTTCCCTCAACCTACTAATTACCAATAATGTTACATTGTAAGCCACATTGAGCCTGCAGAGAGGTGGGAAAATGTGGGATACTACTACTACTACTAACTAACATTTCTAAAGCGCTACTAGGGTTACGCAGCACTGTACAATTTAAACATAGAAGGACAGTCCCTGCTCAAAGAGCTTACAATCTAAAAGACAAGAGAACAATCTAAAGACAAGTGTACAATCTAGAGGACGAGTTAATCTGATAGGGTGGATAGATTGGGGCATTCTATATTTCTCAAGCGGTTAGGCGCCGAAGGCAGCATTGAAGAGGTGGGCTTTAAGCAAAGACTTGAAGATGGGTAGGGAGGGGGCAAGGCGTATGGGTAAAGGAAGATTGTTCCAGGCATAGGGTGAGGCAAGGCAGAATGAGCGGAGCCTGGAGTTGGCAGTGGTGGAGAAGGGTACTGAGAGTAAATAGCATCTCCTCAGTGAAAGGATTTTAAAAAAATAACAGAACAGAAAGCAATATATACACATATTAAGCTCCAAGAACTGTGCCTCCTAGGTATGCTTTTGCTTGTAAAATCTGGGGGGGGGGGGGGGGGGGGAGGGAGCCCAAATGAATGGCAAAATTTTATCCTGTGCACATCTCTACTGCTTGCACTTAGACTGCCGACGCCAAAGCTAGGAAAAAAGTACAGCATGTTGTTCATATTGTGCGTGGGTAGAAATATTTGCAAGACTAAGCAGTCACCTAGCGTAGCAACTTCTTGGAGACAGCAAAAAGCAGCTGCAAAGTTACACAATGTCAAAGAAATCAGTACATAAGATAACTTGCATTTATGTAAGATGTTTGTGTGACGATCAAGATTTAGCTTAACTATCCAAATCCAGGAAAGGGGTGGGGGTGGGGGGCTGCAGGCTAGATGCTTCAAAATTAATGGAGGGGTGTGTAAAGTTGAAGATTCACCTCGACTGCCCACCACTCTTGCACCAGCTCCAGGGTTGCCAACTGTGTTGTTTTCCCAAGCAGTTGGGCGGGGGTTTTTTTTTTTTTTTACAGTCGCAGGTTGCAAGTTTTTGGGCATTTTTTTTTGGGGGGGGGGCGGCTAATAAACTTTGCTCTTTACAGCTCTATATCAGTCACCCTATTAGTCAAATTTGGAGCTGCAATGAGGCTGTTCATCTCAAGCCTCATTCCGGTTCCAAATGTGACCAATAGGAGGGTGAGGTAGGTGATGAGGTCATCAGCTGATGATGACTCATCACGTGTCACTCTGGTGGGGAGAAGCACTGCAGAGCAGACTGGGGAGGAGGAGGAGCAGAGCAGCATAAGTACATAAGTATTGCCATACTAGGAAAGACCAAAGGTCCATCGAGCCCAGCATCCTGTTTCCAACAGTGGCCAATCCAGGTCACAAATACCCAGCAAGATCCCAAAAATGTACAAAACATCGGGAGGAGAGAGCACAGCAGTTGGAGTACAGCATCCACATGGGAAGAGGAGAGGAGGCAGAGCAAATATGCTTGCACAGGTGGGACCCCCCTCCCCCATTCCTTAGCCCATTCGGCAGCTCGGGCTGTTTTTGGGCTCCCTTTGGGTGCAGGTTGGGCTGGGAATTTTTTTCCCAACAGGCAACCCTGACCAGCTCTGGTTTCCCATTATCAAGGTGGAGCACCTCTAAAACTAAGGAATATGAATACAAAGTGCATGTGCCTTACACTGCCACATCTTCCACTGTATTCCGTATATGGCGACTAAAGTTATGTGTACAAATTGGCTGTGCGGCTAATTTGCGTGCGCAACTTAATTGTTTAAGAAGCCAATCAGCACCGATAATTGGCCACTAACAAGCAATTATTGGCACTAATTAGAATTTATATGCAAAACTTTCTAAACGTATTTTGTAAAGTGGTGCATGTAAATTCTAAAATGCCGATCTCAAAAGGGGCGTGGCCTTGGGAGGGATGTGGGCAGGTCGTGGGCGTTTCTAAAAATTACACATACTGTTTTTCAGCGCTATATATTGAATCTGGTCCCTTGTACCTTGAAACGGATTCTTACCACAATTTCTTAAATGGACACTAGAAAATTTTTTTAGAATATCAGTTGCATCGTATTACAATATCTTTAAAAAAATTATAATTTAAACAATTTTTGAAGTTTCTTTTAGTTTTCTTAGCTTTCTTCAACAGAGAGTGAAGCTGAAGCCGAAACCTAGACACACTGAGATGACTGTAACAATCCTTTTCTAGAAAGATACCTTTAAGAGAAACCTTGGCTCAGTTTCCAGTTTTCCATGTTTGCATGCTACCATGACAAATGTACTTTGAGGGGTGGGCATAGGGGAATGATCAGTGCCCCCTCCCCAAATGTTGCAGGGACTAACGCTGAATTGGTTCTCCTCTCCCCCTATCAACATGATGCCCTTACCCTTTGTCCCCTCTTCCCCAATCACCACCACAGCAAACAGGCAAACTACACCAATATACTATTATACAGAATCTGCACAAGAAACGTGGAATAACTGTGTGATACCGTGTATTAAACAGAATACTTTGTATCACTTCTAGCTGAATGAAAAAAATATATTGTAACAACCCTGTAACAAAATATTGAGGTTGAAATACTAATGTGTGGAAACTTAGGCAAGTGGGATTTTGCATGAATTTCAGGGATTTTACATGTTTTTAGCACACAAAAAAAGTGTTTTGGGAAAGTTTTAGACCTCTAAGTAGCACACATTCATTCTTAGCCTGCTATGTGCAAATAGTTTTAACATGAATGTGCTGCTGAACTTTGCAAATACTGGCATGTAAACATGGTTTTGCAGGCCCAAAAATTTCACAAAAACATTTATACCTCAGAGAGCTGGGGTTATATCCTTTGACTGCCCTGGGAACACAATTTTGCATGCAACTTTGCAATCCAGCTCAGTTGCATCAGTAGCAAAGTTGAATGCAAAGGAAACCACGAATACAGGCAAATCACATGGGTTGATATATCGGATTCTGTTACTGCTGCTGTCATGTTCCCACCTAGTGGACTGAAGGTCAGAAATGCTCTTATGCACCCACAGATGGATGCTTAAGTCCATGATCTACATACAAGCATATGTACCTGTGGATGGAGGACATAACATCAGAATTGACGTCACACCATGCTCCGAATAGCAGTCACACAAATAAGTGGTAGCATGGAATATTGCCTTGATTTGGGTTTCTGCCAGGTACTAGTGACCTGGCTTGGGCACTGTTGGAAACAGAATGCTGGGCTTGATGGACCTTCGGTCTGTCCCAGTATGGCAATACTTATTTTCTTATGTAATAACAGTGGTTAGTGTATCTAGGTATAAAAAAGGTTTGAAGAAGTTCCTGGAGGAAAAGTCCATAGTCTGCTATTGAGACAGACATGGTAAAGCAACTGCTTGCTCTGGGATTGGTAGCAAGGAATATTGCCATGATTTGGGTTTCTATCAGGTACTTGTGACCTGGCTTGGCCACTGTTGGAAGCAGGATACTGGGCTAGATGGACCATTGGTCTGACCCAGTATGGCTATTCTTATGTTCTTATATGAACTTATAGAGTACGCCTAAATTATAGGTATTAATTCCAGAAAATAATTCAAGAAGGTTATAGCTTCTGAACACTCAATAATGTTGTCTTGTCTAAATCTATAAGCTATCATTTTCAATGACAAGTGTGTTTGAATGGAATAATTTTTTAAAATTATTATTTCCGTTTTGCTCACACCTTTTTCAGTAGTAGCTCAAGGTGAGTTACATTTGGCGCTATGTAAGCCACATTGAGACTGCAAATAGGTGGGAAAATGTGGGATACAAATGTAACAAATAAATAAATAAATTCAAGAACACTGGCTATTTCTCTGTCACAGGAGGGCTCACAATCTAAATCTGTACCTGAGGAAATGGAGGGTTAAGTAACTTGCCCAAGATCACAAGGAGCAGCAGTGGGATTTGAACCGACCAGCAATGGCTTGCAAGACTGGTGCTCTAGCCACTAGGCCACGCCTCCACTGATGTCTAGCGGCATCAGAAAAATAAAGAACTGCTGCACTTTCAGGAAACGACCAAAGGCACCTTTGTATACAGAGGCATTCGCTGTTTGGATATAGTAAGCTGGGGAAGCAACTGCTTGCCCTGGGATTTGTAGCATGGAATGTTGCTACTCTGAGATTCTGCATGGAATCTTGTCACTCTTTAAGATTTCAGAATCTTGCTATTCTTTGGGGTTCTGTTGCTACTCTGAGATTCTGCATGGAACCTTGTCACTCTTTAGGATTCCAGAATCTTGCTATTCTTTGGGGTTCTACATGGAATGTTGCCAAGATTTGGGTTTCTGCCAGCTACTTGTGAACCTGGCTTGGCCACTGTTGGAAACAGGATACTGGGCTAGATGGACCATTGGTCTGACCCAGTATGGCTACCCTTATGTTCTTATGTATTTGCAAATATAGGGCCTGAGCAGAATATGTGCTGATTTCAGGGGTGCAGGGCAGAAAATGCTGGGTTCAGAATGGCGAGAGGAAGACTGCACAGGTTGGTTATCATAGGAGCCAGGAGTTTATCCTGGTATCAGGGAGTGGAGTGGCATGAGTGAGGATATCAGAAGTGAGTGTAAGAATTTCCTTCCATTCTGTCTCCTGTAACCTGTTCATGAACTGCACAGGCCCTGTGAGGAGGTGGCAGGGGGGAGGGCAGATTGAGAAAGAGCCGTGACTCCTGGCACTCATAAGGGGCCTTGAAAGTATACCTGGGGCCGATAATGGAAATACCAATTTTTAATTATTAATTTATAAAATAGAATCCAGCTAAAATGTGCTTAAAATTTTAATTTGTGAAGTGAAGTGACAGATGTTCAGGGTGAGGCAAAAAATATTTTTTTAAAAAGTAACACCCTAGAGGTTTTTGCAGTTTTCTCAGCAACTGCTTGGAATTTCAACTTGAAATTTTATAGCTTTACTAGTAGAAAAGGCCCGTTTCAGGCACAAATGAAACGGGCGCTAGCAAGGTTTTCCTCCCCCCCCCAGTTCCAGACCCCCCTTCCTCCCTCACTCCGAGTTCCAGACCCCACCTCCCTCCCTCCGATTTGCAGAGCCCACCTCCCTGCCTTCCGATTTGTAGACCCCCCTCCCTCCGATTTCCAGACCCTCCCTTGGAGTTCCTGATCCCTGGACCCCCCTGTCGCAACCCTCTCGAACCCCCCTTCCCGCCTCCAAACCTCCCCCGCCGCCGTCGCGTACCTGTGCTGGCAAGGGACCCCAACTCCCGCCAGCTGAAGTCTCCTCTTCTCGGCCGCGCAGCGTGGAGGAATGACGTGATCAAGTTTGAATCAGTTTGTGCTCGTGCGTCTGACGCACACACACAAACAGATTCCAACTTCATCACGTCCCCTGAGTTTTCTGTGTAATGCGTCCAGTGACGTCAGCTAGGGCTTCGGAACCCAAAGTTACGGACACAGGCAGCCAGGCTCAGAACGTTGGAGGTCAGTATTATTATATAGGATTTGTTGTTACTATCTACATTTATGTGCTGAGTGGAATCAGAGTATCTTTAAACACTGTGAAGTTACAGCCTTTTTAGCATGAACACCCAGCGATTTTCACACATTCAAAAATGTTTGTTCTGTAAAACTACAATTATTTTGGGGGGAAAATGGGGTACCAGATTACTGTTATGACAATACAGTGAGGTACACTTTGTCTGGGAAGAATGTTAGAGGCCTGTCACACAGTGGTGTACCAAGCATATTTGGCACCCAGGGCCAATCATTTTTTAACACCCCCTCCTCTATATGAAAAAAATTTGTTTTAGTAACAATCCACGAGTCACAGAACAAGGGTGTACCTAGGAAAAGGCAGCATCTTAAACACTGCAGTGAGCACTAGAACATCAATACACCCATTGTAAAACTAAACAAGCCAGATTAGTAAAGATGATCCTGCCAACAGAAAACTTAGGGCCCTGTTTACTAAGGTGCGCTAGTGTTTTTAGCTCTCGCTGACGCTAGAGACACCCATAGGAATACATGTCTATTTTATTGGACTAATACGTTTTTCAATTAGCTTTCAGAGGCCAAAATCTCCTTCCTCAGGCCAGTATAGCATACTGCTGTTACGGTATCCTGTCCTGACCAGAGGATTTTGGTCTCTGAAAGTTAGTGAAAAATATATTTAAATTAGTCCAATAAAAAGATCACCTTATTTTCATTTTCTATTACCACAGCTACAATACTACTTTATCCTAAAGAAAAAAAATTATACATATATATATATTTCTACCTTTGTTGTCTCTTCTCTGTTTTCCTCATCTTCTCTTTACTCTCTTCCGTCCATCCAGCGTCTGCCTGCTTTCCCTACCCCTTCCATCCACTGTCTGCCCTCTCTTCCATCCTGCGTCTCCCTTTTCCATATGGTGTCTGCCCACTTTCTCTGTCCCTTCCATCCACTGCCTGCCCCTTCCTTCTTTCCCTTCCATCCAGCCTGTGCCCCCCCTCTCTCTTTTTTACATGATGCAGATGCATTCCAGCATTTCCCCCTTTCTCCATCTTTATCTCTCCTCTGCCCCCCATCCATATCCATCTTCTGCTTTCCAGTATCTCCTGTCTATTTGACTTTTTTCTCTCTTCATGTCCACCATCATTCCCTCTGGCTCCCTATCTCTCATGTCCATAACCTCCTCTCTGTGGCCCTGTCCCTACCTCCCCCCCCATGTTCAGCATCTGCTCTCTGTGTCCCCATCCCTATCCCTTCTGTTCCCATGTTGCTGGCCCTGGGGTGGGAGTACAGGAGAGAGGAAGAAAGAAGGAGGAGCATCTTTCCCTCTTCTCTCCCCTGCCCCATAGTACTGAATCTTGATTGTCTCTTCCCCAGATCCAGCTTTTTCCCTGCATGGCCATCATTCTGTGTACACTCAAAACAAAACAAACAAACCTATGAGCTGCTGCATCCATGTTGTTGTCCTTTACTGTTGGTAGCATTTTTATTTAATCTCACTTATATTTTCAAATATACCAGCTTTATGCAGCATATGGATGTACACAGAGGAAGCATAATAACAGAATAACTTTTCATAGGTAGAGCGTTATAAATCGTAATCAGTGTGTCATTTCGAGGGGCTGGTTATAGGGACACCCTAGCACGTGCTATATTCATGCACAGATTTTTTTCTCTCCTGGTAAATGGCCACTAAAACACAAATGATATGAGAACCAGGTACTCAACATTCAGAGTTTCTATCTATTTATTTACTTATTTATGGCCGTTATATCCTACATGAAACACGAATTAGGTTGAAACCTGAGAGTATTTAAAATCTTTTTTTTTCCCCCTGTGCCTAGCCTAGATCAAAAGAGAAAGATGGTTTTGTGGGAACTTGCTCCTTTTGTTTTGTTTCTGGGGATGGCCGAAAGCAGTGCTTACATAGCTGACGCCAATGCTGGTAGAGGCCTGGAAGTTTAAAGGACTGCAGCAGGCAAGAGGGGTGAAGAAAGGAGGGAGAGCAATACCGCACCGGGTGGGGGGATGGGGACACCCATGGCAGCATTGCACCGGTCGGGGCGGGGGGGGGGGGACATCCATGGCAGCACCCTCTTGGGCTTCCCCCACCTCCCTGCCCTTGGTACGCCACTGCTATCACAAGCTCCAACGAAAGACAAAAGCAATTGCCAAACTCAAGGAAACGCTGCAGATTATCTGGTATAGCCTGCTACAGGGTCCAATCAACAAGGCGGTTAAGAACTTCCCAAAGGAACTGAAGACCTGTGTTAAAGCTGGGGGGTGGACACTTTGAGCATTCACAGTGACTGCAAAATTCTGATACATTGTTAATTGTATCATTCCAATGATGTTATCTTACAGTGTTTTTACCCTGAACATTTTTAACGCACAAAAATCACTAGGTAGTAACACTAAGATGCTAGAAACATCAACGTAGCTTAGGAAAACTAAATGTTGTATAATAGTAATATAAGTATGATCACTAAATAAGTATGTAAAATTTCTCATTGAAATTCAAAGTGGTTGCTGAGAAAATGGCAAGAAACTCTAGGGGGTTACTTTTTTTTTTTGTCTCTTCCTGTATAAACAAAATTTTAGTATCCTAGCAAAACACTTAATTAGCTTGAAAATAAGTACCTAGATATAATTTGTAAACCACTATAATTAGAAACCCTAAATATGTAAAGCAGTAAGTGCCACTATTGGTGCTTTGCTTCATCTAGCAGTCACTGCACCAAATCCGCAAGAATAAAGGAGAAATTAGAACAAAATGACCTCACAATAACAGAATTCTAATTCAGTTCCTGTTGTATTATTCTATGTGTAAAAGAAGGGGGTTTTCTATTAGATATTATCGAATGCTTGACATTGTTGGTTACCATGTGTTGCTGTTTGCATTCATGACTTAGTAAAGATATTAAAAAAAAAAAACCCCAAAACCCTATAAATGAAAGAAAAAAGTTAAAAAAAAAAACTGGGTTGGGGCTCTCGAGGACCCACCCCTAGCCTATCTTCAAGTTTCCCTCACTGGCATTTGTAGTAACAGCATAACAATTGTACAATGATCAATTTAAGATTCTTTTATCAAGATATACCGTATTTTTCGGACTATAAGACGCACTTTTTTCCCTCAAAATTTGGGAGGAAAATGGGGGGTGCGTCTTATAGTCCGAAGGTAGCGAGTTCGGGATCGCCCTCCCCTACTTACGTGACGCGATGTTCCCTGGTGGTTTAGTGACGTCGGGGCAGGAAAGAGCCCCCTCTTTCCTGCCCAGCGTGCTGCTCTCCATCCTCCTGACTGGTTCCTGACGGTCTCGGCGAGATTCAAAGATTCAAGACGCACCGGAGCACTTAGGTTTTAGAGGAGGGAAAAAGGAAAATTTATTTTTTCCTATTTCCCTCTTCTAAAACCTAGGTGCGTCTTATGGTCCGGTGCGTCTTATGGTCCGAAAAATACGGTACCTGTTCTACACTGTCTTGTGTGACTCTCCATAAATGAATATTAAATAAATAAAACTGCTACATTTTGGATAGGGGGCAGCAGGGAATTTGATCTAGTACTAGCTATGGCCATATAATAGTTTTACTAAAATGGCCACGTTTCAATTTCCTCTATTAATGACCATTCGCTAATTTCCAAATTAGTTCGTGGCCATTACCGCCTGAGCCCTTATGCGCTACTTGTGCAGTAACTGGGCAGCATGCAGCAATGTTCGAGTCAGGGGCGCAGCCAGACTTCGGCGGGAGGGGGGTCCAGAGCCCGAGGTGAGGGGGCACATTTTAGCCCCCCCCCCCCCGGCGCCACCCCCCCCCTCACAATTTTTGACACCCCACCACTGACCCCTCCCCCGGTGCTAACCCTTTCAACACCCCCTTCCCGCCGCTGCCAACCCTCCTCCACCGCCACCGTCGGGTACTTTTGCTGGCGGGGGTCCCCAACCCCTGCCAGGCAAACTCCTCTTCTGCAGCTGTGTTGCTGATCTGCAAGGCTTCCGTTTCTGTGAGTCTGACATCCTGCACATATGTGCAGGACGTCAGACTCACAGAAACAGAAGCCTTGCAGATCAGCAACGCGGCTGTGCCGCAGAAGAGGACTTTGACTTGTGGGGGTTGGGGACCCCCGCCAGCAAAGGTACCCGACGGCGGCAGCAGGGGAGGGTTGGTGGCAGGAGGTGGGGGGGGGGGTCACTGAAATGCTTTGATGTTTCACTTATATACACTGTCATCTACCACATTTGCTTATTTCCGATCTGACGAAGAAGGGCACCCTTCGAAAGCTAATCAAGAAATGTATTGTTATGTCCAATAAAAAACTACTACTACTACTTAACATTTCTAAAGCGCTACTAGGGTTACGCAGCGCTGTACAATTTAACATGGAAGGACAGTCCCTGCTCGAAGAGCTTACAATCTAAAAAAAAAGGGTATCATCTGATTTTCTTTTCCATGTTTTATTTCTATTGATTACCAGGAACATCCACAATCTGCCCATGCCCTCTTCCATGGCCATATCCCCTTTTGAGATCCGCGCATCAGAATTTACATGCACTACTTGACAAAATATGCTTAGAAAGTTGCACACATAAATTCTAATTAGTTTAATTAGTACCGATACCTGCTCATCATTGGCCAATTATCAGTGCCTATTGGCTTGTTATTCAATTAAGTACAAGGTGCAATTTGGCCACACTGCCAAATGTGTGTACGGAGTTTTACTCACCCTATATAGAATCTAGGAGACGGTGCTTGCTTGCCCTTTGAGCCAGTGGCTGCTAATGCCACAGCAGGTGCAAGACCAAATCCTAGCTTTCTAACAATTTTATTTATTGAACTTTAACCACCTTTATGGAAGAACAGATAAAGCTTAACATATATATAGGACCATTGGTTATGTATGCGTACATGCGATCCTGGTTCCGACAGGTGTTAGGACCTTGCAGCAGTCCAGTGTAAAACAGGCAGCTTGGCCGAGCTCGCTCGCTTCGTCTGGGGCGTGCGCTGTCCTGCCAGGCACCGACAAGCCACACAGGGAACGTCTCTAAATTCCGCTGTCCGCCAGAGCCGCAGCCTGTCCCTGAAACAGCCCAGGAGACAGCGCGCGCTCCTGCACAGGCAGGTGCAGAGGGGCTCCGATGTTAGAAATATGACTCAAGTCGGCTACAGAGTGGCAAGCGAGAACTCGTAGCAGAACGGGCTCTGCAGCGCACTCTCTCCTCCCCCACCCCTCGCTAATCCCCCAACTACGGAGCGGGACCCAGGCAGGTATCCCTCTCCTCCCCTCCCCCGCGCGACCCCCCTCCCGCCCACTGCATTCTGGGTACAGACCAGAGCCAGATGGAATGCAAAGATGGCTGAGAAACAGAAACACGATGGCAGGGTTAGGATAGGACATTACATCTTGGGAGACACGCTGGGAGTCGGCACCTTCGGAAAAGTGAAAAGCTGAGTCCATTTTTTTGCGCTTCCTTCTCGCCTTGCAGTGTCACCACCCCGGGAGCTTCGCAGAGTTGGGTTTTGTGGCTACGGAAAGGGCGTAACGTTGCTCCCCTTCCTCGGTCCCTCCGGCGCTGCCGTATGTGGCTTGGTGAATAGACTTGAGGCGCGGGCTGGCGGCGACGCGGAGCAGTATATACTGCGAGGGTGTGGTGGGCACAGAGGGGGAGGGGTGCACCTGATCACAGGGAGAGAATAGACGTGCACCTAAACTGCACCTTCATACGGGCTCTGTTTCAAAAGCTTAAACTAGACGGACTAAAAAGGCAACAAACAAGTCCCAAACCATACTATTCAATTAAATCTAATGGATTCTGGCCGTTTAGACCTGTAGGATCACCCAGAGAGATTTATAATAACAGCAAACGCTGAATAGCACCTATGAATATTAGTTAAGTAGGCGTGCAATTCACTTCGTAGGATCCATCAACATAGTTTGATATATAAATATAAATCTTAAATGCATTTGTATTTCAAAGAAAAAGTTCACGAAACAATTTATAAACAGTGCAGTAAATAATTAAAAAAAATGCCCTAACTGGATTAATTAGCAAAACATTTCTGACTGGCTGTCAAGATGTGGTCTCCCTGGTCAAAACAAAATGAGAGTACAGTTTTTCTTTGATTTTAGGAGTAACGTACTTGTGCGTTTATCTAATATGCCACTCCTCAAAACACAAGCTGTAATAGATACCATAATTACACCCAGAGCTCTAGAAACAAGATGGGAAAAGAGGGGAGGGGGGAGTCGGGACCCTTCCGGGTATTCCTACTTGAGCCTGATAACTTAATGCCAAGTGTTAAATTACAGAATGTCATTGTCAGCCTGAAGGACGTCTGGAACTGGGCACGGTTTTCTTAGTTGATCTTTGGCTATTAATAGGTGTTGAAATTGAAAGTATTAAGTTAGCGCAGGAGAAGTAGTGAGTGTAACAAGCCTGCTAAATAGCTACAAGATACCCTATGATCTTCGTCTAGAAACTGCTTTTTAGAAATAGTTTTGTGGTGTTTAATAGTATTTGGCATTAAATCATCCACAAGGGTATTAACCAGATCCTGTTGCATGTTTTGCGCCAGAATTACTGGGATAGTAGAGCTTGTGTGGTTTTCTTTTCCTGTTTCCTTTGCTGTGTTTCCAAGCTGTGGAAAAAGGAGGCCAGATACAGAACTGGGACAATCAAAGATCCTTCACTCACCCAAAGAAAATTGGTTTTCTCCTGCAAAGGAAAAGCTTCAATTACATTTAATTCAGTCTTTTTGTATCTGTTGAGAAATGCAATTGACATCTGAAATTCTCTTTCAAAATGTCTGCTATAAATATTTAAGACATCATAAGGGGGGAGGTTCCCCTGGATTAGTTTTGAAGAAGGAATAGCCAGGTGGGCAGAGCTTGGGATGACCTCTCCTGAAAAGCTTATGTGTGTACATCAGGCTCATAATCTCGATATAATCTGCTTTTGTTCTCTCATATTTCTCACCCCATTCTGAGCAAAGGTATACGGGGGTGGGGGGGGGGGGTGTTACCTGACTGGAGCAGCAGTCACAACCCCAGCTTCCTTACTGAGCAGACTAGATGGGTGCACAATGTTATAGGTGGAATGAAAGATGGGGGGTTTTAAAGAAATTGCCACCCAGAACAGCCTGTTTATAATTTTTCATGCACTAAAAGCCATGCAACCACACAGTTTCAGGCTTTTTATGGACTGTTTTCAGAAATGTACAGAAGATTCAGAGTGATGCTGTGTTCAGTATGTGACCATGTGTTGGTGACAGGGGTTCAGTAGAAGTTGTTAGTGTAAAGAAATGCACCATTTGAAAACAAATAGGTTAAGGTTGTTGCTGTAAAGAATCATGACCTTAAAAACCTAAGGGTAAATTCAAGAAATTGCTCCAAAATTGAGGTGCCCCAGGATGATGTGCGCTGAGCAGAAAGGGCCAGATTCTATATATGGCACCTGAAAAATCCGCACAGTAAAAATATACGCCTAAGCGTATTTTCTAAAGTATGCCTAAATTTTATAGAATCGGTGTAAATTTCCTTGTGGTATATAGTATAAATTTGGTCACATCCATTTAGACCACATTTTACTTGGTGTATATCCCAACACCTAAATAAGGAAGAGTGGATGTATTCTATAATAATGCGCATAGATTTTCAAAATGCCCATGACCCACCCATTCCATGCCCATAACCATGCTCCATTTTCAACTGTGCGACTTGGAATTTACGCACATCATTACAGAATACGCATAGAGGCTCATTTTCAAAGCACTTAGCCTCCCAAAGTTCCATAGAAACCTATGGAACTTAGCCTCCCAAAGTGCTTTGAAAATATGCCTCATAGTGAGCTGTGCTTGTAAATGTTAATGACAATTAGTGCTGATAATTGCTTGTTACCGTCCAATTAACAGCGCTGATTAGCTAGTTAACCAGTTAAGTGATGTACATCGTTGTAGAATATGCTTTGATTTCCATGCGGAAATTAAGGCGCGATATATAGATATAGAACACACACACACACGTGCAAGTCACTTAAAAAACACACACACACACTCTCTTGACATCCAGAGGTGCCCGGTTCAATATCTTGGGCAACTCACTTAACCCTCCATTGCCTCAGATACAAAATTAGATTGTGAGCCCAACAAGGAAATACCTATTGTACCCGAATGTAACTCACCTTGAGCTACTACTGAAACGATTGTTTGATTGTCCTAAGTTAGTGTTTCCCAAGTCGGTCGTGGAGTACCCCCTCGCTAGTCAGGTTGTCAGGATCTCCACAATGAAATAGATTTGCATATACTGCTTCCGTTCTCTGCAGGTCTCTTTCATGCAAGTTCATTGCGGCAAGGGAGTACTCCAGCACTGACTTGGGAAACCTTGTCCTGAATGATTTATTAGGGTTGTTAAATGGAAAGTTCATTTTTAAACGTAATGTTAATATTCTCTTTCCCTTAGTTGGAGAGCACCAGTTGACTGGACATAAAGTGGCAGTAAAAATCCTAAATAGGCAGAAGATTCGGAACTTGGATGTGGTTGGCAAAATCATGCGAGAAATTCAAAACCTAAAACTCTTCCGGCACCCTCATATTATTAAATTGTAAGTTATTTTGTGCTTTTGCATATTGGCTTTTCCATCACATTTGCTTTATTTATTCTTTTAGGAGTAAACGTTTTGAAGCCTTAGACGCTATTTGCACGTATAGAACAGCAGGCTGGTATATATAAAACATGGTGGAATTCAAAAAGCCGTGGGATGAACACAGAAGATCTCTAATTAGAAAATGTATGATATAAAAAGCAAAACAAAGAAGATGGAAGGGAAGAGAGGGGGGGGCATTCATGGTAGGAGATGCGAGGCTTACAGAATAGCGGGCATCCTCATGCATGATAGCTCATATGGTACCATAGTGTCCATAATAAGAGTATATAATAATGAATGAAGCAGAGCAGCCATGACGTATGCAATAATGGATTGAATATAACATGCATGGTTGGATCAGGTAAGAATATGATCAGTCATGTTCTCAAGACTATATGTTATTATATACATATAAGGGACGGGGAGGGGGGAGAGATGGGGGGAGTGGGAGGGAGAGGGGGGTACGACCTTAACATTTTAGGGCATGTGCTCTATGTTAATTCTGCTCTATATTGAGAAGAGAGGCTGTCTGTAATATATATAGAGGTACGAAGGTATAGATGGCTTTGTTCGCTATTAATTAGTGGAATTCAGAGGGCTTAGGGATTGGGGGGAGGGTGAGTAGGGGGTGGGGGAAAAAAGGTGGAAAACATACACATGGCCGATTTTGGGAAGGTTGGATGAATTTAATGTTCTATTTGGTTTGTGACTTGTTGATGTTACCAGTTGTATGCATGGGGTTTTGTGGCAATAAAAAAGATTTAAACCAAAAAACAAAACAAAGGGTTGCATGTGAGTTTGCATGTCAAGTGGTGCTTAGATGGCAAATCTGGCTGTGTCAACTAAGGCCGATGCTAGGCTGGCTTGTATGGTCTGAGTGTCGCGGCTCTGATGTCACTCAGGTGTTGGTGAGCTCTCGAGTTTTCCCGAGCACCACTAGGCCCAGGAAATAACCGAGCACCCCGAATCTTCACCCGCGGCGACCGCCGTTCACCGAGGGTTGAGCCCTCAGCTGCGGGCGGCCAGCAGGACTGCTGGAACCACGGGGTGACGGCTGGCCTGGCTTGATGTGGGTACAGAGTCCTTGGTGAGCGTAGCTTAGCCGGGCGGCTAGCTGAGCACTGGGAACGGACACAGTCTGAGGAAGTGGCTAGCAGGACGGCTAGGCCAACAGGAACATACACAGTCTTGGAAATAGCTAGCAGGACGGCTAGCTGACCACAGGAACAAACACAGCCTTGGAAATAGCTAGCAGGACGGCTAGCTGACCACAGGAACAAACACAGCCTTGGAAATAGCTAGCAGGACGGCTAGCTGTCACGAGGAACAAACACAGTCTTGGACATAGCTAGCAGGACGGCTAGCTGTCACGAGGAACAAACACAGTCTTGGAAATAGCTAGCAGGACGGCTAGCTGTCACGAGGAACAAACACAGTCTTGGAAATAGCTAGCAGGACGGCTAGCTGTCACGAGGAACAAACACAGTCTTGGAAATAGCTAGCAGGACGGCTAGCTGTCACGAGGAACAAACACAGTCTTGGAAATAGCTAGCAGGACGGCTAGCTGTCACGAGGAACAAACACAGTCTTGGAAATAGCTAGCAGGACAGCTAGCTGTCACGAGGAACAAACACAGTCTTGGACATAGCTAGCAGGACGGCTAGCTGTCACGAGGAACAAACACAGTCTTGGAAATAGCTAGCAGGACGGCTAGCTGTCACGAGGAACAAACACAGTCTTGGAAATAGCTAGCAGGATGGCTTCAAACAACAAAACGGAAGCACTGGATCCCCTCCGTGTTTCCGTTTAAATCCCCCGCTCTTCCTGGCTGGAGAACAGCTGGCACCAATCCTCTCCGTCCAGGCAGGCAGCGGGGGCCCGGATTGGTCCTCCCGTCCGATGGGCGGAGTTCCTACGCGGATGCGCCAATCCGGCGCAAGTGGGCGGAGCCTCCTCGCTGGTCCCGCTGCAGCGAGGAGGACGCTGCCGCCGGCGCCGCCATCTTGGCCGGCGGATCTCCTTCTCCGAGGCCGGTGTAGTTCTTCTGGATGGCCGGCCTCGGAGCGGCTTGCAGTCGCGGCGATCCCCGTGGCAGCCTTCCCCCGTCGCCCCGCATCCCACGGGCGCCCCAGCCTCCCGCTCCGGCCCGCGGACCGCCAGGTAAGGGCCCGGAACGGGACAGTATCCTCCCCGGAAGACCCCTTCCTCCGGGGCCCGGGTTTGGACGGATATCGGGCGTGGAAGGCTTTGACCAATTTTGGAGCATGAACATTAGCCACGGGTTCCCAGGAGTTATCTTCGGGGCCAAAAGATTTCCATGATAACAAATAATACAGTCTTCCCCGCCGCCACTTTGAGTCGAGAATTTCTCCTACCTCGTACTCCGGGTCCGGGGCCACCTGGAGATCTTCTTCTTGGACTGGATGCGGGTGCCACCCGGACTCCCGGAACCTCTTCAATAGCGAGATATGGAAGGCGTTATGCACTCGTAGGGTGCCGGGTAACCGCAATCGATACGTTACTGGCCCAATTCGTTCTTGGATTGCATATGGCCCCGCATATCGAGGTCCCAGTCTTCGGGAAGACCCTCGGAGTCTCAGATGTTTCGTGCTTAACCATACCTTCTGTCCTGGTTGGAGCACGGGGGCGGGCCGCCGATGGCGGTCAGCAAAGATCTTGTCCTGGGTCGCGGTTTTCTGTAATTGTTCCCTAGCCATCTTCCAGACCTCTTGTAGGTCGGCTACGACTTGGTCCCCCGCCGGGGTTATGGCGGTAGCCGGGAACGGTCCTGGAAGCCGAGGATGTCGCCCATATACCAGGAAGAACGGGGACTGCCCTGAGGATGAGTGGTCACTTTGGTTATAGGCGAACTCGGCCCAGGAAAGTAGAGAAGCCCAGTTATCTTGTCGTTGGTTGACAAAGGCTCGTAAGAATCCTTTCAAGGTTTGGTTAATCCTCTCAACCATACCGTTGGTTTGAGGATGGTAAGCGGATGAAAAGTGGTTCTCTACCCCCAAGGCCGTGCACAAAGTTCTCCAGAAGCGGGAGGTAAATTGGGGTCCTCGGTCACTGATGATCCGAGTGGGTAGTCCATGTAGTCGAAAAATGTGGTGAATGAACGCTTGAGCTAGAGAGGCGGCCGACGGGAGGCTCGTGAATGGAACAAAGTGAGCCATTTTAGAGAACCGATCTATCACAACCCAGATCACGGTATGACCCTGGGAACGAGGTAAGTCAGTGATAAAGTCCATGGATATCTCCGACCAGGGACTGGTCGGTACGGGCAGGGGTTGTAGGTCTCCCACGGGGGGTCCTCCTACTGGCTTGGTTCGGGCACATACCGGGCACGAGGTAACAAACTGGAGGATATCTCGTCTCATCTGTGGCCATCGATAATGTCTCGTGATGAATCGGAGTGTCTTTTGGTACCCGAAGTGCCCGGCCCATCTAGACGAGTGCCCCCATTGCAGAACCTTTTTCCGATCGGCGGCCGCCACGAATTTCTGGATTTGGGCAACCTCCCCTGCGGCCGCACTGAGACAAGCGGGGTCTAACATCGGGTGAGTCTCCTTAGTCTCTTCTGGTACCTCAAAGGCTCGGGAGAGCGCATCTGCCGGGGTATTCTGGGAGGCCGCCCGGAACACTAATTGAAAATGAAACCTGGCAAAGAATAATGACCACCGGGCCTGTCGGGGATTCAGCCGCTGGGCTTCTTGGAGGTATAGGAGGTTCTTATGATCAGTGATGACCGTGAACCGGTGTTCCGCTCCTTCCAGCAAGTGTCTCCACTCCTGCAGTGCTAGTTTCAGGGCCAAGAGTTCTCTATCCCCTACCGTATAATTCCGCTCGGCTGGAGAGAATTTACGTGAAAAGAAGGAGCATGGTTGACGCCGCCCTTCGGGGTTGATTTGAGAAATGACCGCCCCGGCCCCTAGGGCGGACGCGTCCACCTCTACAATGAAAGGTTTCTCAGGGTCAGGGGTCAACAGAATAGACGCGGACTCAAAAGCCTCTTTTACCTGACGAAAAGCCGCTTGCGCCTCTAGCGGCCAATCGCTGACCCTCGCGTTCTTGTGGGTGAGCGCCGTCAACGGGGTTGTCAACCTGGAGTACTGGGGAATAAATTGGCGATAGTAATTGGCGAAGCCCAGGAATCGTTGCAAGGCCTTCAGGCCCTTCGGTTGAGGCCACTCCCGAATGGCTTGGAGCTTGTCTGGCTCCATCTGTAACCCCCCTGGAAGTAGGATATGCCCCAAGAAGGATAAGGATCGCTGATGGAAGGCGCATTTACTCAGTTTAGCAAATAGATGGGCTTGACGTAGGCGGTGCAGCACTGCACGTACATGGCCCGGATGCTCCCTGGGGTCTTTAGAGTAAACTAGGATGTCGTCCAGATATACAATCACCGTGGAATTTAGCAAGTCTGCTAGTACACAATTAATAAGACGTTGAAACACCGCAGGGGCATTGCAGAGACCGAACGGCATCACCCGATATTCAAAATGTCCCTCGTGGGTGTTGAAAGCCGTTTTCCATTCGTCCCCTGACCGGATTCGTACTAGATTGTAGGCCCCCCGCAAGTCTAACTTCGTGAAGATCTGAGCTCCTTGTAGTCTGTCCAAGAGCTCGGGAATGAGCGGCAGCGGGAACCGATCCTTCACGGTGATGGCATTTAATCCCCGATAGTCAATACAAGGTCTCAGGGACCCATCCTTCTTGGTAACAAAAAAAAACCCTGCCCCGGCTGGGGATGTAGACGGCTGAATGAACCCTTTCCGTAGGTTCTCATGGATGTAATCTCGCATTGCCTTGAACTCTCCTCGGGACAGTTTGTACAGTCGGCCCCGTGGGGGTACCGTATCCGTCTTCAGATTAATAGCACAGTCAAAAGACCTATGCGGCGGTAGTACCTCCGCCTCCTTGGGATTAAACACATCTGCAAAGTCTCTATAATCCATAGGCAGGGAGCTCAGTTCACCCGGTCCTTCCCCGGGCAACGTATTTAAAGCCGGACAGCTGCCAGCCCGACCCTTACAACAGGTCTCTTGACAGGAATTACCCCACGCTTGAATCTTTCCCCCGGTCCAGTCGATAACCGGGTTGTGGTATCGTAGCCATGGCAATCCCAGAACCACAGGGTGGATGGTCCGGGATAACACTAAGAATTCGGCTTCCTCCCGATGGTCCTCCCCCACTTGCAGTCCCAACATAGGAGTGATCTCAGTGACCGGCTGGGGAAGGGTAGTTCCTTGGATGGAGGTTATCCGCAGCATAGGCCTCCGGGGGAGCGTGGGCCAGCCCATTTGCTGCAGCAGTTCGAGCCCAATAAAATTGCCCCCTGACCCCGAGTCCACCAAGGCTCGGGTCTGAACCGTGGCCTCCTGCCACCGTAAGGTCACCGGTAGGATGATCAAGGTGTCCTGTAGGGGAGCGGAGTGCCCCAAGAACCCTCCCCTCAGGGATGCCTTGGGGAGCGCATTTCCCGGCCGGATGGAACAGGTCCGGAGGAAATGCCCAGCCTTCCCACAATAGAAGCACAGTCCGTTAGACTGTCTTTGCTGTCTTTCGGCAGGAGTCAACCGTTGCCGACCCATCACCATCGGCTCCTCCCCGGGCTCCGTAGTGTCCCGGTTCCCCTGGCGAGAGGACGGCCCCTTACTCGTCCGGGAGGCCCCTCGTGCCCACTTCTGCTGCTCCGCCCGGGCTCTGGCTCGCTCCTGGAATCGGGTGTCCACCCGTATACAGAGTGAGATGAGGGCATCCAATTGTCCGGGAATTTCCCGTCCCGCCAATTCATCCTTGATTCGTTCTTGTAATCCCTCCATGAAAATGGCCATCAAGGACTCCGGATTCCAACGCAGCTCCGTGGCTAATGTACGAAACCGGATGGCATAGTCGGCCACCGTACCTTCTCCCTGATGAATCCGGAGCAGTTCCGATGCCACGGAGGATGGTCTTCCTGGAAGGTCAAACACCATCCGGAACCGGCGCTGAAATTCGCTATAATCCTCCAAAATGGGATCATGTTGTTCGTTCAGTGGGGCCACCCAGGCCTGGGCCTTTCCTACACAAAGGCCCATAATGTAGCCCACCTTGCTTTGGTCCGAAGCAAAGGCCTCCGGTTGCATCCGGAAGGCCAGATTACACTGGTTGAGGAACCCCCGACAACCTCCCGGGTTCCCATCGTATCGTGCTGGTTCAGGGAACCGAGGTCCCACGCGGAACCCTCCCATACGGGGAGCCGCTGCGGCCCCTTGGACCGCAGCGGCCTGGTTCTGTACCTGAAGCGTGGAAAGTTGAGAACAAACATTCTGGAGCGCCCCAGACAGGGCATTAAGCTGTTCCTGTTGCTGCTGGAGAACCTTGGCCAGGTCCCGTAGATCAGGTTGCGTCGGCGAGCTCATGGCTTCCGTTTTCTGTCGCGGCTCTGATGTCACTCGGGTGTTGGTGAGCTCTCGAGTTTTCCCGAGCACCACTAGGCCCAGGAAATAACCGAGCACCCCGAATCTTCACCCGCGGCGACCACCGTTCACCGAGGGTTGAGCCCTCAGCTGCGGGCGGCCAGCAGGACTGCTGGAACCACGGGGTGACGGCTGGCCTGGCTTGATGTGGGTACAGAGTCCTTGGTGAGCGTAGCTTAGCCGGGCGGCTAGCTGAGCACTGGGAACGGACACAGTCTGAGGAAGTGGCTAGCAGGACGGCTAGGCCAACAGGAACATACACAGTCTTGGAAATAGCTAGCAGGACGGCTAGCTGACAACAGGAACAAACACAGCCTTGGAAATAGCTAGCAGGACGGCTAGCTGACCACAGGAACAAACACAGCCTTGGAAATAGCTAGCAGGACGGCTAGCTGACAACAGGAACATACACAGTCTTGGAAATAGCTAGCAGGACGGCTAGCTGACAACAGGAACATACACAGTCTTGGAAATAGCTAGCAGGACGGCTAGCTGACAACAGGAACAAACACAGCCTTGGAAATAGCTAGCAGGACGGCTAGCTGTCACGAGGAACAAACACAGTCTTGGAAATAGCTAGCAGGACGGCTAGCTGTCACGAGGAACAAACACAGTCTTGGACATAGCTAGCAGGACGGCTAGCTGTCACGAGGAACAAACACAGTCTTGGAAATAGCTAGCAGGACGGCTAGCTGTCACGAGGAACAAACACAGTCTTGGAAATAGCTAGCAGGACGGCTAGCTGTCACGAGGAACAAACACAGTCTTGGAAATAGCTAGCAGGACGGCTAGCTGTCACGAGGAACAAACACAGTCTTGGACATAGCTAGCAGGACGGCTAGCTGTCACGAGGAACAAACACAGTCTTGGAAATAGCTAGCAGGACGGCTAGCTGTCACGAGGAACAAACACAGTCTTCTTGGAAATAGCTAGCAGGACGGCTAGCTGTCACGAGGAACAAACACAGTCTTGGACATAGCTAGCAGGACGGCTAGCTGTCACGAGGAACAAACACAGTCTTGGAAATAGCTAGCAGGATGGCTTCAAACAACAAAACGGAAGCACTGGATCCCCTCCGTGTTTCCGTTTAAATCCCCCGCTCTTCCTGGCTGGAGAACAGCTGGCACCAATCCTCTCCGTCCAGGCAGGCAGCGGGGGCCCGGATTGGTCCTCCCGTCCGATGGGCGGAGTTCCTACGCGGATGCGCCAATCCGGCGCAAGTGGGCGGAGCCTCCTCGCTGGTCCCGCTGCAGCGAGGAGGACGCTGCCGCCGGCGCCGCCATCTTGGCCGGCGGATCTCCTTCTCCGAGGCCGGTGTAGTTCTTCTGGATCGCCGGCCTCGGAGCGGCTTGCAGTCGCGGCGATCCCCGTGGCAGCCTTCCCCCGTCGCCCCGCATCCCACGGGCGCCCCAGCCTCCCGCTCCGGCCCGCGGACCGCCAGGTAAGGGCCCGGAACGGGACACTGAGTCCTGCATGTAGCAATCCAGTTTAGGATGGGCTGGAGAGAGCTTCGGCAGAGACTCAAGTATTTGGAACGTGAGGACAGTGCTGGGCAGATTTTTACAACCTGTGCCCCGCAAATGGCATGAGAGATTCGGACAGGCTGGAGTGGGCTTTGAAGGCAACTCCAGTAGTTGGAACATAAGGACAGAACTGGGCGGACTTCTATGGTCTATGTCCCAGAAATGCCAAAGAAAGACCAGGGTCAAGTGTATAATCTCACGTTCATTGTTTATTTTAATCTTGAATTGAGAATGAATGTGACTGTTGGGCAGACTGGATGGACCATTCAGGTCCATCCAGATCCACCGTCACTATGTTACTATGAGGCTCCTTTTTGAACGAGAAAAATGTCTCAAAAAAGCGGCATAAAGCAGCATTCGGATGTTTTTCTCACAAAAACGTCCAAATTCATATTTTAAAAACATATTTTTCATATGTTTTTCTATGCCGTTTGTCTGCAGTGCATTCAGATCTCAAGGGGTTGTGTTGGAAGCGTGTTAAGGGTGGGATTTGGGCGTTCCTAAGACTTAGACATTTTTCAGCCATAATGGAACAAAACAAAACTAAAAGTAAGACGTTCTGAGCTAGACCTGTTTTTATAATGAATAAGACTCAAAAAGGAGCCCTAAATGACCAGATGACCACTTTCGCAGATGCTGTTAACACATCTCTCCATTGGGTGTTTGGATCCTCCAGCAGGCTGTAAATTATTTGTCTAGAGTCTGTGGAATGTTACTGGAGCAACAGCATGAAGATGGTGTCAGAAGTTTGTGTTGTCAAGGCGTTCAATAAAGACAAATAAAGAACATTTAAGAAGAATAGCAGCAAACTATTATTCCATTAGTATTTCCAGGTCAATCCTTGTATTCCTGGAGTTGCAAATTAACCTCCTACTATTTCTTTCATTGTGTTTTCATAGTTAAAGTGTCATACATTCTTCTTTTGTGTGTATGTCAGTGATTTTTGGTGATATATCACAGTGTCTGTTTTGGGAATTAGTGGTGCCTGTTTTTCAGCTCTTGAAGAAAGCATTGGTTTAATCCCCATGAAAAATATTAACTAAATATAAACTGTTTAGCTCAGAATGAAGCACAAGAGGCCATAGGACTTCAGCTATGGAAACCAACGGCAGATTGACATTATGGGCAACTGGGCAGTGCAAGGGCTCAGAGGCTCTGGGGGACCCAGTGCCTCTCTTCCCCCCACCCCCTTGCACACTACAGCCCCCCCTTCCCCCCAGTCTACTTTGAAGGGCTCTGGTGGTCTAGTGCCCTCTTCGGGGGCAGGAAAGAATCCCACTCTTTCCTGTCCATTGCCACTGCTCTGTCCGGCACCACCACATCTTCAAAATGGCTGCCGAGACCGCCACTGGAAGTCTGTGCAGCCTTTAAGAAGAAGCAGCGGTGGTGGCTGGCAGGAAAGAGTGGGGTTCTTTCCTGCCCCCCGAACAGGCTACTAGACCACCAGGGCTCTTCAAGGGGGGGGGGGGCTGTAGTGTCTGAGGTGGGGGGATACTGGAAACAAAGGTGGGGGCCTGGGGGTACGGGACCAGATGGCCCTTTCTGCCTGAGGGCCCAGATTACTTTCAGTCCGCCCCTGATGGAAACAGAAAGTAAAAGAAAATCTTGCCAGCAGAGAATTAATTTAATCACATAAAAGGGTCTGTTGCAATTCCAAACCTAGGCTATAGTCTGGATATTTTAACTTTAATATAGTTTTTTTTTTTTTTTTTACATTTGTAGCCCGTGCTTTTTCCCACTCATGGCAGGCTCAATGCGGCAGGCAATGGAGGGTTAAGTGACTTGCCCAGAGTCACAAGGAGCTGCCTGTGCTGGGAATCGAACTCAGTTCCTCAGTTCCCCAGGACCAAAGTCCACCACCCTAACCACTAGGCCACTCCTCCACTGTTGCTACTATTTGAGATTCTACATGGAATGTTGCTATTCCAACATTCCATGTAGACGTCGGCCCTTGCAGATCAGCAATGTGGCCGCGCAGGCTTCTGCTTCTGTGAGTCTGACGTGTGCAGGACGTCAGACTCACAGAAACAGAAGCCTGCACAGCCTTCTACATGGAATGTTGCTAGTGGAATAGCAACATTCCATGTAGAATCTCCAACAGTAGCAACATTCCATGTAGAATCTCCAATAGTCGCAACATTCCATGTAGAATCTCCAGTAGTATCTATTTTATTTTTGTTACATTTGTACCCCGTGCTTTCCCACTCATGGCAGGCTCAATGCGGCTTACATGGGCCAATGGAGGGTTAAGTGACTTGCCCAGATTCACAAGGAGCTGCCTGTGCCTGAAGTGGGAATCAAACTCAGTTCCTCAGTTCCCCAGGACCAAAGTCCACCACCCTAACCACTAGGCCACTCCTCTTTCTCTCTCTTTCTCCTGTATACAAGTACCAAACTGTGAATGACTTATGGGGACTGCTACAAGGATGAAGGTTTCTATGGCAGGCCCTAAGTGGAGTGAGGTTGCTTATGCCACTCCTGGCCATCGCAAGGCAATGGAAAGTTAGGTGTCTTGCATAAGCCACAAGTTGTTGCTCTGGGATTTGAACCTGGTTTCCAGCATGTTGTTTTAAACCACTCCTCTGCCCCTAATATACTTGTAGGGATTAGATTCTATAAATGGCATCCACATTTGGGCGCCAAAACAAAATGAGTGTTCAGTGCTATTCTGTAAATGGCGCTCTGATTTGGGCGCTGTTTATAGAATAGCGCCGGGATCCACATCCAATATTTGTGGTGTGAGGATTTGCACCAACTGAAACCTGGTGTAAATCTTCACACGTAAATTAGACGTGGATGCCCCAAATTCTATAATACTGCACACATCTGACCCGTCCCTGCTGCTCTCACGGCCATGTCCCATTTTCAGCTGTGTACTAGATTTATGCACACATCTTTGTAGAAAAGCGCTTAGCAAGATGCGTGCATAAATCCAAATTGTCAGTTAATGCCAGTAATTGATAGGGCCCGGTTATTGATGATAATTGGCTTGTTACTCAATTAAATTACGCAAGAAAATTGGGTGTGCACCCAATTTGCATGCGCAATTCGTAGCACCATATATCGAATCCAGGGATATTGTGTATATATTTCAACACACATTCTCTTCTATAAATATATCAGGCCTATCTCATGCACTGCTTTAAAAAACAGTTTAGCTTAAATTGGGCTCTCCCTCCAATGGATAGCTGATACAACTTTTTCACATAAGGGGAAATAGGATCTCATGAACCATAACCAACCAATGACTGATCTACTGCATTTTGAGCCATTTGCAAACTCCTTGCCACTTTTCTTTTTTTTTGTAATTTATATAGTTTATTGAAAACACAATATCACAACTGCGTTGTAACATAACTTAACACTCCATTTCTCATAATATTATAACAATGTTTCTCTATATTTTATACATTTTCTCCCTCCCCTCCCTCCTCCCTCTCCCTCCCTCTCTTCCCCCTCCCCCCCCCCTTCTTTTAATCCTCAGGATATTATATCAGCTTCTTCTTATTCCGCATCCTTCAGGAGTCCTTGTAATTGTGTCCATTCTTTTGCTTCAGAATTGTATCTCCCTATTCTTTTGTCTGTTAACTTATCCAACTCAATGAGCTCCCCTAGTTTAATTTTCCAGTCAGTCTTTGTGGGCCCCACTTTACTTTTCCAATGGCGTGCTATACCCGTTTTCGCTGCTGCCAGCCCTATCCGTTTAATTCTTTGTTGCCATTTTTGCCCTCTATGATTTCCCCATCCCAGTAAGCACCATTTTGGTTCATGCGGAAAGGGAATCTCCAGGACCATTGATAATTCTTTCACAATGTCTTTCCAATACTCTTGTATCTGGCCACATTCCCACCATATATGATAGAATGTGCCTTTCCCTTTCCCACACCTCCAGCATTCCGCTGAGGCTCCTGGGTACATTTTATTAATTTTTTCTGGTGTATAGTACCATCTACTTAGTATCTTGTATGCATTTTCTTTGATCAGCACACAAACTGATGTTTTCTTAACTTCGGTACACACCCTCCTCCATTCGGTCTCACTTAATGTCTGTCCCATGTCTTTTTCCCATGCTTCCATAAAAGCATGTTTTCTAAAAGTTTGGCCCCGAAGGTGCCCATATACCTTGGAGATTCCCCTGCCTGACACATCAATTTCTCCCCATAGATTTTCGAATTTCTCATGGTCTACTGGTGGGTGTTTTATCCATTTTTCTGTTATAATAAAGTGTTGGACTTGCATGTATGCGTATTTATCTGTCTCTTGTAAGTCATATTTCTCTTGGAGTTCTTTAAATGCCCTTATGCGACCTCCATCCATTAAATCCCGGAATCTGATCAGTCCCTTCTGAAACCATGTGGAGAAGACCCTCGATTCTTTCCCCGCTGGGAATCCCTCCTCCTGTGTGATCCACGCATATGAGGATCTCTGTTGTGTCCCCCTTAATTTCTTTTTTAAGGTACCCCAAAGAGTTAGTAAATGTGTTATAAACGGGTTTAGAGTCAGTTTCCCATAACTTTGTTCAGGAATGGAGGCCCACAAAAGACCCTCCAAATATCCCTCTCTGACAAACACTTGTTCTAATGTAGTTATGTGTGACAAGTCTACCTTACACCATTCTGCTATTTGTGTGATTTGTCCTGCCCAGTAGTACCATTGCATGTTTGGCATTTCCCTTCCTCCTTCCTGTACTCTTCCCCACATTATCCTCTTGGGTAATCTGGCCGGCTTTCTCCCCCAGGCAAATTTCCCTAATTCTGATTGCATTCTTGTCAACTCTCTGATTGGTACTGGGATGGGTAGTGTCTGAAACAAAAATAGAAGTCTTGGCAGGATATTCATTTTTATTACTGCTATTCGCCCCCACCACGATAGCCATCCTGACCCCCATCTGTTCAGATCCCTCCTCACTGAGCTAAGCAGGGGTTCATAATTCCAAGCATATAGATTCTGTAAATCTTTGGGAATTTTTATTCCTAAATACCGGAAACCTATTTCCGTTATTTTAAAATTGCACCTTTCCTTCAAGTATTTACACTCTGCCTCTGTTATTCTAATTCCCATTATTTCAGATTTATCGTAATTTACTTTAAATCCTGCTTGTCTCCCATATGCTTCAAGTTCCTTAACTATGACAGGTAGAGTGTGCATCGGTTGGCCCACGTAAAATAGAATGTCATCAGCGAATAGTGCTATTTTATGTTCCTTTCCACCTAGTTTTATTCCTTTCACCTCCTTCATGGTTCGAATTCTCTGTGCCAGGGGTTCAATAGATAACGCGAACAATAAGGGTGATAACGGGCATCCCTGACGTGTACCCCTCTGGATATGGAAAATTTCAGAATATCCCCCATTAATCTTTAATCTTGCAGTCGGTGATGCATATAGCCCTTTTATCCATTCTATAAATGGTATTCCCATACCCATTTCCCTCATTACCTCCCATAAATAGTCCCACTCCACTCTATCGAATGCTTTCTCGGCGTCTATTGCTAGCAGCGTCAACGAGTCCCCTCTTCTTTGCGCCCCCCAAATAATATTCAATGTCCGTCTAATGTTGTCAGCAACCTTTCTATTTAATATAAATCCAGATTGATCCGGGTGTATAAGTTGTGGCATTATACGGGCTAGGCGGTCGGCCATGACCTTTGCCAGGATCTTAACATCAATATTTAATAATGATATAGGTCTGTATGATCCACAACATGTTGGGTCCCTTCCTGGTTTTGGTAATACTGTAATGCCCGCTATTTTCATGCTATTAGGTAGCCCATTGCCTCCAAAGTTTACATTTCCAACTCTCACCAATATTGGGGCTAACTCCCTTCCAAATACTTTATAAAATTTCCCCGTGTACCCATCCAAACCCGGTGCCTTGCCTCCTTTTAGCCCCTTAATTACCTCTAATACTTCCTTCAGCGTTATGGCCTTCTCTAACTCTAATTTCTGAGTCTCCGTTACTTTGTGGAGTCCTAGATCTCTTAGTTGACTTTGTATGTCTTCTTTGGTGGCTTTTTCCCCTGGCGCATACAATTTAGAATAATATTGCACAAAGGCTTTCCTAATATCCTTATCTTGATATACCAACCTATCTCCTTGTGTTTTTAGTTTAGTTATTAAGCTCCTTTTCTGTTTTTGTCTTAAACTGCGTGCCAACATAGTCCCCGCTTTGTTACTAAATTCAAAGAATTTTTGTTTCATCAGTGTTCTATGGAATTCCATCGTACTCATCTGTATTTTCCGAAGTTCCCCTCTACATTGTATTAGTTCTTTGAGCGTTTTTGTATCTCCCTGTAATTGGTGTTGTGTTTCTAATTGTGTTAATTTTATCCTGAGTGCCAACTCTGTTGCTTCTCTTTTTTTTTTTTTGTAGGTGCCTTTTGCTATCAGATGCCCTCTAATCACAGCTTTTAGTGCATCCCACAAGGTGCCTTCCGATACATCTCCCCTGTCATTATTTTGGAGGTATTCTATTATCTTCATACGTATATCTTGACAGTCTTTCTCTGCAGCTATCAGAGATTCGTTTAGTCTCCACATCGTTTCCTTTCTCTCTATCTCTATTTTCCCCACCAGTACCCATACTGGTGCGTGGTCTGATATCTGTATATTTTCTATGTCTGAGTCTTTCATGTCCCCCCATATTGCTCTGCTCCCCCAGATCGCATCTATCCTTGAATATGATTTTTGGGCATGAGAGTAAAAAGAATATGTTTTTTGACCTGGGTGTTGTATCCTCCATATATCTACCAGGTCTAAATCCTTCATTAATTGCAGAAGTTTCCCCCTATGTGTTCTTGGTCCTCCTCCTTTCCCCTGTGAATGGTCTAGTCTAGAGGCTGTCATGTTGTAGTCCCCTCCCATGATTATCTGTCCCCTTGCAAATTTACTTAGGCCTAAGCCTAGTTTTGTGAAGAATGTTCCCTGTCCCTCATTTGGTGCATATATATTGATGAATGTGATCAAGTGATTCCCTACCTTTCCTTTAATTGCTAAGCTTCTCCCATCTTCCCCTTTGTATATATCTTCTTGTACAAATCTTAACTGTTCATTTATGTAAATTGCCAGTCCTCCCGTCTTCCCTCCCTTGGGATCCGCCAGCTTAGTTCCCTGCCCCAGTGTTCTATAGCTAATCAAGTGCTCATCACGTCTTTGGATATGGGTTTCCTGAAGCATTATCACATCCCATTTTAATCTTTTCAGTTCTTTAAGGACTATGCTTCTTTTCCCAGGATTATTCAAACCGTTAACATTCCAAGATCCTATCTTTATTCCCCTCCCTCCCCTTTCCCTTCCCTCCCCCCCTCTTTTCCCTACCCCCCCAGTGGGCTCCTGATTTTGGCCCTGGACTCTTCTGGCCAGTGCTACCCTGGAGGAAGTGCATCTGTGCCAGACGGCTGCCCCCATATATTTACCTCATCCGTTCCCTCCCCCTCCCCCATCCCCATTTACATTTCCCTATTCCCCCACACCAAGCATATTACATCAATGAACCAGCACTATGGTTCTCATAGAATATACTACCACAGTTCCCTTTAGTTGACCTCTGGTTCATTTCTCAGTCTTTTCCTCTTATTTCTCCCTCGAATCTGGCCTTGTCCGGGGATCTGTTTTTCTTTTCTCTTCCAACTTTCTGCCATCTTTGAGTTTCCGGGGTCTGTTGTCTTTGTTGTCGTCCTTGTTCTCCTTCTTTATCTTGTGGAATGTCTGTGCAGCCCATGTCCCTCAGGTTTTTCCATGCTCCTTCCACCGTCTGAATTCGCCTCGACTTGGTGCCCACTGTTACCAAAATTCCTCTTGGGTACAGCCATCGGTATCTCAGTCCTGCTTTTTGCAAATACATTGTGATGTCCTTAAGTTCTCTCCGTGCTTGCAGGGTTTTTTTTGCCAAGTCTTGGAAAATTTGTATTTTATTATTTTCCCATGTAATCTCTTTCATGGCCCGAGCTTTGCGCCACACTGCCTCTTTAGTATTATAGTCATGGAAACATGCTATTATATCTCTGGGCCCTTCAGCTCTCTGTGGCCCTAATGTCCGGTGTGCTCTGTCAATTCTATATTTGTCCGGGTTGGCGGAGTCCTCCCTTTCACTCTCCAGATCCATAATGGCTGCACAGATTGCTCTTATTGTTTTGGATGCGTCTTTGTATGACTCTACCTCTGGTACTCCTTTGAATCTCAGGTTGCATCGTCTAGACCTGTTTTCAAGGTCCTCTAGTTGTATTTCCAGAGCTTCTCTGCATTGATTTTCTTTTTTTATTGCCTGCTGCATTTCTTTTATCTCCTCCTCTACACCATCCACTCTCTCCTCAGTCTCCGCCACTCGTTTCCCCATATCTCTCAATTCCTCTCGCAGCTCTCCTATTGCCGCCTGTATCCCTTTTCTTGTATTTACCATTTCCGCTTTTAGTTCTTGGAACCAGCGTGAAACGTCCATTTTTTCTGTCTCCGAGTTTTCGTCTACCATTTCCTCGTGCTCCGGGTCTGATTCGGAAACTCCGTCCGCCATTTTGAAATTTCGCGACGCTACTTTCGCGCCCGCGCTTCTCCCTATTCCAGGGTTTTCCGTGGCGTATTTGAATTTGGCTAGTTTCTTTCGAGCTGCCATTACTTCCGGAGTTTAGATTCCTGCTTGGTGAGGATTTTCGCCGCGTTTTCGGGGAGTTGGAGGCTCCTTTTACTTCTGGCTCTTCAGAGCTCGCTTGTTAGGCAGCCATCCAGTAGCGCTGACGTCACTTCCCCCCTCCTTGCCACTTTTCAGGCAACTGTACATACAGGACATTGCCATAGTCCAGTCATGAGAATGATGTATTGTAAGCCACAGTGAGCCTGCAAAGAGGTGGGAAAATGTGGGATACAAATGCAATTAATAGATAATAAAGGCAGAGGTGTTCGCAGCCAACTGATGCTTATGGAAAAATGAGTTTTCAGTTTCCTTAGATTTGATTAAAGCCAGATGAGATGTCACATAATCATGGTTGACCCAACCATCAGGCAAGACCAGGCAGTCCTGAGAGCTACACAGATTCAAAGAACCATCATGCAGCAAGCGGTCAGCAAAGAACAGCTGCAGTCAAAGCATAACAATAGATCCTGACAGCCACAAAGATTCATCAATGTATACTTTTGCCTACAGGAAGAATGGGCAATTTTCAAATAGCACATTTATCAGGTGAACTGATTTTTGGAAACTGTCCTCATTATTTGTATGTATGTATGTGTGTGTGTGATACGCACTCAGCAAAGTGTAATATATAAAGCATGATATCTTGGAAGGGGGGAGCTTAAGGGTGCCCATTCCCCCTGCATGTAATTACTCTCAGGTGGTGTTTGGAGCTATTCATATAAAGTGGAGTTCATTCAAAAAACTGCAACCAAGTTGTTAATAGGTTGTTGCAGGTTTGACCATATCTCCCCAGTTTTTTGTTTTGTATTTACACCACTTACCTGTAGTATAGCAGATCTGTCACAAAACGTCTAGCCACCTGCCTGGGGCTACCCCACAGCCACTTAGTCTATCCCCAGCACAGCTCAGGTCTGCCTGCACCTGCTGCTTGTGCTCTACACTAGCACCCTCCTCCCACCGACTGGATCACAACTGCCTCTGGGCGAGTCTTCCGCTCTCAAATTATCCCCAGTGATTCCTCGGTTGCTAGGGCCACGCTCCAAGTGGTCCCACAGTGCCTAGAAAGCACTCACAGACCAAACACACAAACCACCAGGATTTTTAGTCAGTCCAGACAAGCAGAAGCAATAAACTAAAAATGTTTATTGTCATGAAAAATTAGGACAATGAACAGAAAAGGTGGAAACACTAAAAGTAACTGAATATGGATCAATTATAAAACTATTTTAACATTTAGTCACTACCTCAATAGTGTCTGGGGAGATCAGGAACATATAGATGTCGCGTCCTGCGTGGCGTCTCGTGCCCATACCTGCGCTCCGGTGGTGGGGAGCGGGAGCACGCGGCCTCCATAGCACCGGAGGACGGTCGGAGAGGTCCCGCGGAGGAGCCGGCGTGACCACGGGCCTGGCAGGTCGGACCGGGATCGGCGGCCGCCGGAGGGAACGCCGGTCTCATAGGAGGGGGCGGTTGGGAGGAGGTTCGCGCCGGGCAACATGGCGGCGCCGGAGCCGACGTCTCCCTCGCGTCAGAGCCAGGAGGCTCTGACGCTCCACCTACGGCGCCCCTGATTGGCGAACCCGGGGGATGACTCCGCCTGTAGGTCGGGCAGAGCCTATCCAGAGACGCTGCTGACTTCCCGGGGCCGGATTGGTGGCTTTGCGTTCTGAGGGCGGGATGGCGCGATATTTAAACTTAGGAACCAAGGAACCTCCTTGCTTCCGGTTCTGTTGCCGATGCAGGACCCGTGCCTTGCTAGCCGCTATCCTAAGACTGTGCTGATATTCTACAGGATTGCTAGCCGCCCTTGCTAGCCGCTATCCTAAGACTGTGCTGATACTCTACAGGATTGCTAGCCGCCCTTGCTAGCCGCTATCCTAAGACTGTGCGGATACTCTACAGGATTGCTAGCCGCCCTTGCTAGCCGCTATCCTAAGACACTGCTGATACTCTACAGGATTGCTAGCCGCCCTTGCTAGCCGCTATCCTAAGACTGTGCTGATATTCTACAGGATTGCTAGCCGCCCTTGCTAGCCGCTATCCTAAGACTGTGCTGATACTCTACAGGATTGCTAGCCGCCCTTGCTAGCCGCTATCCTAAGACTGTGCTGATATTCTACAGGATTGCTAGCCGCCCTCGCTAGCCGCTATCCAAAGACTGTGTGTGTGGACTACTAGCCAGGTCAGTCCGTCAACCCCGTGGTTCCAGCAGTCCTGCTGGCCGCCTGCAGCTGGGGGCTCAACCCTTGGTGAACGGCGGCTGCCGCGGGTGAAGATTCGGGGTTGCACGGCTGTCCTCTGAGGTCCTTTTGGGCCTTGCGGGACCTAAGGGCTCACCAACAAAAGACAAGACAATAGCTGCTCACAGGTTATCAAATATAACTGTTCACAGGGTCTCAGCAGAGATCTTTTCTTTTTCCTCCCTGGCTAAGACTGGGGCAAAAGTCAGTACATCCTTGATGAATTTGAGCTCCTGGCAAATCAGAGCCCAGAACAACAAGTTTTAAAAGTAGATGGCCACATCACTGCAGGTTACCTCATATCTGTGTTAACTAAAGAGGGGACAGTCATTTCTCTGTAACAGCTTTCAACATTAACATGCACCACCTGCTGGCCAAACTAGAGAAATACACTTCAAGAAATAAATGAGTTTTACAGGCTTAAAATCCCACTGTTTTGTCACAGGATCAAATTTAAAATTTGTTGGCTGATTTGCAAGTACAATAAAATATTCCTGTTTATTTAAGGATCTTATTGAACTGGTACCAGCTGAGCCAAGTATTAACTTCTATTTCTGCTAACTTGTTAGCAGTCCTGTCAGGGCCCTTTTACTAAGGCGTGCCGAAAAATGGCCTGTGCTGGTGTAGGCACATGTATTGGATGCGTGCTGGTCCATTTTTCAGCACGCCTGCAAAAAGGCCTTTTTATTTTCCAAAAATGGACGTACAGCAAAATGAAAATCAGCGTGCATCCATTTTGGGCCTGAGGCCTTACGGGCCACCCATTGACTTAGCAGTAAGGTCTCACGTGTTAACGGGGCAATAATTGTTAGCATGTGTACACTGCCGATTACCATCCGGTGAGCGCCATGCGGTAGAAAATAGAAATGATTTTCTGCCGTGCATTTTGGATGCGCGTCAAAATTAGAATTACTGCCCGGGGCATTTGGTAGCCAGACGGTAGTTCTAATGCCTACGCACCTTAGTAAAAGAGCACCTGAAATTGGCAAAACCGAAGATGCCTCGGTTGAAGGGGGGCAGACTCGGGAGTAATGTCAGGAAGTATTTTTTTCCCTCCCGCGGGAGGTGGTGAAGATGAAAATGGTAATGGAATTCAAACGTGCATGGGATAAACACGAAGGAATGGATCCAAGGAATCTTAGTGGAGATTGGGTGGCAACACCGGTAATTAGGAAGGAAAACCAGTGCTGGGCAGACTTCTAAGGTCTGTGCCCTGATCGTGACTGAATATATATGAATAGATATGGAAGGGCTGGACTGTAAATTTTAAGGGGCTTCAAGGTTAACTTCAGAAATTTTAGTACAAGAACAGTGCTGGGCAGACTTGCACGGTCTGTGCCCTGAAAATGAGTTTATCTTGTTGGGCAGACTGGATGGACCGTACAGGTCTTTATCTGCCATCATTTACTATGTTACTATGTTTTGTTTTTCTTGCTCCTAAAGGATGGTTTAATTTATTTTGTTTGGCTGTGCTGTAGACTGCATAGAATGGTACACTGGGTTTCTGTGGGTGTGGGGGGATAATTCTGTAACGTAGGTACTAGCACTTATGAGCAGTTATGCATGTAAATATTTAGAATACTAGCATACACATGTGTGTGTGTGCATACATGTGCACTCAGCACTATTCTGTAATTCCATGCATACCTCTAATAGTGTTTAGTTTGCAGAGTAGTATACACATGGGCGGGAGTACATTTACGCACGTAACTTATAAAACAATAAAAAATATTCAAGCATCTTCGAAAATGCCCCTCTGTGTTACTGATTTGAAATGATTTTTGAGTGGGGTTTTTTTTTTTACTTTGTTACTGGCTGTTGGTAAATTTGCTGACGGTTGGCAATGTTGTCTGTTTATTCAAACATATAAATTTACTAATTAAATTGCCTATTTTCCAAGGAACTTTAAACAATGTTCTTTAAAAAAAAGTAACTATAATGTGTTGGATATAAAGGGGCCTATTTACTAAATTCATTCAAAACCAATCAGCTATGAAATCCCTAAAAAAAAAAAAACTGACCTAAAATGACCCTGTTTCACAGCTCTTTCTTTATATAGAATCACTAATAGATCTCATTTCTTTTGTGAGAGGATGTTGCAGCACAGAGCCCGAGTGAGAAAAGGCCACGTGCATACACACGGAAGAATCAAAGACATGCCTATTTTGGACTATAATGATTTCTCTGACAGGCTCACTGTAGAGCCAAGCACAGATGTCTGAGCGCGTGGCTTCTACCACGAGCGTAATATTTTACTATTTTAATTTATTAGGATTTATTTACTGCTTTTGTGAAGGTGGTGTACAGTAAGAATTGATCAAACATGAGCAATAGGCAATTACAGCAGTAAACGTATTCAAATAACAATACAAAGTACAGCTTGGAGGGGCATTTTCGAACGGGGACGCCCATCTCTGAAGATGTCCCCGTGAAGGGGCGGGGCATCCCATATTATCGAAACAAGATGGGCGTTCATCTTTCGTTTCGATAATATGGTCGGGGACGCCCAAATCTCAACAGATAGATCGACATTAGCTCAGCAGTTTCTTCATCAGTAACAGTGATGTTACCAACCCTTTGACATAAGAGATGGTCGACCTAAATGTTGAGATGGTCAACCTTAGAGATGGAGACCTCGGTTTTCGATGATAATGGGAACCGAGGACGCCCATCTCAAAAATGACCAAATGCAAGCCCTTTGGTTGTGGGAGGAGCCAGCATTCGTAGTGCACTGGGCCCCCTAACATGCCAGGGCACCAACTGGGCACCCTAGGGGGCACAGCAGTGGACTTCACAAATTACTCCCAGGTGCATAGCTACCTCACCTTGGGTGCTGAGCCCCCCAACCCCCCCCAAAACCCACTCCCCACAACTGTACACCACTACCATAGCCCTAAGGGGTGAATGGGGGGCACCTACATGTGGGTACAGTGGGTTTTGGAGGGCTCACATTTACCACCACAAGTGTAACAGGTAGGGGGGGATGGGCCTGGGTCCGCCTGCCTGAAGTGCACTGCACCCACTAAAACCTGCTCCAGGGACCTGCATACTGCTGTAATGGAGCTGGGTATGACATTTGAGGCTGGCATAGAGGCTGGAAAAATGTTTTAATTTTTTTTTTTTTAGGGTGGGAGGGGGTTTGTGACCACTGGGGGAGTAAGGGAAGGTCATCCCCGATTCCCTCTGGTGGTCATCTGGTCAGTTTGGGCACCTTTTCGAGACTTGGTTGTGAAAAAAAATTGGACCAAGTTGGCCAAATGCTCTTCAGGGATGCCCTTCTTTTTTCCATTATTGGCCGAGGATGCCCATCTCTTAACCACGCCCCTGTCCCGTCTTCGGTACTGTGCCGACACGCCCCCTTGAACTTTGGTCGTCCCCACAACGGAAAGCAGTTGAGGACGCCCAAAATTGGCTTTCGATTATGCCGATTTGGGCGATCCTGAGAGAAGAATGCCCATCTCCCGATTTGTGTCGGAAGATGGGCGTCCTCTTTCGATTATGCTGCTGATAGTACACTACTTGTAATGTCAACCCAATGCGTTATAGCACAGAATGCAGCAAGTTAATAGTATGCAATTTTATGTGTAGCAAATCTGTGACAAAAATGGGGGGGGGGGGGGGAGTATGCCGGATGCATGTGTACAAAGTTTCACGGTCAGTGCGGCTTCTTGTACGCATGTCTGAACCAAAATTAAAAGTGCCAATACACATTGGCGACTGTTTTGTCAGAGCCTAAATATGAGCCTTTCAAAAACTGCAGGTGAAATTTTTGAGAGGCTCAGATTTAGGCGCAGAAGAACAGGTGCCGATATGTGCTTTCACTTTCAGTTTTGTTGGGACACCCACAAATTTTTGTTGCTCGCTATCTGCCTTTAAAATTTGTACAGGCTTGCTTTGGCTTGCATAGCAAGACAAAACCAGCAGTTGAATATGAAACATTGACAAGAAATCTCTGCAAAACCTTCTATGCTACCCTGGACCCCTAGGTTGGGTTCAAAAGATAAGTACATATATATAAGTACATAAGTAATGCCATACTGGGAAAAGACCAAGGGTCCATCGAGCCCAGCATCCTGTCTACGACAGCGGCCAATCCAGGCCAAGGGCACCTGGCAAGCTTCCCAAATGCACAAACATTCTATACAATCAAGCCATTGTGACATCACTAATGAGGTTGGCTCTTATTGGTGGAATGAGCCACTATGACATCACAATAGGTTAAATCACTGCTCTATGTAATAAAAGTGAGCCAAGTAGAGGACATAAGTACATAAGTTATGCCACACTGGGAAAAGACCAAGTGTCCATCGAGCCCAGCATCCTGTCCACGACAGCGGCCAATCCAGGCCAAGGGCACCTGGCAAGCTTCCCAAACGTACAAACATTCTATACATGTTATTCCTGGAATAAAAGAGATTTATAGGAAGGGAGAATACATCAAGGGATAAAGGTAAAATGTTTTGTCTCAAGTGCATTACTTCTGTTTCTTTTATTAGGTATCAAGTGATCAGTACGCCAACTGATTTCTTCATGGTGATGGAATATGTATCCGGCGGTGAACTATTTGACTATATCTGCAAAAATGGGCGGGTGAGAGTGCACGAAGCTTAATAATAACAACTTAGATTTTATTTGTATTTCTTGAGGGGGAAGAGGGTGGGGGGAAGAGGGATAAACTGGTCAGTAGCTTTCTTTGTAAAAGATTTCTTATCATAGATGAAGGAGAAGATCTTTTGGGAGCGGGGGAGTAGCCTAATGGTTAGTGCAGTGAGCTGAGAATCTGGGCAAGTCACTTGTGGACAGATGATCAAAAGCAAACTCCGGCGCTAGAGGCTGTTAGCGCCATACTAGCGCCGGCATTTGCTACCGCCCCATGATCAGAGCCCTCGCGCTCGAGGGCTGTTTGTGCAAGTAGCATGCAAATGCATGCTCAACAGGGCTTGGCACATTCATCGCCATTGATCAGCGTTCAGTGCGCCAAAATTTGGGTCGCTGGCCGCGGCAAATCCTACACTAGCTCCGAGCTGGCGTTAGGGTTTGCAGATCATTGGAGAGGAATGGTGAGCCCTGTCCAGCATGCAGTTGCATGCTGGCAGGCCCCTGTTCCCCCCCAAAGCAAACCTGCCAACAGGGGGCGGGAGGTCCAGTGGACCTCTGGTCCCCACCCCCCCGACGACCCCCCCCCCCCCCAGGTTCAGGGAGGGCTGGAGACCCCCAAACCCCTAGAAAATGGTCCCTGGTGGCCAACCCCCCCCCCCCCCCCCCAGCGAGCGACAGGGGGGCTGGAGGTCTGGCGGACCTCCAGCCCACCCCAAATCCCCCCCCCCCCCCCCCAGAGTTGTCTGCCGAATCCCTGGTGGTCCAGCATGATAAAGAACCCCCTCCCGACCCCCCTACCTTGGTTGGAGGAGGGAGGTAGCCTGCCTCCCTCCTCTTCCTTGGGTTGACGATGCAGCAAAATGGCGGTGCCCAGCACCAGCCCAGTTCATCCTGGGGTGCTAGGCGGGGCTACAGACCATATAAGGGAGCAATTTTATATGTTCTGTAGCCCCACCCAGCGCATCCCAGGATGCACTTGGCAGGGCTGGGCACCACCATTTTGTTGCGTCGTCAACCCAAGGAAGAGGAGGGACGCAGGCTACCTTCCTCCTCCAGCTAAGGTAGGGGGGTCGTGAGGGGGTTCTTTTTGATGCTGGACTACCAGCGATTTGGCAGGGGGCTCGCTGGGAGGGGGGGTCTGGCTGGTGGCCACTGGACCACCAGGGACCATTTTCTGGGGGTTTGGGGGGGGCTGGAGACCCACCGGATCTCCAGCTCTCCCTGAACCTGGGGGGATGGGATCGTCGGGGGGACCGGAGGTCCACCGGACATCCAGCCCCCGTTGCTCAGGGCAGGGGTAGTCAGGGCCTGGTGGTCCCATGGACCTCCAGCCCCTGTGTTTGACAGGTTTGGGCTTTCGATAGCCCATATCTGTCAAACAAGTAAATTCGCCCACACTTCTACCCCATGATCAGAGATAATTGTGCTGCTTAAATTTGCATGCATTATCTCTGATAATAGGTGTAATAGCGCCCTGCGCTGTTCCAGCGCTATTTTAGAGCACTGTATAGAACAGCGCTCTGCTTTTGATCATCTGCCTGCTAGGGGGCCTTTTACAAAGGTGCATTAGCATTTTTAGCTCACGCTAAACACTAGAGATGCCCATAGGAATATATACAATTACAATTAGCTCATTTATAGCCCGTTCATACCGAAAAAAATATAGGGCATCTTTTACGAAGGCGCGCTCACGTTTTTAGTACTCGCTAAAATTGTGGGCGCTTTAAACGCTAGAGACATCCATAGGAATGCATTGGCGTCTCTAACGTTTAGCGCACCCACAATTTTAGCACGCGCTAAAAACATGAGCGTGCCTTAGTAAAAGACCCTCATAGTTCATAATGGGTTACAGCCAAGATACTAGATTAATAAAACAAATCTAGGATGTAACAGTAAATAATCGTATGACAGTATACATTTCACTATAATTACTTCTTTAGAACATATTTATAAAACAACAATGTCTTTAAATTCTTCTTAAAAGTGTTATAACTAGGCATACAACTTAGAATAGATGACAAAACCAGCCATAGAGAAAGCATGATAAGAAAACAGTCTAGTCAACATTTTCTTTGAAATAATTCCCCGAGGGCTAGGGGAGGAGAAAAAAGATTATTTGCAAATATTATATTTTAAAATTGAGTGTGTGTTACATACTAAAGAAAGCATATATCGAGGGGTAAGGCCAAAAACAATCTTATACAATAAGCACCCTAATTTCAAAAGTACCCTAGGTTCAACTGGAAGCCATTGCATCTTAGCGAAAAAAGGAGTAACGTGATCGTATTTTTTTTTAGAGAGAAAATCAAACGCACAGCCACATTTTCAATAGTTTGGATTTTTCTGAGGATCTGTTTTGACAAACCTAGCTAGATAACATTGCAATAATACAGTCTGCTGAGAATAAGAGACTGTACCACCAATCCAAACAAATCTTCTGGCAAATCTTTTCTAATACTCCTCAGTTTTCTTATCATATGGAAAGAGCTACCTACTAAGGAATTAACCTGATTTTCCATACTTAAATTCTGCTCTAACAGAACACCCAGGATCTTAACTAGAGGCGTATCTGGACTTCGGCGGGAGGGGGGGCCAGAGCCAGAGTGAGGGGGCACATTTTAGCCCCCCCCACCCCGGCGCCGCCGACCCCCCCCCCCCCCACCATTGCCGGACCCCCCCCTCCCCCCGCTGCCAACTGACCCCCTCCTGCCAACGACCCTCTCCACCCCCCTCCCGCCGCCAGCCCGCCCCCCCGCCACCGTCGCCTACCTTTGCTGGCAGGGGACCCCAACCCCTGCCAGCCGAGGTCCTTCTGTTGCAAAGCTGGCGGGGGACCCAACCCCCGCCAGCCAAGGTCCTCTCTTCCGTTGCAGCAAAGCTTCCTTCAATTTCAAATTCTGAGTTTGACGTCGTGCAGGACGTCAGACTCAGAACAGGAAGCTTTGCTGCAACGGAAGAGAGGACCTCGGCTGGCAGGGGTTGGGGTCCCCGCCAGCAAAGATAGCTGACGGCGGGTTGGCGGCGGGAGGGGGGGTGGAGAGGGTCGTCGGCAGGGGGGTCCAGGGCCGAATCTATGGGGGCCCAGGCCCCCGTGGCCCCACGCAGATACGCCCCTGATCTTAACTGAGCATTCTAGGGAGTAAAAATCACCATCAATATTGAATTTTAAATCCAGATTTAAATGGGTGTCTCTAACGTTTAGCACACGCTTATTTTCAGCGTGGGCTAAAAATGCTAGAGCGCCTTTGTAAAAGGGGCCCTAAACCCTCTATTGCCCCAGGTACAATACTTAGATTGTGAGCCCCCTAGGGACAGAGAAAGTACCTGCATATAATAATTGTAAGCTGCTTTGATTGTGTCATAGAAAGATAATATTTCAAATTACCCTTGGCTCTTAATGTTACCAGGGATTTTAGGGGTTTTTTTTAAACTAAAGCTTAGCTTGAGTTAACTGCAGCAGGGACCGTTTTATTCCTGTGGGCACTGCTGCATATAACTCGAGCTAAGCTTTAGTAAAAGACCCCCTTAGAGTGCTGGGGTTGGTTGTACTAATGTCTTATATATTTTTACTTTATAACATAACTTGTCATAATGAACTTCTCTTTCAGCATCTTCTTTACTGTGTCAGCATACAAAACATGCCAGAGTAAAATAGAGCTTTGCAGTATTTTTCTTCTCTATCACGTCTGTGGCCGTGACCCCTCTAAGACTCACCATATTTCCGGCGGTCAGCTTCTGAGCTGGCTCCTGTCTGTTCTTCCTGAGTTAGTTCTGTCTCTGTCTCTGTGTGCTGGCTGCATTGGATTGTCTGTGTGCTGTTTCCCGTTCCAGACTTCAGCCCAGTCCAGTCCAGATCTTCCAGACTGCCAGACTGGCTCTTTCTGTTTGAACCTACTCAGCACCCATAGTTTCCTGGTGATTGCTGCAGCTGAGCCTCAGCTGCTGCTGGGCTTATTAGCTAGTTTGAAACCTTTCTGCTTTGCCTTTGCATTGCGCCTAAGGCCCTGGTTTGTTGGTGCTTGCTGCACTTCTGCCTAGTCCAGTTTGTAGTCTGTATTCTTGCCAGATTCTAGTTAGTCTTTGTTTTGCTTCTTGTACTGTAGTGCTTGTTTTCCTGTCTTGTTTCTTGGTTGTATGTCTTTGTCTAGTTCTAGGTTTATCTGTGTTTGTTCCCTGTTTCAGTGGCTGCTCACAGCTTTCAGTCCTGTCCTTTAGCTTATCCTTTCCCTGCCTTGCTGCCCCTGTATATTCCTTTCCCCTTTGACCCTAAGTCCCTGTGCAGCCTAGTTGGGATCCTGTTCCTGCCCTGTCCTATAAGCCCTGCCGGCCACCTGCACTCAGGGGCTCAACTCCTGAGGAACGGTGGTCAAGTGCAGGTGAAGTCTAGCTGGCCCTGTCAGAGGTCTGCCTTATCCCTGTGTGGGGTGGTTTTGCCTGCCACTGCCGCTCCTCGGCAGTGGCCCAAGGGCTCACAAACCCAGTTTCCAACTTTGAAAACGTGACATTCTCATATTTTACCTTAAAGAAGGTCCAGGTATATGGGGATGACTTCGGGCTCCTTTTACTAAAACGGCGGCAAGCTCGCTATTTAGGAAGTACCGCCGGGCTAACCCACAGCCCGGCGGTACTTCCCACTCCTACCTCGTCGTCATTTCCGGCGCTACACAAATTTCTAGCACCAGATACTACCCGGCGGTAATGGACAGAGCCGCGCACTGTCCGGTTACTGTTGGGTTAGCGCGGGAGCCCTTATCGCCACCTCAATGAAGGAAAGCGAGAGCGGCCCATTTACCAGCCACTGTAAAAGGGGGCCTTGGTTTGCATGTAAAACACGCAGCAACGCCAATGCAGGACCCCTTTTGCCGCAGCTTGGCGAAAGGGGGCCTTTTTTCTTAGTGTAATCCAGGTTTCTTGTGGGAGGTTGTGTCTGCTCTCCTAAAAAAACTGAAATAAGGCGATGCTGAAAATTTCACCTCATTTAAATGGTCCTTTTACCAAGCCTCGCTAGCATTTTTAGCTCACAGTAAAAACAATTAGCTGGCCGTAAACGTTGAGACACTCATTATATTCCCATGGGCGTCTCAGTGTTTACCGCCAGCTGATTTTTACCGCGAGCTAAAAACGCTAGTGAGCCTTTATAAAAGGCCCCCTAAGCAATTATATCTGTTAGGGAGCTTATGATCCAAAGCTTGACTTCAGGTGTTTCTATATATATAAGGGAAAATATTTTGGAATTGTTCACAGGGGAAGAATAGCTGGGTGAAGTTGGAGCCAAAATGAAACGAGCATTTGGGGAACAATTCTGTAACTAGGTGCCTTGGTGGAGCCTATTGTAAAATGGAACATAGGTGACGACTTCCCTTTATAGAACACTAGTATAATTTGAAAAATACATGCCTGTAACTTAGGGCCTTGTTTACTAAGGTGTGTTAGCATTTTTAACGTGCCTACAATTAGTGCTCGTTAACTGTGTAGGCGCCTATAGGGATATTGTAGGCGCGCATACAGTTAACGCATTTACATGGTTAACGCACGTTAAAAGATGCTAATGCGCCTATAACGCTGCTTATTAAACAGGGCCCTTAGGCATGAACACCTCTGCCAGCCATAGAACTGGCATAAGAATGTGTGCCTAGGGATCAGAGGTTCATGCGTAACTCTACACTCTGTCCATGCTCTGCCTACGCCTACCTGTAAGACTAGTGCGTATATACAGAATAGAGCTTAGGTGAAATTTTCGCATATATGTATTTAATTGCTCATATCAGTGGCGTAGCTAGGTAGGGCCCATGGGGGCCTGGGCCCCCCCAAATTTGTTCTGGGCCCCTGGTTGGCTGGCGGGTCCACAACCCCTGCCAGCTGAAAACTTCATCCAGCGCTGGTCTGTGGTGGCGGCTGCGCTGCATTGCCTGCCCTGCTCTCTCTTCCCCTCACGTCAGGAATACTCCTTTTAGTGAAATTCAGTTTCGCTAAAAGGAATGTGCCCATTCTGAGAGGAAGAGAGAGCAGGGCAGGCAATGCGGCGGTGCCGGAGACCAGCGCAGGACAAAGTCTTCAGGTGGCGGGGGTTGGGGACCTCTGCCAGCCAAGATGTTACTGTGGCGGCAGTAGGCGTTGGAGAGGGGGCGGAGGAAGAACGACAAACAAAATGTGCCCCCCACCTTGGTCTCTGGCCCCCTCCCACTTCGAAGTCTGGCTAATCCCTTAGCTCATATGTGCATATACGCCTTTGTTCTAATGGTTAATATGCATTATCAGCACTTTTTTAGAATTCTCTTCGCTCCTTGTTCTGTTCTACCTGTTGCCAAGAGCTTGTGCATTAATGGTGAACATGTGCTCTAATATTCTGCTCTAAAATGTAGCACTTATTACAACTTGAACTAGGCCCAAGTTAGTTTTTGACTGATTGGCGACCTCACGATTATCTGTAATAATATCCAAGCTTGGGTTTATTTCACAAACCCCCATGTGTTGAAATTCAGTTTATCCTTCTGCATGTCTAATTCATTTTATTTCACTGCAAACATTGCATTGAGTACTGTTTCAGCCTGCTCCATAAGAACACGTCACCTTGTGCATTTGAAGGTCGACGAGCCAGAGGCCCGGCGCCTTTTCCAGCAGATCCTTTCAGCTGTGGATTACTGTCACAGGCACATGGTAGTGCATCGAGATCTGAAACCGGAGAATGTGCTGCTGGATGCCCATATGAATGCCAAGATAGCTGATTTTGGTATGTGACTCCAGAAGCATTCCAGGAATGCAGCCAGCTAAAGGGTATCGGTATAATGTTTCCGCACCTCGACAAAGCCAGAACAAGTATTTATGACTTAAATTTTCCTGTATCTCCTCAAGGAATTTACAGTGGCTGGTAAACGTTTTCACAAATGTTTATAGTTTTCATGTTCTGCTGTCTTAAAAAGTACAGTTCAGATAGACAGTTCAGAATATATTGGAGTTTGTTTCACAGATCAATGCAATTTACTCTGTAACTTTCAACAGGAGAACATAGTTGGAGAAATATTCAACAAGTAGTTATGCAATCAAGATGATTTGGTTTCTTATTCTTAGGTTTCCATGCCCTTTGTCATAGCAAATCCAGATTAGCTCTGTTTACAAAAATTGTCTTAAAGTCTGGTAAAATTGAAGAGCATAGTTGTTGAGCTGATTCAGATACTCCTGACTTTCTTATTCTTATTTATTTTGTGAATATTTCTATAATCTCTATATATAAAAGGCACTACCAACGTTCTAAATGAAGCCTCCAGCCGGAAGTGTGAAGGGGGAGAGATATCTGGTTTCCCCATGAGTGTCTGCCCCGCCCTCGCTCTCTCTGTAACACAAACAGTGAAGGAAAACACAGCAAAGCACGGAAATCAAATCGCTCTCTCTGTAACAGTGAAGGACTCAGAGGGGGGAGGGGAGAGAGGGCAGAAGCCCTCACTATCTCTGTAACACAAACACAGCACAGCAGGAAACTTAACACTGAAGGACTCGACTCCGAGGGGGGAGGGGACAGACAGCACAGGGGAAGGGAGAGAGGGCAGGGACACACACACTCCCACATGCACACAGAACAAAACCTTGCTAGCCCCCCGTTTCATTTGCATCAGAAACGGGGCTTTTTTACTAGTTTAATATAATTTACATGGAAATACTTTTAAAACAAATAGGAGGAGATATTTTTTTCACTCAGTGAATAGTCAAGCTCTGGAACTCTTTGCTGGAGGATGTTGTAACAGCTGTTAGCGTATCTGGGTTTAAAAAAGGTTTGGACAATTTCCTGAAGGAAAAGTCCATAATCTGCTATTGATTTAGACATGGGGAAGCCACTGCTTGCCTTGGGATCGATAGCATGGAATATTGCTACTATTTGGGTTTCTTCCAGGTACTTGTGACCTGTATTGGCCACTGTTAGAAACAGGATACTGGGCTAGATGGACCATTGGTCTGATCGAATATGGCTATTCTTATGTTCTTATTTAATTTGAGCACTTACATTTCACTTAACAAAAAGTAGTTCAAGGCGGATAACATCACAATCAATTTTACAAACATTTTCAAAGTTCAGACAAACAAACCTCCCTCTAAAAACAATTAAAAAAACATGTACTCAGTAAATCTCTGTCGATACATAAAAATTTCCAAAATAAACCTGTTTTCACAGATTGCCTAAAAATCTCAGAATTCGATATAACTCTAATATTCATTTGAAAGGAGTTCCAGAGTTCTGTCACATTAAAAGAGTTAAATATGTTAGGCAGATCCGTGAAACAGACTCTTACTTGAATTTATTTTGAGTTGTACTTTTGAGTAAGCAGAAAATGTACAAGAGTGTGAGGACTTTTACAAGACACTGGCCCCCTAATTCTATAAAGCTGTGCACCCAAATACGCAACTAGCACTAAAATTTGCACATGCAAGTTATAGACTAAGGTAAGTTGCATGTGTAACTTAATTTAATAATGAGACAATAATTGGTGTTAAGGAACAATAACAGGCTATAATTGTCCTTAATTGGTGCTTAATTGGCTACTTGGATTCTGTATAGTGCGACCGAAATTACATGTGCAAATCTGGTCATATATTCTGGATTTGCGCATGCAATTTAATTACTTAAGTCATTCAGCACCGAAAATTGCTACTTAACAGGCAATTATTGACACCAATTGGCATTAATTAGAATTTATGCACACAACTTACTAGGCATATTCTGTAAAATGGTGAGCGTAAATTGTAATGCGCACTGCCAAAAGGGGGGAATAGCCATGGGCGTGGAGTGGGGGCTTTGGGCGTTTTGAAAATCTGTCTGCAGGGTTATAGAATACACCTGCTCCACATCTAATTTAGGCGCTGATATTTACACCAAATTTTACTTGTCGGAAATGCACGCAGCTAGAGAAGCATATTCTGTAAACCCCGCTAAGCATATTCTGTAAACCGTGCCTAGATTTAGGCGTTTGTTTACAGAATGCACCTAGGCGGAAATATTTTTGGTGCCATATATAGTCCAATGCGTGTAACTGCTCTTGGTCAGTTTTTTGTAAGTTGTGTGCTCAAATTCCAGAGTCAGGCAGACTTTAATAGTATCGTTTGTATTTGAACAGGATTTAAATTCAGTAATAAAGCTATACTTTAAGAATTCTTTAAAAACATTTTGTGGTTATAGAATATGGATTTTTCCTGATATGACAAAAACAACGCAAGACAGAAGGAAGCTGTTTCTTGCTCTCAGGGAAGAGACGAGGGCGTTAGGAGCAACATTATATTGGCATATCCATGTAAATGCCTAATTTGGTTCTTGAGCAATAAATATGTCTTCTTTGAACCAGAACAACTGATCTCTAGTGGGATTTTGGGACACAACACTAAGGGTCAGTCAGATAGTCCCAGGAGAAGAGAGCCCTTTTTTTCCCCCCTTCTCTTGTCAATTTGTAAATAGGGATTGGCTCATGCACTGCAAGGAAAGAAGAAAAAGAAAAAAGAATTCCACCAGATGCAGGGATTGGCGACATATTACCATGGTGGTGTGTGCTGTTTTTTTTTCTGTCTGCACACACATCTTTAACGCTGCAGCGGTTTGTATGCCATTAGCTTATTGTGTCAGGAGTAAAGTATTTTCAGCACATGCATACTGTGTTAGGATGTGTACCTGTGGACCAGAACCTCCTTTGTTCTCTCTGTCCTTGAAATGTAAAAGTATCAGTGTCGAAATTAATAACTACAGGTCTCACTTGCAGGGTTATCAAATATGATGTCAGATGGGGAATTTCTGCGAACCAGCTGTGGGTCACCCAACTATGCTGCTCCTGAAGTTATCTCGGGCAGGTAAGGTTTACCAAATTGTCATCCTATAAGGGACCCTTTTACAAAGCTGCAGTAGAAAGCAGCCTTAGTGCACCCTTAGTGGGTCTTTCCCGCACGCTAAGGTCATTTTTACCACTGCTGGAAAATGGCTGATTTTCCATTTTCAGAAATGTCCGTTTTAATCCTACCCTCTGTTTTCTGCCAATTAACCAATTCCTAATCCATAGTAACATAGTAGATGACGACAGATAAAGACCTGTACGGTCCATCCAGTCTGCCCAACAAGATAAACTCATTGTATGTGACATAGGCGCCGACTCCTTGGGTGCTTGAGCACCCCCAATATTTCACCCACCGGAAGTTCGTTCCCTCCCTCCGAGTTCCAGGGTCGTCGTCCCTCCCTCCCTCCAAGTTCCAGGGTCGTCGTCCCTCCCTCCTTTCAAGTTCCAGGCTCCCTCCCTCCGAATTTTAAAAGTAATCTTGACTTACCTCGTCGGGGTTACAGCGGCCGGAAGCAGCGGTAAAAAGCATGCAGGCTCGGTGCTTCAGTTTTCCCTTCTCTCTCTCTCAGCTCTGGTCCCGCCTTCATTTCCTGTTTCCGCAAGGGCAGGACCAGAGCTGAGAGAAGGGAAAACTGAAGTCAGCGCCGAGCCTGCACGCTTTTTACTGCTGCTGCCGGCCGCTGTAACCCCGACGAGGTAAGTCACGATGACTTTTAAAATTCAGAGGGAGGGGGCCTGGAACTCGAAGAGAGGGAGGAAGGGAGAGACGACGACCCTGGAACTCGGAGGGAGGGGGGCCATGTGGAACTCGGAGTGAGGAAGGATCCTGTTGAACTGGGAGGGAGGGAGGGGGGACCCTGGAAGTCAGAGGAAGGGAGGGAGGGAGGGGGACCCTGGAACTCGGAGGAAGGGAGGGAGGGAGGGGGACCCTGTGGAACTTGGAGGGAGGGAGGAAGGGGGGACCCTGGAACCGGGAGGGAGAGAGGGAGGGGGGCCTGGAACTCAGAGGGAGGTGGAGGGGGGATGAGGAAGGGGGGGACAGAGGATGGGGAGAGGGAGGGGTACGAGGGGGAGGGGGTATGCGCCACCTGTAAAAAAAAAAAATTTCCGCACCCCCAATCATTTTGAAAAGTTGGATCCTATGGTATGTGATACTTTATATGTATACCTGTCCTTGATTTGTCCATTCAATTTTCAGGGCACAGACTATAGAAGTCTGCCCAGCAATCTCCGCTAACTTTCTATGGATCCATTCCTTCTAAACAGGATTCCTTTGTATTTATCCCACACATTTTTGAATTCTGTTACTGTTTTCATCCCCACCACCTCCCACAGGAGGACATTCCAAGTGTCTACCACCCTCTCCTTGAAAAAATACTTACTGACATTATTCTTGAGTCTGCCCACCTTCAACCTCAATTCATGTCCTCTAGTTCTACCAGCTTCCTGTTTCCGAAAAAGGTTGTTTGCGGATTAATACCTTTCAAATATTTGAACGTATGCATGTTCAGGTCAGTAAGTCTCTCCTCGTACATCTTGCAACCCAAATCCCATACTATTTTTGTAGCTTTTCTTTGCTCCTTTTCAAGTCTTTTTACATCCTTAGCAAGATACATCCTCCACAACTGAACACAATATTTATTTATTTATTACATTTGTACCCCGCGCTTTCCCACATGTTGCAGGCTCAATGCGGCTTACATAGTAAATACAATTACAGAGTCTGGAGTAGAATATTACAGATTGTAGTAAACGAGTAGTTGTAAGGTTTCAGAAAATGTGAGTTAGATATAAATGCAAGCAAAGATGGGATAACAAAAGGGAAAAGAGAAAGGGAAGGTTAAGGAGTAGGAAGGATGGTAAGGAAAGATAGGGAGGTGCATAAGGAGATTGTGAAATATAGTCTAAAGGAATAACATTCATCAGGATCAGGTTGAAATAGTTGGTTTGAAAATTTAATTACAGTCATTCAGGTAAGTTTTTTTTAAAGAGGTGGGTCTTCAACATTTTCCGGAAGGGTAGATGGTCATTGATTTTCCGGATGGATCTTGGCAGAGCGTTCCAAAGCTGGCTGCCGAAGGAGGAGAAACTGGACGCATAGGAGGTCTTATATTTGACACCCTTGCAATTTGGGAGGTGTAAATTAAGGTGGGTGCGAGACGACAATGGTCTATTTGTGGCTGGGAGGTCGATGAGGTTGTTCACGTAGTTAGGGGATTCACCATATATGATCTTATGAATCATAGTGAGGACTTGAAAATTTATTCTTTCTCTGACTGGAAGCGAGTGAAGCTTCTCTCGAAGAGGTGTTGCGCTGTCAAATCTTGACTTGCCAAAGATGAGTCTGGCTGCCGTGTTCTGGGTAGTCTGAAGCCTCTTCAAAATTAGGGTCTTACTTCCTGAGAAGACACGGTTGCAGTAGTCTGTGTGAGTACTGAGGATTGCACTAGGTTTCGAAAGGTGTTCAAGGGGAGATAAGATTTTACTTGTTTCAAAATCCACATCATGTTGAACATTTTCTTAGAAACGGATTTAGCATGGTTTTCGAATGATAAATGGTTGTCAATTATTACTCCAAGTATTTTCAGGTTGTCTGATATGGAGAGTTTAACATCAAGGGTGTTTCCACTATTTTATATTCAAAGTGGGGCCTCACTAACAACTTGTAGATGGGCCCCTCCCCTTTTCAGATATGTGCATAAAATTTACATGTGGATCCCGGCACCTACAGATCCATGCACAAATTTGAATCAGTGCCAGTTAGGGCCTAATTATTGGTGCTAATTGGCTCATTTATCAATGAATTGTACATGCAAATTGGGTGCGCACCCAAATGTGTGCACATCATTTTGATTGCCATATATAGAAGTAGGGTATATATTCTTGTGGTGCAGTATATCAAGTAAAATAAAACCTTGAATTCTATAATAGTATTGGTGCCAAAGTTCTATTATAGAATACTCGCAGAAGTTGGCATTGATGCAAGCCTTTGAACTCATTACCTGTTCGCTTCCAATTACAGACTGATCTAAAAACACATCTGTTCAAAGATGCATATAAATAAGTCAACACTCACCTGGAACAACCTTGGAAGATACTTGTAGCCTCCCTTTTGGTCTTTCCTTCCCCTTTCTGTCTTATCATTTATTGCAGTTCTCCTCCCTACCCTAACATTCGTGTCTGCCATTTCATTTTTGTTTGCCTGTATGTTTCTTTTTGCTTGTATTTTAGATTGTAAGCCACCCTGAAGGTACTCCAAAGGGTGGGATAGTAAGCCTATATAAACTTGAAACTTTTAACTACATGAGTATTGCCATACAGGGACAGACCAAAGGTCCCTCAAGCCCAGCATCCTGTTTCCAACAGTGGCCAATCCAGGTTACAAGTACCTGGCCAGATCCCAAAACAGTAGAATACATTTTATGCTGCTTACCCTAGAAATAAGCAGTGAATTTTCACCAAGTCCATTTTAATAACAGCTTATGGACTTTTCTTTTAGGAAGCTATCCAAACCTTTTTTAAACCCCGCTCAGCGAACTGATTGTACTACATTCTCTGGCAACGAATTCCAGTGTTTAATTCCACGTTGAATGAAGAAATATTTTCTCTGATTTGTTTTAAATTTACTACTTAGTAGCTTCATTGCGTGCCCCTTAGTCCTAGTATTTTTGGAAAGAGTAAACAAGCGATTCACGTCTACTCGTTCCACTCCACTCATTGTTTTATAGACCTCTATCATATCTCCCCTCAGCCGTCTTTTCTCCAAGCTAAAGACCCCTATCTGCTTTAGCTTTTCCTCAGAATGGGAGGAGATTTTACAGGTCTTAAATTTAGCCTATCCTTAAGATTGAAATCCTATACGTGCCTACGTTTAGATCTATGGCACACCTAAGTGCTCCATGCAATGCATGCTGCTTATAGTATTCTAGAAGGTGCGTAAGTAGGTGACACGCCTATGTCCTGCCTAGTCTCCACCCACATTTACACCCCCCTTACAGTTACGCGCTAGAGCATTACATGCTTCCTTATAGATTAGCGCATTCAAAAGGGCCTCAGTATGCATGTTTTGCCCTGTAATTTAATTTATTTATGTATGTATTCGAAATGTACTATACTGCTTTAACTGACAAGCGGGACCAAGCAGTTTACAGACTAAGACACAAAAGAAAGGAACTACAGTATTATGATAGGAAAGATAAGCATAAAGCCAGACATAAGATAGGTTCAACTGAAGGTAAAGGTGGAGAGACTGAGGTGAAGTAGAATATTCACGGTCCTGTGATGGCAATGATTAGGTCTGAACCTGAAAAATGAACGGTTTCAGGTTTCATAACTCACCCTGGCTTCGTCTTTTTCCCGGCCTGGAGTCACCTCAATTAGTGTAGAGGTTTCATTTCACCTTATCTTAATGTTTCTCATGTATAAACTTGTTCCCATGTTAGCTGCACTGACAGTGGCAGCACGCAGTGATTAAACGAGGTATTATATCACATTTGGAGAAGCGACGTCATTTTTCACTAAGGTCGGATCCAAATTTTACTTTGGCATTGAGTTGCCATGCTAGATATAAAGCCTGAAATGGAAATGGAGAGGGGGGTGTCACAGGATGAGAATAAGTATGAATGCAAATTTAATCACCATTAGTACCAGAGCGTATTTTTCGGACTATAAGACGCACTTTTTTCCCCCAAAATTTGGGAGGAAAATGGGGGGTGCGTCTTATAGTCCGAAGGTAGCGATTCCGGATCGCCCTCCCCCCCGAATCGCCCTCCCCCCCGAATCGCCCTCCCCTACTCACATCAGCGATGTTCCCTCCCCCCCTGACGTCGCTAGACCACCAGGGAACATCGCTGATGTGAGTAGGGGAGGGCGATCCCGAACTCGGACAAGACGCACCGGAGCACCTAGGTTTTAGAGGAGGGAAAAAGGAAAAAATTTTTTTCCTGTTTCCCTCCTCTAAAACCTAGGTGCGTCTTATAGTCCGAAAAATACGGTAAATTGCGCTTATCATGTATTGGTTCATTCTGACATTTCCTCAGGTCAAATTCTGCATAAAAGTTTAAGTGTTGTGCTTGCTGGGTTCAGCCACGTAGGTATGAGAGGTAAAGGTGAATAAGCAACTTGTAGGTGGTACCTTATTATTATTAATTCTTTTTTTTTTTTTTAGCTTGGTAGTTTCTCTTTTTCTCTCCAGCTCAGTTGGAACCAGTACTAGGATTTTGGCACCACAAGTCTTCATTCACAAGTACCTGGACATTTGTCACAATTACCTGAAAATTTGTCGTTTCTTTCTCTATAATATCACCAAAATTTGCCCTTTCCTTTCTGAGCACACTACCAGAACCCTCATCCACATTCTTATCAGCTCTCGCTTAGACTATTGCAACTTACTTCTCACAGGTCTCCCACTTAGCCATCTCTCTCCTCTTCAATCTGTTCAAAATTCTGCTGCACGACTAATATTCCGCCAGTGTCGTTATGCTCATATTAGCCCTCTTCTCAAGTCACTTCACTGGCTTCCTATCCGTTTCCGCATACAGTTCAAACTCCTCTTATTGAGCTATAAGTGCATTCACTCTGTAGCTCCTCAGTACCTCTCCACTCTCATCTCTCCCTACATTCCTCCACGGGACCTCCGTTCACTGGTTAAATCTCTCTTATCTGCACCCTTCTCCTCCACCGCTAACTCCAGACTCCGTTCCTTTTATTTTGCTGCACCATATGCCTGGAATAGACTTTCTGAGCCGGTACGTCAAGCTCCATCTCTGGCCATCTTCAAATCTAAGCTAAAAGCCCACCTTTTTGATGCTGCTTTTAACTCCTAACCCTTATTCACTTGTTCAGAACCCTTATCTTATCATCCTCACTTTAATATTCCCTTATCTCTTGTTTGTCTGTCCTAATTAGATTGTAAGCTCTGTCGAGCAGGGACTGTCTGTTCATGTTCAAGTGTACAGCGCTGCGTACGTCTAGTAGCGCTTTAGAAATGATAAGTAGTAGTAGTAGTAGTTTTAAAACACCTACCTTTCTATCTCCTGATCTGCTCATTGTAGCAAGGGTCTTGAGGCCAGGAACCATGAAGCAAGATGCTTGGCAAAACCCTGTATCCTGACCCCTAAATTGATGACCATGATCCCCTCCCCCAGTGCTGGTACTGTGACCATTGTCTCCGCAGCAGCCCTGACCCCAGTTTAGCCAAGAGGAGAAAAGTCCGACTCGGAGGTTGAGTCCAGACCTTTCTGCTCTGAACCACAAGGCCAGTACAGATGCTACCTTTAAATTGGACTCCTGCAATAGTTTGTGACTAGCTTTCCAGAACTATACCCTTTCATTCTGTCTGTGCAAAATTATCATGCCTGAATATAATTTTTTTTTTAAATTACATTTGTACCCCGTGCTTTCCCACTCATGGCAGGCTCAATGCGGCTTACATGGGGCAATGGAGGGTTAAGTGACTTGCCCAGAGTCACAAGGAGCTGCCTGTGCCTGAAGTGGGAATCGAACTCAGTTCCTCAGGACCAAAGTCCACCACCCTAACCACTGGACCACTCCTCCACTGTTGCTACTGTTTGAGATTCTACATGGAATGTTGCTATTCCACTAGAAGTCGGCCCTTGCAGATCACCAATGTGGCCGCGCAGGCTTCTGCTTCTGTGAGTCTGACGTCCTGCACGTGCAGGACGTCAGACTCACAGAAACAGAAGCCTGCGCAGCCTTCTACATGGAATGTTGCTAGTGGAATAGCAACACTCCATGTAGAATCTCCAATAGTAGCAACATTCCATGTAGAATCTCCAATAGTATATATTTATTTTTGTTACATTTGTACCCCGCGCTTTCCCACTCATGGCAGGCTCAATGCGGCTTACCTGGGGCAATGGAGGGTTAAGTGACTTGCCCAGAGTCACAAGGAGCTGCCTGTGCCTGAAGTGGGAATCAAACTCAGTTCCTCAGTTCCCCAGGACCAAAGTCCACCACCCTAACCACTAGGCCACTCCTCCACTACATTGAAGGCCAATTTATTGATTACTGATTATGTCACCAGTTCTCAAACAATTGCATTAAAACAATTTACAAAACGTTAAATTAAGATAAACAATACAAAACAGTACATCAAACAGTTACAGGCATTTTTAGTTTTTTTTTTCAAGGCAGCAAAGCCAGTCGTCAGTGCTTTCAACCTGTACTATGCAAAAGTTCATTTGTGTTTGCTTCAAAGGAAGTGTCTGGGATTGCCACAGAGATCCATCATTTGTCAGAGTATAGTGTCAACGCTAACATGAGTTGTTGTTGTAAAGATTATGGATCGTTGTACGATGCATTATTTAAAGGCAGTAATGCAATTGTAGAGCTATAATGAGAACTATAGAGCTAATCCTTTCCTTTCATAACATTCAGGTAGACCATTCCATTGTAGCTCCAAGATAATTTGATATAGACTAGTAAAGAAACAACTCCAGTACATGTAATCTGATCTCCTACCAATCATTATTTTAACTTGATTAAACTGCAGACTGTATCCCAGAACCCACTTATCTAAACAGTTCACTCGGTTAAAGATCTGCAGTTCTAAGGTCACACATGAAACTTAACTTGATGTGATTAGGCTCTAGTCCCTAGTGAACACTTGGCCATAGCAGAGAATTGCTCTACATTGTGTTGTAGGTCATTACGAAATGGTGATTGACAGTTCTGGACATTTCAGAGTCCCTAGGAAATAAATATAGTGAAAAGACTGGCATATACCTACCTACTGGTTTAATTGCGTAGCAGAAAACCCAGTAATGAACCAGAAGTGTAGACATGGGTCGGCTTGGGAGGGCCTGGGCCTTTTAACTTTTGGCTCAGCAGGGCCGTGCCTAGGGTCTCTGGCGCCCCCCTACAGCCTATCAGTTGACGCCCCCCCCCTGCAGACTATCAGTTGGCGGCGGTGGGCCCCCCCCCCCCCCCCCCCCCCCCGTGAAAATGATCGCTCACCACTTGCCACACTGACAGGAATTGTCAGCAATATTCTTAGAAAGAAATTGCTATACATTGCAAAATAAGATAGCAGATGTAAATTCTCAAAGTGGACATATTCCAAACACTAAAATGAAAATAAAATGATTTTTTTTCTACCTTTGTTGTCTGGTGACTTTCTTTTTCTGATCATGCTGGCCCAGTATCTGATTCTGCTGCTATCTGTCCTCTTAACTCCGTTTCCAGGGCTTCCTTTCCTTTCCTCCTTTCTTCTTCATTTCTGGTCCTCAGCTTATGCCTATTTTCTTCATCCATGTGCAGTTTTTCTCCTTTCTTCCTTTTCCCTCATTTCATCTCCTTCATCTCTCTTCCCTCCCCTCTATGTCCAGCAATTTCTCCTCTCTCCCTGAGCCTGCCCTCCCAATCCATGCCCATCCATGCTCCTCTGTCACCTGCCCCCTCCATTCATCCCTATCCAGCAATTCCCCTCTCTCCGTGAGCCCTGCCCTGCAATCCATATCCATCCATGCCCATCTGTCCCCTTCATTCATCCCTATCCAGCAATTCCCTCTCTCCCTGAGCCCTGCCCTGCAATCCATATCCATCCATGCCCATCTGTCCCCTCCATTCATCCCTATCCAGCAATTCCCCTCTCTCCCTGAGCCCTGCCCTCCCAATCCATGCCCATCCATGCTCCTCTGTCCCCTGCCCCCTCCATTCATCCCTTTCCAGCAATTCCCCTCTCTCCCTGAGCCCTGCCCTCCCAATCCATGCCCATCCATGCTCCTCTGTCCCCTGCCCCCTCCATTCATCCTTTTCCAGCAATTCCCCTCTCTCCCTTCCATGACCCCCCCCCCCCCCCTCGCATCCATGCTCCTCTCTCTCCCATGTCCCAGCCTGGCCCGCCCTCTTCTCCCCCCCCCCCCTTCGCATCCATGCTAAGTAGTAGTAGTCGTTTCTCCCTGCCCTCCCGCTCCCATTGTTCAACTGCGGCTGCCCACCCTCTTCTCTCCCCCCTAACATCCCTTTTCTTTTTTTTTTCTTTTTAAATTTGCCTCCGTGGCGGTTCCGGCAGCGTCAGGGAAGGAGGCGGCGCTCCCGACGTCTAGCCTTCCCTTCGCTGTGTTCCGCCTTCTTCTGACGTCATCCTTGACACAGCGAAGGGAAGGCTAGAGACGTCGGGAGCACCGCCTCCTTCCCTGACGCTGCGCTGCCGGAACCGCCACTACGGAGGTAAATTTAAAAAGAAAAAAAAAGAAAAGGGAGGGCGAGCAAGGTGAGCATGGTGCGGCGGCGCCCCCCAGAGGGAAGCGCCCCCCTGCCATGCTTACCTCGCTTACCGGGTCAGCACGGCCCTGTGGCTCAGGCCCACCAAGCGGTAGCAGTCCATTGGTATAGCTGACAAGGATCCCCAAGCCCTGTTGGCTGAAGACATCCATACCCTATCATATGACCCTGAGACAACCTCAGCAATCAGCATAAGAATGTAAGAATAGCCATATTAGGTCAGACCAACGGTCCATTTAGCCCAGTATCATGCTTCCAACGGTGGCCAATCAAGGCCACAAGTACTAGGCAGAATCCAAAATAGTTAACCAAGAAAAACATAGGGGATAAGAACCACATACTCCTAATATCAAAATCAAAAAGAAAAAGAGCTTTGAAAAGGTGGTAAAAAACATTTATATGAAAAACTTCAAAGAAACTCAAATGGGCAAATAGAGGACAAAGGGCGGGAGGGCATCGGATATTATCTTCAAAAAGGCGATTTGACCTCTTATAGCGCCAGCTATTTCAAGGCCGCAGCCTAAATCACATGCTCAATAATTTGCCCAAACTGACCTATGTCCCTTGCTTTTATTAACTTAAAAAAACAATTTTATTGAAAAGTATTAATCTGCAAACAAACCTTTTCCAGAGACGGGAAGGTGGTAGAACTAGAGGACATGAATTGAGGTTGAAGGGGGGCAGACTCAGGAGTAATGTAGGAAGTATTTTTTTCATGGAAAGGGTGGAATGCCCTCCCGCAGGAGGTGGTGGAGATAAAAACGATAATGGAATTCAAACATGGGTGGGATAAACACAAAGGAATCCTGTTTAGAAGGAATGGATCTACGGAATCTTAGCAGAGATTGGGTGGCAACACCGGTAATTGGGAATCAAAACCAGTGCTGGGCAGACTTCTACGGTCTACACCCTGATCGCAACTGAATAGATAGGGTTGGGCTGGAGTGTAACTTTTAAGGGGTTTCGATGTTAACTTTAGAACTTAGTACAAGAACAGTGCTGGGCAGGCTTCTATGGTCTGTGCCCTGAGAATGACAAGGACAAATCAAACTCTGGTAAAGTATCAGATGCCATGAAAAATGAGTTTATCTTGTTGGGCAGACTGGATGGACCATTCAGGTCTTTATCTACCGTAATTTACTATGTTACTATGCTACTCTCTCACATTTGTCAATACCATGTTCAGGGAAAGCTTCAGTGACATCTATATAAAAATCATTATGAAAAAGAAAGTGACCACTTAGCTGCTGTTGTATATGTCTTCACCACAAAAATGGTACAACACACCGAACTCCCACAACACACATAATCGGCGTTTCAGTCCAATGACCTGCTTCCGGGTTTTATCAAATGGGTCAATAAGGCAACACCAGCTGCATTAAATAACTAAGTGCAAATATTCAGCTGGTGGCAGTGAGCATTTTGCTGTCCGCTGCTAGTGGTATTCCTGGATATGCAGAGCCAGGCCATGTCTAGCTTCGGCATTGAAAATCCGGTTTTTACAGAGCCGGCTAATAGATGGCTGATTAAGTCAATATTCAGCACTTAACTGGCTATGGGTTACCACATAAAGATAGGACTGACTTTTATGTGGTCCTGTTTATGCGGTTAACTTGGCTGCTTAAATTCTGAATATCAGCACTTAACCAGCCAAGTGCTGACTCCACCCCCAGAATGTCCCCAAACTAGCCAGTTTTGAGTTTGGCACTAACCGCGTAAGTGCCTCTGAAAATTAGCAGATAGCTCCGAACAAACGATTTAACCATTTAGTGGCCATTTCTGGCCGGTTAAATCGCTTTGACTATCAATCCTGTAATTTTTAAGTTGGGGGCGAGACGAGAGCAAAGAGGGCAGGAAGCAGCGATGAAGAGGAAATGCGATGCGCCCAACCATAATTGCCATTGTTCACCTAAAATTTGCCATCTGGCTATGTCGCTGTCCTGAATTGTCTTTTGGGAAAGCAATGAATTGCTCGTTCATCTCTTTTCTAGGCTGTATGCAGGTCCAGAGGTTGATATTTGGAGCTGTGGTGTGATACTTTATGCTCTCCTGTGTGGCACTCTCCCATTCGACGATGAACATGTTCCCACCCTGTTTAAGAAGATTCGTGGAGGAGTGTTTTATATACCAGAGTACCTCAACCGGTCAGTTGCCACTCTTCTCATGCACATGCTGCAAGTTGATCCACTCAAGCGAGCTACCATCAAGGACATAAGGTAACATTAAGTAGCAGTGCAGCATAGATTACATCTCGCCCCCCCCCCCCCCCCCACCCCACATCTAATACTGAGTAGTTGTTCAGCAAGAGAGCCATCACACAATACTACATGGATATAGAAGTATATTATCTATTATAACTAGCCTTTGAGCCCGTAAAAACGGGCTATTATAGGAAGAGGGGGTTGAAAGGCCCGCCCCCGCCGCCGAGTTCGCCGCCGCCCCCCCCCCCCCGAATTCGCGCCCCCCCCCCCCCCCGAGCCGTCACCACCCACCTTCCACCCGGCTGGGCCCTCGCTCCGCTATTGAAACAGCGAGGGTCCGGGAACGCAGCACTGAGCTCTGCTGAGCTGCCGACGTCGGCCTTCTTCTTCTCTGCCTGTCCCGCCCTCGTGTGACGTAACGTCGTCGAGGGCGGGACAGAGGCAGAGAAGAAGAAGGAAGGGCGATGTCGGCAGCTCAGCAGAGCTCAGTGCTGCGTTCCCGGACCCTCGCTGTTTCAATAGTGGAGCGAGGGCCCGACCGGGTAGAAGGTGGGTGGCGGCGGCGACTCGGGTGGGGGGAGCGTTAGACGGTGGTGTCCCTCCCTCAGAAATAAGCAGTACAGACCCTCTCTGTTCCATCCCCGTCATCACGTATTGACACGGGGCGGGGCAGAGAAGGTCTCTACTGCGCATTTGCGAGTGAGTACGACACTCGCCTTTTATATTTATTGATGGTATTCGCTTTTTGTCTGTCTTTGGAATGCAAAAGGCTACACTACCAGCCATGGCCACAAGATGCCAGCATCTTATTGTACTAGGCAGCTTTTGTCCGTCTGGAATATTGTGCCCACACAGTCAGGATGTGAACTTGAGCAGTGTCCAGCTGCAGGGTCATGACTCTTGAGTGGGTAGCCTCAGAGACAGGTGTGCCAGTAATGCTGGTGAGGAGGCTGAGCGATGCCAAGGTAAACTGTTAATAAAAAGAAATAAAGCATGTTTGATTAGCCTTTGAAAGCCAGAACCATCCTCCTCAGGTCAGGACAGTATGAGCAAAAGATAATATCAGAATGTATGTGAAACATAAAATCATTCCAAAGACAGTCTCGATCGAGGGCGGGGGTGCGGGGAGTGATCGGGAGAAACAGAGAGAGAGAGATGAATGGGTGATCAGAAGATGGTTTATAATGTGATAGGAAACACAGATCATTAAGACCCAGATGCACAAAAGTTAACGAGCCAGCAACGTTCTTTTTATACTGGTTCTTGCTGGTTTCGCGAGCATGGAGTTCAGCGATACATACACAAAGGGGTTCTGCAAGCTCTTTTCCTGTCACGGTAGCAGCCAAAGACAATTGTATGCAAAGTTATTTTAATGAGCTAATTACTATTCAGTTGTGCATTCCAAATGACCCCCAAGCCTGCCCAAAGCTAAAGGAAGCACATCCATGTTTCTGTCTAGGACCGGCCCTGGGAGGTGGGAATGGACAAGAGGGCAGGACTGGATCTGTGGGATGGATATCTCATTCCCCTCCTCCTATCCACCAAATCCTGATGCTCTATTTCCTCCCAGCCCCTGAAGAATCAATTTTGTTAGATTTAGGTGAAATTCATTATTTATCTAAATATTATTGCGATAATGATATTCTACTGCTTGTAAATGCTTTGCTAGTATAGGGGCCCTTTTACTAAGCCACATAAGTGTGTAAACGCGCCCAACACACGCCAAAATGGAGTTACCACCCAGCTACCTTGTGGCTTTTGCGGTAATTTCATTTTTGGCGCGTGTCCCATACGCGCAGGCGAAAAATAATTTTTATTTTTGGACACGTATATCGGACGCACGCCAAGTGGCATTTGACGTGCGTAGGTCATTATTGCCCGGTTACTGCGTGAGACTTTACCGCTAGGTCAATGGCTGGCGGTAAGGTCGCAGACCCAAAATGGACACGCAGCAGTTTTGATTTTGCCACATGTCCGTTTTTGGCAAAAATTTTAAAAGGGCCTTGTTTACAGGCATGCTGAAAAATGGATTGGCACGCGCCCAAAGCCTGCACCTACACCACTGCAAGCCGTTTTTCAGCACACCTTAGTAAAAGGACCCCATAGTATTTTCATTCATAGTCAAGAGAAACTGGATGAACAATTTTAGTCCTGATAATATCTCTACACATGGACTAAGTCATGGAGTGAAGTGGAAGTTCTAATATGGATCTACCAGTCAAATAACTGGCGTGGATTATTTTTATCTTGACTATTGTGTGTCAGGTCTGAAGCTTTTGGTTGTTTTGAAGTTGTGTTTCCTTGAAATACGCCATAGCAAGTACAAGATCTTTCACTATAACTAACCTAGAAGCACCTTTATCTTGCATGAAAGGGTTTTCTGTGATCTTCCTGAAAGGTGATGCGGTGTTGGACTTAAGTGTTGGCGTGTTTGATTTCTCTCGCTGTCTCTTTCTCTCTCATAAAGCATAGAAGTGAGCACAAAAGAGCTTCCTGGATAGTGAGTTAATTCTAAAGACCCAGGCACAGTGTGAAAACCTTGAGATTAATATGTCCTGAGGGGAAATGGTTTGCTTTTAACTTTATTAGTTTTCTGAAATAGCAGATTAACATCCTCACGCTTGTACTACCTAGAGGAGGAGGGTTATTTCAGCTTAAATATTTTTTTTTCCTGTACAATTTATAATCTCTCCCTTTGCTGAAAATGGCAGGGTTAGCAGAAGAACTGGAATATTAGTAAAAAAAATAACTTGTAAACAAACTTGGTTCTTAAAATCTCCCTTTGAATTTTCAAAATGTTGGCTGTGAGAAATTTGTGAAATTTCCAAATATACAAATAGAATAGAATTCAGAAATAACATTGAGGGGAGGGGGTATTCAGCTGGCCAGCCACTGCGTAAAAATAAATGGATATCTTTATGCCGGAGACTCAGGAGTCCAAGCCTTTAATTTAATTAACTGATTATGCATCCTAAACCTGAGTGGATAAGTTCCCATGTAATTTAGCACAGCTATTTTCTCTCCTGCTTAAACTTAACTGGATAATGGTGGGATTGGTTATATCTGGTTAAACTGAAGCCCTGTCCCTCCAAAACACCTCCCAACACCTCCGACTTCTAAATGGCTAACGGGTCAAAAAACGATTTATCCAGCCGCAAGTTATCTGTCAACCAACCGCAGATTAAATACTTTTGAATATTGGCCTCATATATAATTAAATCTAGTTAACACAGATGAATGTCAATCATACTGCAATACAAGAAGGTGTTAAACCTCCTGCTTGAACTGAAACTTGAGATATATAGACTCCTTTGCCAGAGAAAGTTGGCTTAGAGTATTGTTTTATCCTGAGGGAAAATATTGCACAAGCAATGTACCATGTTTGTTTAAAAATCAATAATTTCTGATCTTATCAAAAGCATTTGAAATGATTTTGCAGGCTGGTACGCTCTTTTGGACTCCCAAGTTTTTCCTGTTATGCATTTTTAAGTAAATGTTTTAATAGGAGCAGTTAAGTATCCTCCTTGAAAACAATAGAATGAAACCTTATAAAGTGAGCATGGGAGAAGGCATTCTGTATCATAGGAGCCAACTTTTCAAAATTATTGGGGGTGCTAAGCCCAATGGAAATAACCCCTCCTTGGACACATACAAGGAATTTTCTCAATATTGGGGGTGCTCAACACCCACAGCACCCACAGAGTCGGCTCCTGTGTTCTGTATAGATACAAAAAGGTGTCTCATGTCTTGCTGCAGGCAAATTCACAGACAGCCAGATGCTCAAAACTCCAGCACCGTATGAAACAGCGCTGGAAAATACCATCCAGACATCGCCAAAAAATAACTCCCCAATGCTCAGCGCTAATGATATGCAAATGTTATGTTAGCGCTGAGCCTTGGGAAGTAAGTGGGGAAGGGAGGGGGGAATGTGCCCAGCACATGTGCACAAGACCTGTGCATTGTCCTTGTTCTGCTCCTTCCCGTACATGCACGGGAGATGGGGATGGGCTGGCAGAAGCCCTGCTCAGCACAGAAATAGATGCCATATTCACCATGGTACTGTTGAGCCCTTTCAGTACTTTCCTTACCTCCAAGTCTGCTTTGCAGAAAATTGGCTAGTTCAATGAAAAATGAAGATGCAGCAGGAGATTACAGGAGAACAGTGAGCACACATACACACACAAAAAAAAATTCCTGGAGGGTCACTCCATTGCAAATTATTTCGCTCCTGTCAGATCTGCATATATTATGGATTTTAAAGGCGTCAGTAAAGTCTGTTTATCTGTCAAACTCTGTTCGCCGTGGTACTGTTGAGCCCCAAAGCCCGGCCGGGGACTTCAGCAAAGAGTTATGCAGCTGAACTGTTCTGTGCCCTTCTTCAGAAATCCTAACTCCAGCTCCGAGCTGGCGTAGGGTTTAAAGCGGTAAGAACGCTCTTGTGAGGCGCGCTGTTTTTTGATCATCTCATATGCATGTTTTCCATATCATTTGCGTGTCATTTGCGGGGTTCCTGCCGGCACTTGTTGTTTTCCGCACTAAGGCTTTTAATGCATTTTGCGCTGGTAAACGCAGGTGCTAGTCTGGCGCTAATGACCTCTAACGCCCGCCTTTACCTCTGAGCATCGGGGCCTGAGTAAGGCAATATACTCAGATGCTGAATGCTGTGTTTTCTAAACACTTTAATCTCAACTTCTTTAAATTAACCCAAACAGATGCCCCAACAAGAATTGTTAGTCCATCATATCCGCTGGAAAACGGTAATCATTAAATTAATGCTCTCCATGCGTTTTTATTAGAACTGTGCTTTATAATTCTAAACATCAAATTAAAATTCAGTACTGACCAAATTGTTTCTTTCAAAACAAAACATAATTTCCCCTTATCTCTACTATGTGCCCAAATCCAGAAGACCAAGTCCATAGCATAGTGGAGATGTCAAATTCTCTCTTGCTTTGTTTTGAAAGACAGAATTTGGTCACAACTGACTTGGGTAATTCTGTAAAATCAGTGCCAACATCTTCACACAAATGTATACATGCTAAAAGTGGGTAAGTGCTATTCAGGTGGGTGTACACATGGGTGGTGTCTGAGCAGATGGTGGGCGGGGCTCAAACATATGCACATAATTTACATAACACTGAAGTTATGCACATATCCCAGGATTCTATGTATGGCGTCTTAATTTCATTGTAGAAATCAAAGCATAACTTAATTGGTAAACTAGCTAATCAGCACTGTTAATTGGATATTAACAAGCAATTATCAGCACTAATTGGCATCAATTAAGATTTATGCGCAAAAGTTGCTAAGCGTATTTTGTAACATAGAGCCTGCCATGAGTGGGAAAGCGCGGGGAACAAATGTAACAAAAAAAAAAAAAAACATGGTGCGCTTAAATTTTAAGTTGCGTAGTTGAAAAGGGAGTGTGGCCATGGGCGAGGCGTGGGTGTTTCTGAAATTTGTGCGCATTGTTATAGAATAGGCCCACATTTCCCCAGATTCCATATAGTGCACCTAGAGATTTGCGCCAAAATCAAAGCGTATTCTGTAACAACCTGCGTAACGTAATTGGCTTAACAAGCCAATCAGCGTTGTTAACAGCACTTAACAAGCAATAATGAGCACTGATTGGCAGTAATTAGAATTTATGTGTACAACTCCTTAAGCATATGCTGTAACACACTGCACCTAAATTTTAGTGTGCGCAGGCAAAAAGGGGTGTGGTTATAGGCAGGAAAATGGGCATTTTGTGGGCGTTTCAAAATTTATGCGCGTTGTTATAGAATATGGCAGGGCCGCCGAGAGACTGAGCCGGGCCCGGGGCAAGGCCACCCCCCCCCCAATCGCTACCACTGTCACCTCCCTCTCCTGCTCTTAGGCTGCCGGTGCCGCAGTCCACAGTCTCCACCCGCCCACCCCCAGCCCTGTCGACGGCCCCCTGCATTCAAATCGGCAGTGCCTCACCTCCGTGTGAAAGCGGCAGATCGTCTCCCTTCGGGCCCTCCCTCACTGTGCTGCGCCCTCGTGGAAACAGGAAGTTACATCAGACAAGGGCGAGACACAGTGAGGGAAGGCCCGAGGTGATCTGCCACTCTCAAACAGACGCGAGGCTCTGCGCTGCCAACTAGAGACTCCCTTTTCCAAATGCAGGGGGCCTGGTGGCAGACAGAAGGGGGCCGCCGACGGAGCCGAGGGCAGGCAGGTGAGACCGGGAACTGCAGCGCCAGTTGCCTGAGAGCAGGAGAAGGAGAGAGACCCTGGCGTGGAATTTTGTCCCCCCTTCCGCTCTCTCTCGGCGGACCTGGAATATGGCACTCTTCACCTAAATCTATGTGCGGGGAATTACGCCACATTTTTGTTGGTGTAAATGGAGGTGCATAGTTTTAGGCACTAGGATATCAACTAATCTTATTTTAGGAGCCGCTTATAGAATACGCTTAGGCGGAAATGTTTTCCAGGTGGATTTTCTAAGCGCCATATATAGAATATATATAGAATATATATAGAATCTGGCCCTCTGCGCCTAATTTAGGTGTCAGGATTAAACGCCAAGTAAAACATGGTGTAAATGGCCGCGACTAAATTTCATTGTGTTGAAAGGCGCTCAGCGTATTCTATATACTGAATGGAAATTTAAGCCTATTCTATAAAATATAGGCATATTTTATTGTATACGCCTAGACGTATTTTTTTTCCATGTGAAATTTTCAAGTGCCATATATAGAATCTAGCCCATAGTTATAGAACGTAGGCAAACACATGTATGCCAACTGAATGGTTGGTGAAAGTAGTCGTGCTTAAGCACATAGGCGCCTACATGCTCAGTTACAGTGGTATTCTACAAAGGAAAATAGGTGCCTACTTTTCCCCAATAAAGCAGTTTTCCTAAAATGATAATATTGGACCAATGATTATAATGCATAGAGAGCATTAATTAAATTATTACTATTTTACAGTATATTTCAGGGGTATTCAACGTCAGTCCTTGAGGGCTGCAACCCAGTTGGGTTTTCAGGATTTCCCTAATGAACATGCATATTCCCCCCTTGAGTATCTCTATTCCAATCTAGTTACACAAAATCACAGTCAAATTATCAACTACAACATTATTAATCACTAAGGGATCCTTTTACAAAGGTGCCCTGAAAAATGGCTTGTGATAGTGTAGGTGCGGGTTTTGGGCACGCGCTAATCCATTTTTAGCGCGCCTGTAAAAAATACTTTTTTTTGCCGAAAATGGACGTGTGGCAAAATCAAAATTGCCACCTGTCCAGTTTGGGTGTGAGACCTTACCGCCAGCCATAGACCTAACGGTAAACAATCTGGGCGGTAATGACCTATTTGTGTCAAATGGGTGGGGGGGTATGGGCCTGGGTCCACCTGTCTGAAGTGCACTGTACCTACTACTAAACTTCTCCAGGGACCTGCATGCGCTGTCATGGACCTGAGTATGACATCTGAGGCATAGAGGCTAGCAAGTAGTATTTTTAATCATGTTTTTTGAGGGTGGGAGGGGGTTAGTAACCACTGGGGGAGTAACGGGAGGTCATCCCCGATTCCTTCCAGTGGTCATCTGGTCATTTTGGGCACCTTTTTGTGCCTTATTCGTAATAAAAAGAGGTCTGGGTGAAAACGTCCAAGTTTTAGTCCTGGACGTCTTTGCTTTTTTCCATTATGGCTCAAAGACGTCCAAGTGTTAGGAACGCCCAAGTCCTGCCTCGACCACGCCTTCAATACTCCCTCCCCTTCAGATTTGGAAGTCCTTGCAACGGACTTCCGATAAAGACGTCCAAAAATGGGGTTTTGATTATACCGATTTGGACGTCTCTGAGAGATGAACGTCCAAGTGCCGATTTATGTCACTCTTTAGACGTCCATCTCTTTCAAAAATGAGCCTACTGATGACTTCAGTAGTGTGGTAAAGTTTTTAGTGAATGGAATGAGAAAGTATGAGTGGTATTTATTTATTTATTTTATTTATTTACTGCATTTGTACCCCACATTTTCCAAACTAGTGGTAGGTTCAATGTGGCTTACAATTAATTTAAGGGAAAACAGGTTACAGGTTAAAGAGCTGTGTGGAGTGGTGATGATAAGTTCAGATCCTTCCAAGGTCATGATTGAGGAATGTTGACCAATAATCTGTTTGATTAAGTGGGGTCATCTGAGATAAATGTATTGAAGAAATGGGCTTTCAGGTTTTTTCTGAATTGTAGATAGTTGTTCATGGACTTTAGGTCTTTCGGTAGAGAGTTCCAGATTTTGGTGCAGATGTAAATGAAGCTTGTTGAGTATGTGGTTTTGTATTTCAGGCCTTGGCATCAGGGGAAGTGGACTGTGAGGTAGGATCTTGTGCTCTTGGTTGCATTGCGTAGTGGTAGGATTATTAGATTGGTCATGTAAGCCGGCCAAAAATTATTCTGTAGGTCAGCGTACAGATCTTGAAGGAAATGTGAGATTTGATAGGTAGCTAGTGTAGGTTTTTGGGTAGAGGTCTCACGCTCTCAAATTGGTTTTTGCCATATATAAGCCTTGCTGCTGTATGTGGTATGCATGTTAAGTGTATATGAATAATATGAAATAGGTGAGTTATGAAAATTTCGAAAATATTTAAAGAGAAGATTTAATAAAGGTGATTTAGTGATTAATAATGTTGTAGTTACTTGATAATTTGATAATGAATATTCATGAGATCTATTTGCATGCACTGCCTCCAATGTATGCAAATGGATCGCATACATATTCATTGTGGAAATCCTGAAAACTCAACTCGGTTGTGGCCCTCAAAGACCAACATTGAACACCCTTGGCACATATGATGGTCCAGAAATTCTTGGTGAGGCATCTGTTTGGGTTAACTTAAAGGAGATGGGATCAACTCTTAGTTTGGGGATTTGATTTATTGGTCAGCTACTCAAATATTTGGATCTCTTTAGGAATAATGTTTTCTAAACAAGCATCTCAAATAATTATTTTCCTTCACAGAGAGCATGACTGGTTTAAGGAAGATTTGGCCAGCTACCTGTTCCCAGAAGACACTGCATGTGACGCCAATGTCATTGATGATGAGGCAGTGAGGGAAGTGTGTGAGAAATTTGAATGTTTGGAGTCAGAGGTCACAAACAGCCTGTACAGTGGTGACCCTCAAGACCAGCTTGCAGTAGCATATCATCTTATAATTGACAATCGAAGGATCATGAACCAAGCCAGTGAGTTCTACCTCGCCTCCAGCCCTCCCACTGGCTCCTTTATGGATGATAGCACGATGCATATCCCGCCAGGTGTGAAACCACACCCAGAGCGCATGCCACCTCTCATAGCAGACAGTCCTAAAGCAAGATGCCCTTTAGATGCCTTGAACACTACTAAGCCCAAACCTCTGGCTGTGAAAAAAGCAAAGTGGCATTTAGGAATCCGTAGCCAGAGCAAACCTTATGACATCATGGCGGAAGTTTACCGGGCCATGAAACAGCTGGATTATGAGTGGAAGGTAAGGAATATAACAACTTCGTTTCTGATCTGGATGAGTTTCCTTGAGTTGCTGCATTTCTTGGGTAGAGTTAGAAGTACTTTTATGACTTAATCTATAAGTTACCAATCACTTGGCATACTATAGAATAATTGGCATCTTCTTTCAGGCATATTTGACCTTAGAATTTATTTATTTATTTGGATTTTGGTCAGGGTGAGTCATAGTCAGGTACACTGTGTATTTTTCTGTCCCTGGAGAGCTCACAATCTAAGTTTGTACATGAGGCAGTGGAGGGTTAAGTGACTTGGCCATGATCACAAAGAGCATCAATGGGATTTGACCTGGCCACCTCTGGATGTCAAGACTGGTGCTCTAACCACCAGACCACTATTAGACCACTATCTTTATTAGACTTAATATTCTAATAAAGAAATGTTAGTGCTTACTTTTCATTATAGAATAGGTTCCAGATAGGACTCCCCTTTGTAGAATTACCCTTCTAGTTACTGAGCTGTGTAGTTTATTTTTGGTTGCTATATGTATGGCCTTCTAGTGGGAAAATTCAAACAATCAGCCCAGCACTGCTCAATGTTCTTATCACACAGGTATACATTAAATAAATGAATAAATAACCCGGACCTCATTAGCGGCTCGTTTCACACGAAGAACTTCACTTTGTGACTCGCCTCTTCTTCATTGGCCCTTATTGTTTTTCTCATATCATTCAACACAAATTTATTAATAACTCACTTATCAATGATTTTTAACTTATCTCATAATGAAATTCTTCTTTCAGGACCTTTGTTTGAATTTACTCCAGTATTGCCCTCTGCTGGTTGAATACGAGGACCATAGCAAAGTGACTTCTAGTGGGGAAGTCTTACAGTAATATGTGTTGCCTTGGTACAGAGGCACCTTGTGGTTAAACTATGAAATCTATCCTTTGAAATCTGTTGACAGTGACATCTAATAGTTAAATGTAATGTCAAACTTGGTCTCATGTAATTATTATTTCTAAACCGACCAAATGTTTTGGACCTGCTCCGTTCAAACCCGGACCTTGTCACCTTTCTAGGTCAGAGAAACACAAAAGTCAACACAGATGGATGTGGATGTGAAGCGACTGTTCACGCTATCCAAAAATACTAGGACTAGAGGGCATGAGTTGAAGCTACAGTGTGGTAAATTTAAAACGAATCGGAGAAAATTTTTCTTCACCCAACGTGTAATTAGACTCTGGAATTCGTTGCCGGAGAACGTGGTACGGGCGGTTAGCTTGACGGAGTTTAAAAAGGGGTTAGATAGATTCCTAAAGGACAAGTCCATAGACCGCTATTAAATGGACTTGGAAAAATTCCGCATTTTTAGGTATAACTTGTCTGGAATGTTTTTACGTTTGGGGAGCGTGCCAGGTGCCCTTGACCTGGATTGGCCACTGTCGGTGACAGGATGCTGGGCTAGATGGACCTTTGGTCTTTCCCAGTATGGCACTACTTATGTACTTATGTACTTATGATGTATACCCATCCACAACACACATGAGCAACACAGATACACAGGTTGGAAATAATTCCATGAGGCACATTCTGCATGCTTTCCCTACTTTATTTATTTCTAGCTATAGACATCTGTTTATTCACACTCCAGTTGCCGATGAATTCATTTACAGTTTTTGTCTAAGTCCTTGAAATTTTGTTCTTTGCAATTAATATGGCATATTGTTAGGTCTTATCCAAAGAAGAACTAAAGAGTACATTGCATTAGTGAGTAGGATATATATTGAGTCCATAGATGCAATCTGTAAAACAGGGGCGTAGCCAGACTTTGGCGGGAGGGGGGGTCCAGAGCCCAAGGTGAGGGGGCACATTTTAGCCCCCTCCCCCGGTGCCGCTGACCCCCCCACCGCCACCATTGCCGACGATGACACCCCCCCGCCGCCGCCAGCACCACCAACAACAACTTTGACCCCCCCTCCGATGACCCTTTCGACCCCCCCCCCCCGCCTGCCCGCCGTCGCCTACCTTTGCTGGCGGGGGACCCCAACCCCCGCCGGCCGAGGTCCTCTTCTTCCTTCGTTCTGTTTCTAAGTCTGACATCCTGCACGTACAACGTGCAGGACGTCAGACTCACAGAAACAGAATAAAGCCTTGCGATCTGCGGGGCTTCGTTCTGTTTCTGTGAGTCTGACGTCAACGTGCAGGATGTCAGACTCAGAAACAAAACGAAGGAAGGGTTGGGGATCCCCCGCCAGCAAAGGTAGCAGACGGCGACGGCAGGTCGACGGCGGGTTGGCGGCGGGAGGGGGGTTGAGAGGGTCGTCGTCATGGAGTCCAGGGCCAAATCTACGGGGGCCCAGGCCCCCGTGGCCCCATAGTAGCTACGCCCCTGATAATGATGCAAAAAACTGGTGCTTGTAAAACTCCAGATGAGATTCATGTGTCTAGCAAATTGTCTTGCTCTAAACATTTGGCAATTAAGAGAAAATGGATTCTAGTTTCCTCCATCTTTCCTCTCTTTCTCGGATTGCCTATTCTAGGTAGTGAACCCATATCATTTAAGGGTGCGCCGAAAGAATCCAGTGACTGACAATTATGTGAAGATGAGCTTGCAGCTTTACCAAGTTGACAATCGCAGTTACCTTTTGGACTTCAAAAGTATTGACGGTAAGAAGGAAGGAAAAGATAGAGTACTTCTGCAGCAGTGGAGGGAACTTGAGCAGGACAGGATTAAGGCATAAGCAAACCTAGGGCCCAAATATTTAGGAGGTGTGGCGAAACAGGGGGTTTTCAAGCCTGTGAATTGTATTAATATTTTCATTAATTCCACGTATGGTACTTGCTGCTGAAATTACATTCAATCTGCACTAGTAGCAAGATTAATTCTCTTTTTCTTGATGAAGGAAAGACTTCAGATGCTCTGCATTCACCCTGTTTGTATTGACGTGAATGACAGACTGCCTCCTATCCCATGCAGGTCATTTACTGCTGTAATAGGAGAAGGTGCAGGCTCCTCATAAGTCAGAAAACCTCCAATTGGTACTGTTAATACTATTTGCTGCAGTTATGAATTAACGTAATTGGATAAAGAATTGAAAATATTACTTATCTGGGCTGTAGCTTTGTCAATAGGGAACGCTCTGGCTACTGAATTTGTCCTAAAATAAATGTGCCAACATAACGTTAGAGAGAGAGAGAGAGGACCGAGGACAATGCGCTGTAGTGAATAATGCAAGAAGCCTACCTTTCGTGAGTCCGGTAGGAACGAGCCGGACTCACGAAAGGTAGGCTTCTTCTTGCATTATTCACTACAGCGCAGTGTCCTTGGTCCTCCTTCTATCTTGCTGCACCATATGCCTGGAATACTACTACTACTACTATTAAACATTTCTAAACTTCCTGAGCCGGTACGCCAAGCCTCATCTCTGGCCATCTTCAAATCTAAGCTAAAACCCACCTCTTCAGTGCTGCTTTTAACTCCTAAACCTAACCCTTCAACTGTCCCCTATCCCTGATATGTCCTGTCTGTCCTAACCCTTATCCCTTACTTATTCTGTCTGTCTGTCATAATTAGATTGTACGCTGTATCGAGCAGGGACAGTCTCTAAATGTTCAAGTGTGAAGCGCTGCGTGCGTCCGGTAGCGCTATAGAAATGATAAGTAGTGGTAGTAGTAGTAGTTGACAAAGCTACAGCCCAGATAAGTGCTATTTTCAATTCTTTATCCAGTTACAATGGGAATGTAAACAAGTAAAAGTCAAGAATAACAATAGAAAACTAGTACAATAAAATCTCACACATAAGTTTTATATAAAAGCCATTAGAGAGATTGCAAAAATATGTCGACGGGTTTCCAGAGTTGTTCCATTTAAATTTCTTTTCAGAGGCATGTAGTTCATATTGTTTGTATTGGCAGACTGTATTCCACCAGAAAGAATAATTGAGACATTTGGCTGATTTCCAGTTCTTGAGAACATGTTGAATACCAATAGCCACAAATGAGTCTATTAGCTTAGGCTTGCAGGTCAGGGAGTGAAAACAAGGATGCTGAGATCGAAAAACTACAATATCATTAGCTATGTCTGACGAGCAATTGCTGATAGACCGAATAGTCGATCAGATCTTCAAACAAAAAGGTTTAATCATATGTGAGAGATGTTTTATTGTACTAGTTTTCTATCGTTATTCTTGACTATTACTTGTTGACTTTCTCAAAAACGTCATTAAAATTATTTGAACTGAAAAAGAAAAACACAATGGGAGCAAGTCTAGAACATAAGTGCTAACATTTATGCTCCCAGAGGTTGGAATAATTTACATTCGCATATGCGTGTAAATGCCAACATTCTGCCTCAGCGCTAGTCTGTGTATACCTTCTTCACTGATAAAGCATATAAAATATAAGAGGAGCTTACACATGAGTGAAGCATGGGAGGCTCAGACTTTACACAGGTAACTTACAGAATATTTTAATTTTATTTATTTAAAAAATGTATACCCACTTAGAACCTAAGTGGTTTACAGTTTGAACATACATAATCTAAAATCACAAAAACCACACAATACCACAAGTGTACATCGGCTACTCTCCCACATAAATGTTGCAATCAGTCGTAAATAGCCAGGCATTTTATTCCATAACATGGGTCCTTTAATGGGAAAACACAGCATCCCTGGTCTCTGCATAATGAGCAGTTACCAAGGGTGGGACCACAAGCTTCCATAATCCATCAGATCTCAGTGCTCTTGATATCCTATACAACTGCACAGCCTGTGATAAACCTACTGGTGCAACTGAAAGAATTGCTTTATACACAACCGTCAGCACCCTATAAGCAAACTGATATTCCACCAGCAACCAGTACAGTTGTTTTAAACCAGCTGTAACGTGGTCATATTTTCCACAACTCAAAATCCAACCATACGGCAGAGTTCTGTATGACTTGCAAAGTCTGGCAGCAGCAGACCAGACATATTGAAGTGCTGGGCAAGTTTATTAAGACAGTCACCCGACCTGACGTGGCCACATTTCGCCCTACGTCTACATCAGGTGTTAGAAACTAATAAATAAACAAATAAAACAATTACAATGGATAAAAGCAATCAAATGAACAAACAATAATAAATAAATAATAATTAAAAACAACCAATTGTTCACTAAAACACAATAAGATATATAAAATTAAAAATGGTATGCGTACATGACAGTCCTCCCCGGCGGGCCTCAAAGGTTTTATGGGGCTAGCCATATTTTTTGGAATAAATGCTATTTTGAAGTCTTGGCTCTCCTCTTCGGGTCCCTCTTTGCAGTGGTGCAGAATGCAGATGATTCAACAGATGAAGATTGACAGATGTGAGGTTAAATAAATGGATAGTGTTCCCGGAGCTCGCTTTAGAGCTAGATGGGAAGCCCTCTGGGTGACTCATCCTCTGAAGGGAAGTTATATTCTAAACTGTTAATCCACTTGTGTGTGTGAACAGGTGGGGGTGGGGGTGAGTGATAATAATAAAGTGCGATGATATTGTTATTGGATTGAGCAGAGTTGACCAATTGTATTAGAATTTGTTCAAATTTTCTATCTGTAAAAAGGTAAAATCTTCTGGTTGTTCATCAATAAAAATTGTTGAAACATAAAATCAAAAACAGTGAAATGAGTTAAAAGTACATCTGTGTACATAACATAATCCCAATTAAATCGCACCAGTACATGCAGAAAAAGTGTAAAAACAATCAAACTTAATGATTAGTACATGAATACTAATATGCTGAGCGGATTAGCCAAGAGCACCAAAAGGGAACAGGTACCTATAAGAGAAAACCCCCAGCTTTCCCCTAATAGTTAAAATGTCTCCAAATGCCTAAAAAAAGAATAAAAGCAAATTGGAACTTGCAAAGTCTTACACTGAGTCTTCAAAATTTTTAAATACAACATATTGGAAAAATCCGATTTTCTCAATACCACCATATGAAAATCGTACTGGATGTTGTATGAGTATTTCAGGATTTAGATGCTGAAGTTTACACCTACTCTATGGGGCTGATGTGCTTGTGCTAAAATATTAAGCACATATATAGTTGGTTATGCTAATGTTCTATAAAAGAATGTAGTAGATGCCTATATTCCCTTATAGAATAGGCTTCTACTGTATGTGCTTTGGGCATCTAATTGTAGGCACTCCACTATAGATAACGAGCGGAGTAGAGCGGACAGATGTGAAGCATTTGTTTATACTTTCAAACAATAATAGAACCAGGGGACACAAGATGAAGCTAGAATATGGTAGATTTAAAAGAAATAGGAGAAAGTTTTTCTTTACTCGGCGTGTAGTTAGACTCTGGAACTCGTTGCCGGAGAATGTAGTGACAGCAGCTGACTTTACGGAGTTTAAGGGGAGTTTGGACAGATTCCTGAAGGAAAAGGCCAGTGAACATTATTACAATTTTTTTTTGGAGGGGGGGGGGGGGTTTGCTGGGTTCTTGAAGCCTGGATTGGCCGCTGTCGGAGACAGGATGCTGGGCTTGATGGTCTTTTCCCAGTATGGCGGTGCTTATGTGATGAGCTCTCAGTATGATGCTTTTTGTAATGTTGGTTTGAATTATTTGGAACAACCAAAGGGCCCTTCCAACGCATGTCAGATTGGAACTAATGCCCGGCTACCGTGTACCCCGGGCAGTAATTCCATTTTTGATGTCCATCGAAAACATGCGGTAGAAAATATTTTCTATTTTCTACCATGTGGCGCTTACCCGGCGGTAATCTGCATTTTACGCGCGCTGACGATTTCCACCCAGTTAGCGCGTGAGACCTTACCACCAAGTCAGTGGTTGGCATAAGGTCTCATGCCGAAAATGGACGCGCGCTGGTTTTAGTTTTAGCACACGTCCATTTTCAGCCACAAAAAAAGGCCTTTTTTCCAGGCACGCTGAAAAATGGACCTGCGCGCGTCCAAAACACTTGCGTACACCAGCACAGGCCATTTTTCGGCACACCTTAGTAAAATGGCCCCATAGTCTTTTAAATGCTAATCGTGTGACACATACAGATTCTGAGGTGTAAATATTCAGCTGGTGGTGGTCAGGATTTTTTTGTCTGCCAGCAGCGTTGTGGCCAGATTTTCAGTGCTGGGATCAAGTCCGTGTTTATGCGACCAGGTATCTCTTATCCAGTTAAGTTCGATATTCAGCACTTAACTGGACAAATATAGGTCTCAATTTTATGCAGTTTGTCTAGTTAGCTTAGGCAGTTAAGTGCCAATATCGGCACTTAAGTGCCTGCTCCACCCCGGATCGCCAACCAAGTCTCTGACTATGGCTTTAGCGGTTAGTGTTAATATTCAGTGGCACTAACTGGTTAAATGCCGCTGAATATCAGTGGATAGGCCAGGGTGTCTTAACTCATTAACCATTCCCTATTCTCCTGCATGGGTTTTGAGGTCATTACAAGACAATAGATTGATAGTTCCTTCACTGCATGGAGCAAGATTAAATACAACAAGGACACAAGCTTTTTTTTTTTTTTTTATTTAGCTCCGTTTTCTTGGAATCAGCTTCCTAGTTATGTTCGCTTGGAGGAAAATTTGAAGAAGCTTAAAATTTTATCAAAAACAGTGTTGTTTTAAGAAGGCTTTTAATATTGACTTTGGGGATGGGAATCGGGGTTACTGATGTTTTTGTAAAGTATTTCATCATGCAATTTGCTGTATACTGTGTATGTTCTTTGTGTGAATGGATATACCGTATTTTTCGGACTATAAGACGCACCGGACCATAAGACACACCTAGGTTTTAGAGGAGGGAAATAGGAAAAAAAATTTTTTCCTTTTTCCCTCCTCTAAAACCTAGGTGCTCCGGTGCGTCTTGTCCGAGTTTTGGATCGCCGTCCCGTACTTACGCGATGCCATGTTCCGTGGTGGTCTAGTGACCACGGAACATGGCATCGCGTAAGTACGGGACGGCAATCCAAAACTCGCTACCTTCGGACTATAAGATGCACCCCCCATTTTCCTCCCAAATTTTGGGGGAAAAAAGTGCGTCTTATAGTCCGAAAAATACGGTAGGTCTTTCCTATCATTTTATGGCATTTTTTCATATTAAAATTTTTGTTGTGTATGTTTTTTGTGTTTCTATTCTATAAAATTGTGAACTGCTTTGGCATATCGAAGTTCAGAGATATATTACATTTTTAATAAATGTAAACAGGTGCTTAACCAGCCAGGAGCCTCTCCTAGCCGGTTAAATCGCTTTGAATATCCACCCTTAAGTTGTTTGTTTTTAATGCATTGGCGTGCTACCTTGAATTATACATCACTGATATTTGTTCTAAAATTTTCAGATGAAGTTGCAGAACAGAAATCCGGCTCATCAACGCCCAGCGCTCTTGCTCTGCGGCTGGTTTGCACAGGCCCAGGCTGAGCCTTGATTCTGTCATGGCCGAATATCCACCTCTCAGCAGATCCTTCAGTGGCTCCTTCACAGGGACCATCTCCTCAGCTAGTCCACGCCTTGGCAGCCACACCATGGATTTCTTTGAAATGTGTGCCAGTCTGATCACTTCGTTAGCTCGCTAGAGGGAAGAGCTATAGTTCTGTGTTCGTGCATTATTGCACAGTGAATCTATTTCACTTCCTCCTTTCTTTTGCCCTGGGCATTGCGTCCAATGCAAGTTTGTGCAGAGAGACCCGAGTAGCCACACAGGTATAAATTTCTGTTGTAATAATTTGAGAGGAACGGGAAAGGATATGTTATTTATACACTAAGTACTATTAGAAACAGAGTTATTTAAGAGAGCCAGGTGTGACGAGGTGTTCACTTTTATAGATACCGACCGCAACACAGAGGCTAAGTTTGCCTTCGGAATTTTATGTACTGTTGGCGGTTGTGGCCTAGTTAAGATTCGTTTAGTTCAATGATGAGGTTTATCATCTTAACTTTCTTCCTTGGGTAAGTTGTTGAACTAAGGGAAGGTGGGGATTGGAATGAAACACCTATTAAGCCATTCAGATTTTTTACTTTTTTGCTGAGAATATGGCAGTACTCATCAGTTCATTGCAGGATCAGTGCCATTGAGGTGATTACAAAATGTCTGACCATGACCTGAGCTGTTGTTGAGTGTCTAGATGAGCTAGCACCCCATGATAAATGTGACTGTTTCAGGGCAGAGGCGATGGGGGATATCCATCAGCCTGCTTGTACTGTATGTCTTGTGACTTTTTTTAAGGTCTGTATTTTTCTCAGTTCTTTATTTTTATTAACGTTTTTAACAAAAACTCCGTTGGGTTTGAAATGCATTTGAGTTGTGTTTCCATGTGTAGCACTCCATCCGTTTCAGTCTCAAATGGAATGCATGTCCGGCTCATTTGTGTGGAGCGTTGGTGAAGGACTGAGTGCTCAAAGTCATCACACTGAATAGAAATTTCTCAGGTTGTGGGAATGTACTATTTATTATTTTCCGTAGATCTTTCATGTTTTGTTTGGCCCTGGGAATTTAAGGAGCAGTTTTTGTTGGTGAGAGTTTTTAACGTACTTGAAGTTTATTGAAAAGCAAAGTATACCAAGAAATAATGGTCTATAAGCAAGCTGAAATTGATACCTTTATACTGGACTAACTTAATGGGCCTGCTGCCTTCATCGGGCCAATACAGCTTGAGTTAGGCATGAAATTGCTCAAATATTAATGTAAACTGTAAGTCTTGTTCTGGTGTTTGTTTGTCAAAACCAGCTAAGAAGGTAAAACACTCAAACCCAAAAGGATCAAAACCTGTAACAAACACAGAGGGACTGAGGACATTGGATTTCCTCAGCCATTATTAGACATAAACCTTATAGAGTTGTAAATGCTATTGCTTATCTTCTTCAGCTTTATTAGCCCCTCCCGACAGAGTGAGCAATGAGTCAGCAGGTTGAATGAGCCACAAAAATTTGGGCCATGGGTCTGTATATGCAAAATGTGACCTGTCTTTTAAATGTAGGGCCTACCTATTAAGCTCAATTTCAAATATTACTTCATAGTTATCTATTACAGTGGTCATTTTGAGGGGGAACACGTGGCAGGATGCTTGGGAATAGTGTTCTCATTATTAAACTTATACAGAATTAATTATCATTATTATATTCAGTATATTGTGGGTGGGTCGTGGATAATGAGTCATGTAATTTAGTGGGTCCCAGGTCACCAGGGTCAGCTTGAATGAACCGTTGCTTGCTCTGACTCCCCCCCCCCCCCCCCCCCCCCACACACCATCTTTTTTATTTTACAACTCTTTTCAGCTTTTAAAACAACCCCACCACAACACCCTTGTAAAGCAGTCAATCATTTCATCTATATTTGGAAAACATCATACTTAGCTCATTGTGCGCTTTAGAAATGCTAAGTAGTAGTAGTAGTATGTACCACCTTTCTGTGGTTACAATCAAAGCGGTTTACATATATACAGGTATTTATTTTGTACCTGGGGCAATCGAGGGTTAAGTGACTTGCCCAGGGTGACAAGGAGCTACAGTGGGAATTGAACCCAGTTCCCCAGGATCAAGGTCTGCTGCATTAACTACTAGGCTACTCCTCCACTCCACTCCATTTAGCTGGTCCAATAAGAAGTTATCACTTCCTTTCACTTGCTTGATTCTTATTTCTTCAGATATGGGTAGACTAATGTGGCAACCACACTACTTTATTCAAAACAAAGGAGAAACCTGATGAGGTCACTGATAAGCCTTAAGTGTCCAGTCCTTATGGACAGTCGCACTTACTTGTAACGCATGGTGAGGGTAACTTTGTAACACAGCACTTAGGCTACGAAGACACACAGGTGCTTATGTTACACCTGTGCTTTTGTAAATTAGCTTCTCCAAAAATTCCCCCAGTCACACCTGCTTCAAGGCAGGCATACAATTTCTGGAAAAATACATGAAGATACATTGATATTTTGTAATATATATGTGTATCTTACAACTCCGACCTATCCATAGATCAAATGAAAGTAAGTGCCATAGGGGTAATTCTACAAGTGGGTGTTTAAATTTAAGCATCAACCCCAGATTCTATAAACTGACTAAAGTTGTGCACACAAATCAGCGTGAGTAGCCAATTTGCACGCAACTTAATTGCTTAACAAGCCAATCAATGCCAATAATTGGCTGCTAACAACCAATTATTGGCATTAGTTGGCCTTAATTAGGATTTTACATTCAGATCGTATTCTGTAATGATTTGTGAGTAAATTGAGGGGGGCGTGGCTAGGGGCATTCCAAAATTTTACATATGTAAAAATATGAATTCAACTGAACTGTGCCTAATTTAGGTACTGGCATTTACACATTTTTAGCAGGCATAATTGTTGGCACCTTAAGTTAGGCATGGTGTTCTGTAAAGGACGTGTACCCTTTATAGAATGGTGCTCAGTGCATAAAATTTTTGGCGCCTATTTTTAGTTGCCACTTATAGAATTTACCTCATTTGCGTCCTTAAATGTATAGAGTACTACCATTTACGCAGGTAAATGTACACTTATGCAAATAAATGGCAATAGCAAGTCTAACTGCTATCGTATAATTACGTGATAAAATAGCTTAGAGCTTAATTATCAGGGGAGTGTTCACATGGGAGAGGTATGGGCAGGGTATAGGCAGGGAATATATTTATGCATTTAGGGCCCTGTTTACTAAGGTGCATTAGCGTTTTTAGCATGCACTAAAATTAGCGCGTGCTAATGCTAGAGATCCATAGCGTTAGCACATGCTAATTTTTAGCGTGCACTAAAAACGCTAGCGTGCCTAGAGCACAGCTTAGTAAACAGGGCCTTTAGTTTATAGAATACTGTACTTTACGTGTGTGAATGTTGCATGTAGGTGCTTACGTAGCCATAGACCTGTAATAAATACACACACCTAAATTAAGCCACACCAGTGTTAGTTAACCCTAGTATCCTGTAAGAATGCTGGCCTACTATTTGTGGAAATTAGACACCTAAGACAGTTCTAGAACTGGGCACCTAGTAGGAGCCTCTTCCATAAAGGAACATAGTACCTACGTTCCTATATAGAGTACCATCATAATAGTGAAAATGTAAGCCTATGAGTTAGACATGAAAGAACTTTGGCCTTCCATAGAGCTGGTGTATGTGCATTGGAGATACTTGCGTAAGTGTGAGTCCGGCCCACGCTCTGCACAGACACTGTCTATATGTACATCAGCCTGTAAATATGCCCTATGTAAGAATAGCACTGAGGCAGAATGTTGGCGTATATGTAATCAATTCATGAACTGTAAATTAACCCTGCATGTGACAGTATCTCATACCCTTGGGCAATTATATAACACAACCAGGTCTACATGCCCCAAAAAAGCTTGTAAAATTATCTTAATAGTGTGTGTGCACTAGGGCTGGGTAAAACCGAGCGACGTGATCAGTAGTGCAAACTCTATTGTGCAGTATTACAACAGGTATAGACTTCCATATAATGCAGCATTAGGCGTTGGTGAGCTGTCTCTGCTCCTCTTATTTCTCTACAAAGGTCTTTTTCAAGACCGGATTTTCTCATCCACTTTTATCAACCTTCATTCACCTTTCGATTTTTTTTACGTACATTGTATGAAGACTCCTGAAGCAGGCTAACCGCCAAAACACAATGCTGTGTCGAGTCTTCACCAATAAATGTTTTACCATTCTTAGAAGTCTCCTCGTTTGTTCCTGGTCAGCCTGGTCTATTTCCCACTTTCTGTTACTGTCTGTCAGGGGGGGAAGTTATCAACTTGGGCTATTGTTATGATATGTTATTTTACTGTTAATCCAAGTTATTAATAACTTGATCTCACTGCATAAAATGGGACCTGTGCTAAAATAGCAAGAGTTGTGGTAAAACAAGCTGTCTTAATAGTCGTCCTCGTTGATAATTTCTCCCCTCAATTTTAATTTTAAAATGTATTTCTGCAGTCTTTAAGTGGACAGCTTTCAAAGCCATGTATGCAGGTAGAATGATGTAAAGTCGCCTCCTTCGATGTGACTACAGATCCTTGTGATGTTCCACAGTATGTGCATTGCCCAACTAATTGTGAAGGGGTGTCCCCAGTGACATGCGTAGGTAGCATTTTCATATTTACCTATCCAGCAGTGACCTACGTGCAGAAGGACATACAAGTGAGCATTGGTACTTTGTACTAGCTGCAGTGTTCAAAGTGAAGAATCATGGTAAAGTCTCTGAACTTTGTCCCATAGCAGACAGTTTGCAGACTGTCTCCAAAAAAGTCAGTAATTATTGACCATAGTAACATAGTAGATGACGGCAGAAAAAGACCTGCACGGTCCATCCAGTCTGCCCAACAAGATAACTCATATTTGCTGCTTTTTGTGTATACCCTACTTTGATTTGTACCTGTGCTCTTCAGGGCACAGACCGTATAAGTCTGCCCCGCACTATCCCCGCCTCCCAACCACCAGCCCCACCTCCCAACCACCGGCTCTGGCACAGGCACAGACCGTAAATCCCCGGCTCTGGCACAGACCGAACAAGTCTGTCCAGTACTATCCCCGCCTCCCAACCACCAGTCCCGCTTCCCACCACCGGCTCTGGCACAGACCGTATAAGTCTGCCCAGCCCTATCCCCACCTCCCAACCACCAGCCCCATCTCCCGATCTTGACTAAGCTCCTGAGGATCCATTTCTCTTGTTGAACTGGAGTATTTATTTTAATATTGTACGGTTGTGGCAAAGATAAAAACCTCACTGAGCTGATTATACCTCATTTCCTAATCTTTTGGTGTTAACGAGAAGTAACCATAAACACTAACCTTACCTTTTGAGTAAGTAAATAGTATTTCTGATTAGCTACTGTGGGAAAAGTTGGTTTGTGCTGAGTGGCCATGCCAGGGGTGTAGCCAGACCTTGCGGTGGGAGGGGTCCAGAGTTCGAGGTTGGGGGCACATTTTAGTCTGCCGCCTCGCCCCCCCTCCCACTGCCTCGTCGCTCCCCCCCCCCAAAAAACAAATACCTTTGCTGGTGGGGGTCCCCAACCCCCGCTAGCTGAAGTCTTCTTCAGCGCCGGTCTCCGGCGCAGCCGCGTTCACTGCCCTGCTCTCTCTTCTTGCTGACGCCCTCCTGTGTATGCGCAGTTTCACGTAAAGGAGCGTGCACAGAAGGACATCAGCAAGAAGAAAGAGCTGGGCAGCGAAGGTGGCTGCGTCGGAGACCGGCGCTGAAGAAAACTTCAGCTGGCAGGGGCCCGGACAAAATTTGCAGGGGCCCAGGCTCCCATGGCCCCACCTAGCTACACCCCTGGGTGCATTCCAGGGTTTTGAACTTGCACTGTTCTGGTTTGGGAATGGGATTGGGACTTGATATGCCACCTTTGTGTGGTTTTTGCAACTACATTCAAAGTGGTTTAAATAGTATACACAGGTATTTATTTGTACCTGGGGCAATGGAGGGTTAAGTGACTTGCCCAGAGTCACTAGAAGATGCAGTGGGAGTCAATCCCAGCTCTCCAGGATCAAAGTCTACTGCGGTAACCACTAGGCTACTCCTCCACCACTTCTTCTCTTTTGAAATCAGTGTTTAATTTACAGTGTTTGTTTTTTTTGTTACATTTGTACCCTGCGCTTTCCCACTCACGGCAGGCTCAATGCGGCTTACATGGGGCAATGGAGGGTTAAGTGACTTACCCAGAGTCACAAGGAGCTGCCTGTGCCTGAAGTGGGAATCGAACTCAGTTCCTCAGGACCAAAGTCCACCACTCTAACCACTAGGCCACTCCTCCACTGTTGCTACTATTTGAGATTCTACATGGAATGTTGCTATTCCACTAGAAGTCAGCCCTTGCAGATCACCAATGTGGCCGCGCAGGCTTCTGCGAGTCTGACGTCGGACTCACAGAAACAGAAGCCTGCGCAGCCTTCTACATGGAATGTTGCTAGTGGAATAGCAACATTCCATGTAGGATCTCCAACAGTAGCAACATTCCATGTAGAATCTCCAATAGTATCTATTTTATTTTTGTTACATTTGTACCCCGCGCTTTCCCACTCATGGCAGGCTCAATGCGGCTTACATGGGGCAATGGAGGGTTAAGTGACTTGCCCAGAGTCACAAGGAGCTGCCGGTGCCTGAAGTGGGAATCGAACTCAGTTCCTCAGTTCCCCAGGACCAAAGTCCACCACCCTAACCACTAGGCCACTCCCCCACTCTGGGGGCCAGAAGTTCAGGGAGGAAGGTGGGACAGGAGAAGTAAGAAAATTTGAACTAGTTTAGTGTCTTCTGAAAAAGTGACTTGGCTACTCTGCTTTTACACCGTGTATTTGGAAACTTTCTCACCAGAATCCAGTTTCATTTGAACATTGATACTGAGTCGAAGGTACAGCTCAGTAATGACATTTGTATTGTTTTTGAGGAGGAAACATATAGAGGCTTAAATTAAACTTTTAGTCTTGTATACTTTAATTTTAGGGATATTTTAGGTAGATTTTTAGTCTGGGGGACCTTTTATACTTTGCAGAACTGAATTGTTACAAAACAATTCATTTCTAGTTTTGTAAAGCTTGGATTAAAAAAAGAAAGTGTAAGGGCTTTGAAAAAAAAGTCAGTTCATAGTAATGTAAGGAAAAGATACTTAACCTGTAGCAGGTATTCTCCAACCACAGCAGGCTTTCTGTTCTCGCATGTGGGTAACGCGCATCTGCGTTGCCGGTCCAGAGCTTGAAACAAGCTTTAAACAGAACTTTGAGTGGGAGGCACGTTCCACCGTGCATGCATGAGTGCATTCCCACCTGCTGCGAGAGTGCAGGACCAAGCAGTACGATTTAAAGCATAAGAAAAAAGCAGACAATTCCAAGGGAAGGTGGGAGGGTATGTGAGAATAGAATGCCTGCTGCCCTCAGAGAATACCTGCTACAGGTAAGTATCTTTGCTTTCTCCGAGGACAGGCAGGCATATAATTCTCACATGTGGGAATCCCTAGCAATCAGGCTCACTGAAAACAACAGCCTTGCAATGGCGAGGGCAAAAAAGTAATTAACCTAAAGCTATGTACAGTCTGAGTGAGAGTGCAGCCTGAAACAGAATAAAACGGGCCTAGGAGGATAGAGTTGGACTCTAGATCCCAATCAAATTCTGCAGAACTGTCTGTCCAAACCGATTTATAGAATCAAGTACAGCATTATCAACCTTTCTTCTTTTCATTTTATAACTCTTTGAGTAGTTTCATGACCTTTAACCCCTTGAGGATCCTTTATTAAAGCCAGCTATAGAGTTTCTCTGATTCACGACCTTTGCTGCTGCTTCTGGGGAGAGAGAGGGAATATAAGCTGTTTGTTAATCATCTTTATCTACTAGCTAACTAGCTGACCTAGAAGAGCCTTTTGACCCCTGATGCAGGCGTTTGTACACCGAAACACGGCCCGTGTCGGGTATTCATCATTAATAAAGGATTGCATTTTTCTCATTCCTGAAGGCCCAGTGTTTACTTTTTCTGTTTGTCCAAACCGACTGTCACGTCAGGTATCCTGCTGAAAGCAGTAATGAGATGTAAATGTGTGGACAGAAGGCCATGTCGCAGCCTTGCAAATTTCTTCAATGGAGGCTGACCTCAAGTTTGCTACCAGCGCAGCCATGGCTGTGACATTGTGAGCCCTGAGCCACATTGGACATGGTGCATTTCCCGATGGCGACCCCCATCCTGTTGGGATCGAAAGAAACAAAATGTTGGGTGGACTGACTGTAGGGCCTAGTCCGCTCCAAGTAAAAGTTCAATGCTCACAGTCCAAAGTGCGCAGTGCGCTTTTGCCATGATGGGCATGACGTCAGGGGAAGAATGTTGGCAAGACAATCAACTGGTTCAGATGGAACTCCAACACAACCTTAGGTAGGAACTTAGGGTGCGTGTGGAGGACTTCTCTGTTATGATGAAACTTCAGGTAAGGTGCGTCCGCCACTAAGGCCTGAACTCACTGATCCTGCGAGCTGAAGTAACAGGCCACCAAAAATATGACCTTCTAGGTCAAGTACTTCAGGAGACAGGAATCGAGTGACTCAAAAGGAGCGTTCTTCAGCTGGGTGAGAACGACATTGAGGTTGACATTTTTTTTTTTTTTAATATTGCACATAGATCTATTTAGACTTCTTATAAATTACCAAACTATCTACAAGGCTGATAGTAAATGTTCGTTTTGTTTCTTAGAATCTGGTTTGCTCCTTCAGATGCTGTTTTCTTGTTCTAGTGGCAGAGGGTATGGAATTGGACTTGTGCCATTTTGGAAATCACTGAACAATTAGATCCCAATATTCAGAAAATGCTGAGCTCCTCAGTTTATGTCCTATTTTCATGTTGATGTAGGAACACAACTTTTCAGCCGAAAATTCATCTTAATATAGGAGTTTAAACGTTATTCTGATAAATTTAGGCCTGCTATTTGCCTAAATTAATGAGGCTAGAGCTGAAAATCAGTTCTAAGTTCCTAACTTCTTTTCCCCACCCTGTCCACTCCAGTTACCACCCACTTTTTATGCTCCTAAATTTAAGAATTTAGTGAAATTTTGAGTAAAGATTTATGCGTTCAGCCCTAGTAAATCAAAGAGGCCAATTTATGAGCTTAACTCTCAAAGGTGTGCTAGCATTTTTAGTGCGCGCTAATGATTAGCATGATAGAAATATATGAGCATCTCTGACGTATAGTGCGTGCTTATTTTTATTGTGTGCTAAAACACTAGCATGCCTTTGTAAAAGGACCTCAAAGTTCAGAGCATAAATCCTTTAAATATCGGGCCCTTAGCTTTTGATTTCTTATTTGGAGGTCTGTGACTCTGGTGCATGACCTTGACAAATAGCAAACAAAACTATTTGATGTTTTTGATTTGGTTAGCATTGAAACTTATTCTAAAAATTGGAAAGATTGTGCTCAAATAGAATCCAAAGTGGAATATGGTTTGTCTTACTTCAAGGTATGAATCAGCGGCTGCAGACAAATATAATTATCTGATGGTGTACTGGAAAATTTTACCCCAAACTAATCTGATAGATTTCTTCAATTGGGTGACATGATTTGATTGAGGACGTGTGCCAGATGGTCTAATTGGATTAGAAATTGGTTAACGGACATAAAACAGACGGTAGTGATAAATGGAATTTGTTCATGGGAAAGAAAAGTGAATAGTGGAATGATTAGGGATTGGGCTTAGGGCCATTTCTGTTCACTATCTTTGTGCGTGATATTGCCAAAGGATTAGAAGGAAAGGTTTGCCTTTTAGCAGATGACGAAAAAAAAATCTGCAACAAAGTGGACACCCCTGTAGGAGTACACAATATGAGAACTGAGCTACAAAAATGGTCAAATGCTGGGCAGTTAAGCTTTCGTGCAAAGAGGTGCAGAGTGATGGATATGAGAAAAACATAACCACCTTGAGTGAATGCCTTCAAAAAGGTGGTAAATCTTAATCAGTAAGATATTTTTCAGAGTCGCGTATCGGATGTGCACCAAAAATGAAATTACCACAAGAGCCATGCACTAGTCGGACAGTAACTCCATTTTGGCGTGCATAGACGCTTCTGTGGCTTAGTAAAAGGGCCCCTAAGAATGTGGCAGCATTATGTTGTGGGGAGTAGCAGGGAAAGGGAAACTTGTAAAGATCAAGAGAAAGAGGGGAGATCCTGGAGGAAACCTGTTACAGTCTGTGATAGAGCTGGGATTGGGGACAAGATTCACCATCCAGCAGAACAACAATGCTAAGCACAAGGCAAAAGTAATAATGCAGTGGACCGGCAAGAAGAGAGTAAATGTCCTCAACCAATGGTGCTATCAAAGCCTAGACCTGAACCCTGTAGTCCACAGGTGATCCTAAGCAAACCTGAAAGAGTGGCAACAGAGTGCACACCCCAGAGGGAATGGAATGCATGAGAAATGATCAACAAAAATTAGAAGCTTGGGCTAATACTTGGCACTTAAGCTGTAATGTGAAGAAGCGTAGGGGTCATGCATTTGGGATGCAAAAATCCAAAGGAGTTGTGTGCAATAGGAGGTGAGAGGCTGATGTGCACAGACCATGAAAGAGACCTCGAAGGGATAGTATCAGATGTTCTCCAGGTGGTGAAGGATACTTGGTTGAATTAGGAGGGTCATAACACACAGAAGAAGAGATGATAATTCAACTGTGCAAGACCACATTTAGAGTACTGTGTTCAGTTTTGGAGGCCGTATCTTGCCAAGGACATAAAAAGACTAAAAGCCATTCAGAGAAAAGTGACCAAAATGGTAGAGGGTTTGCGCCTCAAGATGTGTGAAAAGAGACTTAAAGACTTGAAGAAACAGTTGAGATAGGATAGAAAGATTTAAATTCTTGAAAGAGTAAGGAGCAATCCAACCTTTTTCAAAAATGCAGAGGATATAGAACATGAAATGCAGTTATAAGGAAGAAAAAAAGCAACATCAGGATATACAGAGAGGTTGGTGGATACCTCGAATGATCTTCCACAGGAAGTGGTGGTGCCGAAAACCATGACAATTCAAAAAGGCATGGGATTCCCTATATGGCATGAAGATGAAATAAAAGTATAGAGCATTTCCATTCAGTAAAACTTAACTTCAAATAACAATAAAATAAGAGAGGCATAGACTGTACCATAAAGACAAAAAATGGTGGTGTTGGGGATAAAATGCATGGAGTCCCAGGTACAACTTTGGTCACCTTTCTGGACAGCTGGATGGGCCATGCTGGTCTTTTTCTACTGTGATTTACTATGGGCCCCTTTTACCAAGCTGCGGCAAAAGGGGGCCTGTGCTGGCATCGACGTGTTTTTGACATGCGCTGAGGCCCCCTTTTACCACAGCTGGTAAAAGGGTAGTCTTTCTTTTCTGCAGGAAATGGCCATGTGGCAAGTAAAGCACTTGCTATGCAGCCATTTCTGGGGGAGCCCTTACCACCACCCATTGAGGTGGCGATAAGGGCTTCTGTGCTAACCCGACAGTAACTGGGCAGCTCACAGCACCGCCCGATTACCGCTGGGTATACCCCGGTGCTACAAAAATATATGATGGTGTGCTGGGGGTGGGAAATACCCCTGGGCTGCTGTGGTAGCCTGGCGGTACTTCCTGTTTAGGGAGTGGTAAGCCCCCTACCGTCACATTGTAAAAGGGGCCCTAAGTTACCAGGGGCGTAGCTAATTTCGGCTCAGACCCGCCCACCCAAGCGCACACACTGCAGCAGCCTAGCGTACCACGGCAGAGACGGCACCCGCTCAGCTGATCTCCAGGCTCCAGCCCTCCTACCTTTCGGGCTTGCAGACTGAGGTACAGTGGCAGACTCGGCAGTCGGCTCGGCGGCACTGAAATGCACTTGCAGGTTGCATTGCGGCCGTGCAGCTCGTCGTTGTAGTTGTTCCATCCTACGTGGTAATATGGCGTGGCTGTGCGCGGCGGAGTGCTCAGCCTCGCTCTCGCTCGGCTCCGTCTGCTCGCTCGTGGCATCAAGTGTCACTGAACCCTACCCCTCGCGTACGGTGTAAGTGTTCTTTCAGCTGGGAGGAGGTCTTCGGCTAGCGGGGCTTGTGGATCCCCATCAGCGCAGGTATTTCTTTTTGTGTGATTGGGGGGGGGGGGGCAGCACTGGAGGAGGCTGGGGAGAGTGGGGCGAGCACTGGAAGGGGGCGGTGAAGGGATGAGTTTTCAGGCCCACCTTCTTTGGGCTCAGGCACATCCTAAACTTGCCGTCTGGCTACGCTCCTGTTACTGTGAGCTATTCTGCCACGAAACTGCACCATCCCACTGTGCAAAGTTGTTAGATATCTATCCTAAGCAGCTCATGTCTGTTATTGCTACATAGGTGCTTCCACCATGTGCTTAGTTAAAGTATGTCGTTTTATGTAATCAAGACTTTTTGATTTCTTATTCTTTAAATTTTTCTAGAATTCTTCATTTACAATGAAATCATAAAATACGTTGTATAAATGAATGAAACGAGCTCCTACTTTAAGGTATTTTGTACTGTATTTTTAGACAACAAAACCTTTGCAAGGCATGTAGTTTGCTGATCATTTAATTTTTATTAAACTTACAAACCACCTTTCTATATTACTTTTCTAGATTGATATTTTGTTATACATTACTTTACCAGTAGCAAACCAACAAACAATTGACCAAACTGCAAAATATTGCTAAGGTTTTTTGTAAAAAATCTGAAACAGATCTGAAAAATTCCTAACGGACCTTCCTATCATCTGAAGCTAATTTTGTCTTTTTTTTTTTTTTGCATACTCTAGGCTCACTTCTAGAATCTCAGGGCTTTTGTGTTTTATTTATGTTGATGGTATGACAGTTATGATTCCTGTTTATCAGACCATCGGTCAGGTTACTCAGTTAGTTGAGAATTGTTTAGATCTAATTTCTTCCTGGATGAAGATTTATAAACTTAAATTAAAGCCAGAGAAAACTAACACCCCTTTTTACTAATCCATGCACTAATGCCAACACAGCTCCTTCACTTTGAAAAGGGCTGTGTCAGAATTCCCGTGCAGCGGATTAGTAAACAAGGGGGTAAGCTTTTGTTGCTATCCAATACTGTAGTGGATTATATTCAGATTAACCAAATCAAATACACATTTTCTTTGGTAATTAAAATCTTAGGGGTTTATGTGTATTGCACTCTGTACATTCGCACATTAGTTCTGTAATCAAAGGGTTTTTTTATTATTAAGAAAATTGAGACGGGTGAGATGCTTGTTTGAAACTGATAAATTTAGGCTTTTAGCTCAAGCTTTGATACTGTATAGCAGTATAAGAACATAAGACTAGCCATACTGGGTCAGACCAATGGTCCATCTAGCCCAGTATCCTGTTTTCCAAACAGTGGCCAAGCCAGGTCACAAGTACCTGGCAGAAACCCAAATCGTAGCAACACTCCATACTACAAATCCCAGGGCAAACAGTTGCTTTCCATGTCCGTCTCAATAGTAGACTATGGACTTTTCCTGCAGGAATTTGTCCAAACCTTTTTTAAACCCAGATACGCTAACCGCTGTTCTCACCTCCTCCGGCAAAGAGTTCCAGAACTTAACTTTTTGTTGAGTTGGTTGTTGTTAGCTAGTCAACTCAACCTTCAGTGATATGCCATCCAGTGGTCAACCATAGCTCATCTGTAAAAAATGTCCAGTAGCAGAATAACTACTGTAAACAGATAAACTATACAAGTTCAGGACAGCACAAGCACAACAAATTCAGAATGATAGCAGAACATGTGCATAATGTTTGAGTGTAGTAAGAATGCATTATACAGGATTGTAGTTTTGTGTGTTCAGTGAAGGTATCTCCTGACCCACAGTTACAAGATATCAGCAACTGGTTCTCTATTCTTTAGCCAGCACTGAGGTTCTGGGAACACCAAGAACAAAGTGCCACACCTTGAAGACAAGGAGCTGGCCATGAGCAGTAGAGAAGGACCTCAAAGAGTCAACTTGAAAATCACACCTGGGAATTTGTTAGAGTCCATCTTATAACTTCCTGGGTGTGATTTTCAAGCTGTCTCTTTGTGATACTTCTCTGTTTCTCGTGACCAGCATCTTGGCTTCCTTGTGTGGGTCAGTTGGCCAAGAAACGGAGATGAAAGGGGGCTTGGCCAAAGTACTATGGTCTTGAAAAAATATCAGTTTTAGTTTTACTTTTAAGTTCAGAAACATTGAATATTTTACAACTGTGAGTATGTATTCATAGAGGCAGGAGATCTAAAGATGCACTTTTGCTGTATCCAGAGGTGTAAAAAAAACGTTTGAGGCCATTTAGTGGTGTCATCTATTCAGGGCTTTTTTTGAGGGGGTACTGAGTACCGGCACCTTTTCCATTGTCTGCTAAAATAGACCCATGGTCCCCAAGTATTAATGAAAGAGCTCAGGCCCTACACACCAATTCTGCCTTGTCATAGATTCTGTGACTAGTTGCAGGGGGCCTGTCTAATGTGGGATGAGTCCCTCAGAGATCAACCCACCCCTGAAGGTTGGCCTGGCATTTGAGTACCGGCACCTTTTTCGCTAGAAAAAACACACTGCATTTAGTGGTCAAATTCAACCCTGCCTGTGGAATTTCACATCCTTGCAGTATCGCTGCGGTAGGCTAAGGGCCAGATTGTCAATAATGGCAATAGCAGTAGCTGTCCTGTATCCCTCCTAGTGCAGCAGCCTACTGCCTTAAACCATGTGCTTCCCCTCTGCTTCCAACTGCACTATTGTGCTTTGAACCACCTGGCAACACTCCAGCCCAGAACTGGGGGGAGTGGTTTAAGTGCTGGCTTGTCAATGCCGCCTTCTCCTGCTGTGGTTAAGAAGGATAGAGAGCCCAAGGGAGAACTTGCCTGAGGGTGGGAGCAAGGGAGGGTAAGTAAGTGGATAGGGGGCCAAGCAAATGAACAAGAAATGGAAAGGGGGGGCTGTGTGGAGAGTGAACAAGTATGTGTGGATGGGAGGGTAAGCAAGCAAATGCATGGGCATGTCAAGGACAAGTGAGTAAGGTTATAGGGGCATGGGAAGATTAAGTAAGAGGATTATAGGGTGCAAGTGAAACTCAGGGTGTGCCTGGGGGGAAAACAGAGGATTGTAGGGGTTGAAGAGCATGAGTAAGAGGAAAGGAGGGTTAATTATTATTCCCACTCTTGGTTCTAGATATCTTCTCTTTCCCTCCACACTTTTGTTCTGTCCCCTGCTTCCCAATTCTCCCCCTCCTTTGCACTTATCCCTGTCTCTCTACCCCTCATTCCTGACATCCTGTCTCTAGTTTGCCTCCTGTTGGAGCTAGTTTGCTGCTGTGCTTTCCCCTTCTCCCTCCATAACCAGATCCCTTCTCTCATCCCAACACTCATCATGAGAATCTTGATTCTCCCCAAAAGATGCCCCCCCCCCCCCCAAAAGAAAAGTAACTGGGCACACAAGGAATGCCAAAAAATTGGCACTTTTTCTTAAATAAAGTTTGAGGGGTCCTTTTAGTAAGGTGCGCCAAAAAGTGGCCTGTGCTAGTGTAAGCATGTGTTTTGGGCATGCCCAAGTCCATTTTTCATTGCACCTGTAAAAAATGCCTTTTTAAAAGTTTTGGCTAAAAACGGAGATGCAGCAAAATTTAAAATTTGGTGCGTGGCCATTTTGGGTCTGAGACCTTACCTCCACCCATTGACTTAGTAGTAAGATCTCACGTGTTAACTGGGCGGTAGTGGTCTACACGTGTAGAATGCTTTTTTACCGTTCGGTAGCTCCACACACCATAAAATAAACATTATTTTCTTGCGCGCATAGTGGACATGTGTAAAAAATGAAATTACCGCCCGGGCCACGTGGTAGCTGGGTGGTAATTCCAAATTGACGCACATTGGGCATGTGTAGGCACCAACGCTGCTTAGTAAAAGGGCCCCTTAAAAAGCAACAGATTATTAGTCTGTTTCAACAGCACAGTGGCAGCCTCTTGGTACTTATATTAGCGCAGCAATTTGGGCTGAAGGCCGATCAAGAACTAGAACAGCTTTCCAAATGCTGTCCTTGGAACCTGGGATATTCATAATGACTATACATCACCGTTATTACTTGGGTGCAACTTCACATACTACTGAAAGCTTGGCTCTTCAACCAAGCCTTTAATGGAAGAGGTAACTAACTTGTTAGTCTCACTCACACACACAAGGATTGACTCGGGCTGCACATACTGCAGGGGGACATGTTTATCCACTCCTACCCTAGCTGAGATAATATTTAACCATCTCTCTGACCTCACGTGCAACTTTCTTCAAATCGTATCACCTTACTTTCAAATTCTTCCTACTTTCTTACTCATCTATATGTTACAACTTTGCCTCACCCTTCACTACCAATTATAACGTTCTATTACATATTGTGTTGTCATTGCAACTAGTATACCATGCCATATTTTGTATTGTTACCTGAATATTTTTACTGTTGTAATTGCCTATTGCTCATGTTTGATCTATTCTTACTGTACATCGCCTTGAGTGAATTCCTTCAAAAAGGCGGTAAATAAATCCTAATAAATAAAAACATAATAGTTGTAATTAGTATAACATACAAATTCTTCAAATAACTGTTGTATATTTTTTACATCATCAATCTTTATTAAATTGCTTTTTACCTTTATTACTTCAGTTCATATAATGAGGAGATCAATCCATGTTTCTTACAGTTTTATATGAACTGAAGTAATCCTTAAACTCTGATGTGTGGATGTGGTTTATGTATGATAATGTCTGGTATGTGTGAGAAAAGATTTTAAATATTTGAACAGCATAGTGAGTAAGATATTATTAAGGTAATAAAGGTAAAAAGCAATTTAATAAAGATCGATGATGTAAAAAAATATACAACAGTCGTTTGAAGAATTTGTAATGAATATACATGAGACAAATTTTAAGCCCTGTTTACTATGGCACGCTAAAGTTTAGCACATGCTGCTAGAGATACCCATATATTCCTATGGGTATCTAGCATTAGCGCACGCTAATTTTTAGCATGTGCTAAAAACAGTAGTGCGGCTTAGTAAACAGGGCCCTTTATATCTGCTGAAAATTCAGGGGTAGTTTCAGTAAGTGCGCTGAAAAATGAACCTGCGCACGCCCAATACATGTGGCTACACCAGCGCAGGCCACTTTTCGGCACTCCTTAGAAAAAAGACCCCTTTATTTTTTCTTGGAAGGAGCGTGTCAGGGGGGCAGAGAGTGGGCATTCCTGCGCTAATCAGCGTGGCTACATTATCACACGCTAACTGGTTAGTGCAGGATTACCGCCTACAAAATGGATGGTGGGCACATGCTTATGTAGTAAGGTCCACTCGTTAATGGCAACATTAGCACATGGCTGTTAGTACAAAAATTAGAAAATAGGCCGTTTTACCGCTGCGGTAAAAAAATAGCCTTAGCATGCATGAAAAAGCCACACAAGGCATGCTAGTCTACTTTTTAACCACAGCTTAGTAAGAAGACCTCTTCAGTTGTAAGCCCACGGGGTCAGGGAAATACGTAGTGTTACATGAATGCAAATCTTCTTGAACTGCTCCTGAAAATGTTTGAGCTAAATCCCAGTAACTAAAAATAAGAATAGGGGGTAATGTGATTTGAAAGGATCATGAAATTTACTACTACTACTACTTAACATTTCTAGAGCGCTACTAGGGTTATGCAGCGCTGTACAGCTTAACAAAGAAGGACAGTCTCTGCTCAAAGGAGTTTACAATCTAAAGGACGAAATGTCAAGTTGGGGCAGTCTAGATTTCCTGAATAGAGGTATAGTGGTTAGGTGCCGAAGGCGACATTGAAGAGGTGGGCCTTGAGCAAGGATTTGAAGATGGGCAGGGAGGGGGCCTGGTGTGTGGGCTCAGGGAGTTTATTCCAGGCATGGGTTCAGGCAAGGCAGAAAGGGCGGAGCCTGGAGTTGGCGGTGGTGGAGAAGGGTACTGAAAGGAGGGATTTGTCTTGAGAGCGGAGGTTACGGGTAGGAACGTAAGGGGAGATGAGGGGCACTTGGTTCCAGCGTGGGGATATATGCACTCATTTACCCACGTTGAGAAGGTAACTGGACAGAGTGAATGGGCCAATAGTTCTTACCTGCTGTCTTCTACCATTTTGTTTTTGTAATACGTTTTATTCAAGATCCTGAATAGAGGTTACATTCATTCACATGCAGGTGAGAAAACATTGCAAATATAACTTTCAGGTTGAAGATATTAAGGGGGTCTTTCACTTAGGCGCTGGCATTTTTAGTTCACGTTAAAAATAGGCACGCGCTAAACACTAAAGACAACCATTGATGTGTTTAGTGCGTGCCTATTTTTAGTGTGCGCTAAAAACGCCAGGGCACCTACGTAAAAGACCCTGTAAATGAAAAATGCATATAACTCATCTTAAAAACAGGTAGAAAAGGTGGAAGTTACGGCTCCAAATTCTGGAGAAAAACAAGTTTCCTTCCCCCACCCCCACAAAACACTTTATAAATCTAAACTACAGTTAATAGCCATAATCCAACCTTAAGCCTTCAAAATCCTGCTGAAACTGCCTTACAAGACTGTAAAAACAATATTTCTTTAGGATGAGCTTTTTATATGCACCCGTAAAATGTAAATTGAGTCAAATGTAGTCACTTTATCCTTGTCACACAGAACTGTGAACCCGATGTATGTAGCAGATGCATCTATACTCTTGTACTGTAAGCATATTTCTATATACCACGTTTTCATGATGGATGTGTAAGTTTTATATATACTTAAATCACAGAACAAAGCTGAAACCTCTCATTGTCTAGTCTGTAATGTTTTCCTGGCCTGCTCTGTCTTGGAAAGAGATAGGAAGAACCAGAATCGATCGCCTTTTCTTTCAGAACCTGGTATAATGACTATTCTGAGAGATCGCGATTCTACTAGTACTTCACAATATTCACCACAGTTTTCTATTTTATCACAAATGTATTGAAAATACTTTACAGTCCCGTGGTGATACATATTCTGTACATGGTAAAGTATATATTTTTTTCAGTAACTTAAACCAATCTGATTGAAAAATAGCCCATCTGAGCAAGGGAAAAAGGCAAATCTAGCCTGGGCTTTGGGCTACAAAGACTGCAGAAGCAGAGAGAAATTCCTGAAAGGATGTTTCAGTGCCACTCCTACCACCCCCCCCACTGCAGCTCCTAGACAATGTTGCCAGGGCTGCGGGTTTCCCGCCCAATTGGGCTCCTTCCCGTGATCCGCTGCGGCTTTTTCACGCCGCGTGTGGGTTGCGGGATTTTGGGCGGCTTCTTGCCCTGCCGGTGTTTTTTCCCCGCTGGTTTTCTGCAGCCGCGACGATGTCATTTGTATGCAAATGGCCTAATTAATATTAATGATGTCATTCATACGCAAATGACCTCATTAATATTAATGATGTCATTCACATGCAAATTAACTTTGTGTGGTTTGGGGCTGGTTTGGGGCGTGAACCTTTTTTCCCATGTGGCAACACCGCTCCTAGAAGGAGTAGTTTAGGGTCTTAAGAAGTCTGATAATGGCTGCTTTGCCACTTACATTGCTTTATTATTCATCTTCACAAACGTATTAGAGTGAACCATGAAAACTTTCTACACTAAGAAGAAAAAGTTTTCAGAAGCTCAGCAGCCTTCATTGCACAAAAGGCAATTTCCAGCTGAGCAGGCTTCCTCTTGAGATTTTAAAAAATGCCTTTTTTTCAGCTAAATTATGTTTTAATTTTAACGGGGGGTCTTTTACTAAAGCACGCTGGCGTTTTTAGCGTGCGCTAAAAATAGGTGCACATTAAATGCTAAAGATACCCATAGGAATACATTGGTATCTCTAGCGTTTAGCGTGCACCTATTTTAGCGTGTGCTAAAAACACCAGCACGCCTTATTTATTTTATTTTTATTTATTTTATTGCATTTGTATCCCACATTCCCCCACCTATTTGCAGGCTAAATGTGGCTTACGTAGATTTGTTAACATTGTTATGTAAGGAAATCAGATACAGTTAGTAATGTGTAGCGATTAAGGAAGGGAAGAGGGAAGAAGGAGGAGAGTTGTGAGGGTAGTTGTATATGGTGGGCGTTCATTATTGAGTGGGTAGTGAGGTGGCTTGGTGAGGTTATAGGTTCTCATTGTAGGCCTTGTTGAAGAGGAATGTTTTCAGAGATTTTCGGAAGATTGTTGTTTCTTTGATTGCTTTCAAGTCAGTAGGTAATGCATTCCATAACTGTGTGCTCTGGTACGAGAAGGTAGCGGTGTGCATCAGCTTGTATTTGAGTCCTTTGCAGCTGGGGTAGTGCAGATTGAGAAATGTGCGGAATGATCTTGTGGCGTTTCTGAGAGGTAAGCCTACAAGGTTCAGCATGTAGATTGGGGCGTCTGCATGAATGATTTTGTGTACAATCGTGCAGATCTTGTAAAAGACCCCCTCAATTTGTTGTTTTCTCATTGTCTTCTAACTTCGCTTCAATTGTGATAGTTCTAAATATTAAAACAACAAAATGAGAACTCTTATTTGAAAAAATCTTGCTGGCTCGCTCACAGATCACCACAGTTTCACTTAAAGCTTCCTCAGGTGCGTAACCAAAACAGATTTCAAAGCTGTGTCCTTCACTTTACAGGTCATCTTTGATTCCTTTTTTATCACAAACTATCACAATTGAAGTGAAGTTAGAAGACAATGAGAAAACAAGTAGAAAATTACAAAATAATTTAGCTGAAAAAAAAAACGATTAAAAAAAAAAACTCATGAGGAAGCCCGCTCAGGTGGAAATTGGTTTCTCAATATATGGCAGCCTTTTGTGCAATGAAGTCTGCTGAGCTTCTGAAGTCTTTTTTCCCCCTGACATTTCAATGAAAGTAGAAGATATAATTGAGAAATAAGCAGACTTGTATTAGAAGTATATTGGAATATTTTTCAGAAAACAAGTCTGAAGCCTTAAGTGTGTTATTACCTTAAGAGGAAACAATTACTTCAGAAAAATCAAAAAATCCTCTAGGAAAAGCGATACTTTACACTGTATATTTTAATTGAATATCAAAATATTTTTTGTGTGCTCATAAAGTTTGGAAGACTGAGGCCGATCACAACAGGTTTATTTTTCAGTCCTCAATTGTCTAATCATTGCACACTTTTTTTTGTCCAATTTTTAAACACTAAAGTCCATTCTTTCCATATGCATATAAAAATCTTCAAACTTTTGATATTCAATTAAGTTATACAGTGTGAAGTATCACTTTTCCTAGAGGAATTTTTTGATTTTTCTTTATTATTCATCTGACATCACGTTTGTCAGAATAATAATCCAGAAGGGGTTTTATTTATTTTTCATTAAGAAGTTTAGCAAAAGTATTTAGGAAGTGAAAAGTTTCCATCTGCTCATCATATAGTGGATGGAAATAATAGCAGAAAAATTGAACTGTCGATATCCAAGCTTACACATCCTCAGCAGAGTGCTGCATTATTCTATGGTCTTCTAGAGGCAGGCCATCGTTACTGTGAACCCCCCAGATAGGTGTTTTTATCCCAAGAGCACAAAGGTATACAGGGGCCCTTTTACTAAGCTGCATAGGTGCCTACACTTGCCCAATGCAGGGGCATAGCCAGACTTCAGCGGGGGGGGGGGGGGGGGGGGGTCCAGAACCCAAGGTGAGGGGGCACATTTTAGCCCCCCCTGGTGCTGCCGACCCCCCCCCCCCCCCGCCGCCATTGCTGACACCCCCCACCACCGCCAGCACCACCACCAACTTTGACCCCTCCCCCGCCGACAACCCTCTCGACCCTCCCCCGCCTGCCCGCCCGCTGTCGCCGTTGCTGTCCTTTGCTGACGGGGGACCCCAACCCCTGCCAGCCGAAGTCTTCTTCATTTGGTTTCTGAGTCTGACATCCTGCACCAAATAAAGGAAGAAGACTTCGGCTGGTGGGGTTTGGGGTCCCCCGCCAGCAAAGGTAGCAGACGGCGACGGCGGGTTGGTGGCAAGAGGAAGGGTTGAGAGGGTCATCGGCAGGGGGGTCCAGGCCCCCGTAGCCCCATAGTAGCTATGCCCCTAGCCCAATGTGTACCAAATTGGAGTTGCCGCCCGGTTACCGCATAGCCCTTGTGGTAATTTCAATTTTGGTGTTCATCCGCTATGCTCGTCTGAAAAATATTTTGTATTTTCTGGCGCACGGCAGCTGCACGTGTCAAGTGGCATTTGATGCATGTAGACCATTACCACCCGGTTACCATGTGAGACCTTACCGCTAGGTCAATGGCTTGCGGTAAGGTCTCAGACCCAAAATAGACGTGCAGCAATTTTCATTTTGCCGCACGTCTGTTTTTGGCAAAAATTTTAAAAGGAAGGCATTTTTTTTGTAGGTGCGGTAAAAAATAATTCTGTGCGCACCCAAAACAAGCGTCTACACTACTGCAGGCCATTTTTCTGCGCACCTTAGTAAAAGGACCTCAGAGAGAAGTAGCACCTCTCACAAGAGGTTTGGCAGTACATTGTGGAAACTGAAGCTGTTGAAAGAGGTAAAAAAAAAAAAAACCAACAAATCAAACTGAAGGTCACCAAGGCCAGGGAAACCTCTGTAGGTTAGTAGCATTAGGAAATGTTATATGAGTTCTTTGGGTCAGGAACACCATTGCTTATAATGCTACGGCCTTATTTAGGTGAAGGAAAGAGCAGTATCCTGGGGGACACCTGTAGGATTAAAAACTTCACTGTCTCTAGAACTGCAGGATGTGTACCAGTGGGATTTGAACTGACCACCTCTGGATTACAAGTCTGGTGCTCTAACCACTTGGCCACTGCTCCACTTAGTTGCATTGACTATTATTATTTATGTATCAGGTTCCATGTAAATATGCAGAACAATGTAACAGCTGTGTAAAATGTCATTGACTGCACCATGAATAAAGTGCTCAAACCTGAAAATAGGTCTGTAGTACACAGTTTAGAACAGTCCATTATCTTACTGAAAGCTTTTAAGGTCCTGCAGCGGCTGGAGGACAAAAGCTCACAACTACACTTGAGAAAGGAAAACGGGCAAAGCTTTCCGCTACTGTTTTATTTTGCTTCCAGAAATTGCACCATTTCAAAATTGTGTACACCAGACTTACAAGTGTGTTCCCCCCCACCCCCCCCCTTTTAGCTCTTTTTCCAATGATACTTAAATTTGATCCTACAAGTATTAAAATATACATATAGTCCTACTCCCAAAGAACATTGTTAAAGTACTGTTTACATGTTTATGACAATTTCACACTAGTTTTGACTTTTAATGAGCATTCAGTTTTGTCTGAGCATGAAGGGATTGTATATATTCAAATCTGCATGTCGTGAACACTTTTTTTTTTCTGTCTTCCAGAAGCTCAGTTTGTTCTGGTCTCTGTACCTGTTAATTTTGCATAGGATCATTTTTACCTTCAGTGCACTCTGTGTAACCTTATGTGTGATCATAGCTGTCATGGGTGACATTTGCACTTTAATAAACTCAAAGCCAAAAAAGGTTGGTTGTGTTTATAGATAAGCTACAGCTAGGTCTGAACCATGGGGGATCTGCGCACCTTGAGCATTGCTAGCTGTATAAAACAAAGTTGTGGTACAGTCCTTACTTTCACAGGATCAAGTTTATCATGGAGCATCAGTACAAAGCATTTTCAGCTAGAAAGACTAATGTTTGCTCAGGGCTGGCTCAAGGGATAGTGGCACCCTGAGCCAATTTGCTTTACTGGAGCCCCATCGCATCACTTCTGGTGCCACATCTCTTCCCCACCCCCCTTGGATCTGGCATCTCTGCTCCCTATCCAGTGTCTTTTCCCCCTTCCCACAGGTCCAGCACTGCTCCCTCACCACTCTCACACCCCTGCAGTCATGTCAAGCTTGTTAGGCAGCTGTGGTGGCAGCAGCATGACAGGCTGAATTCAGCCACCCTGCCCCTAGATCTTCCCTCTGCTATGTGCTGACAACAGGAAATTGCTTCAGAGTGTTTTAAATTACTAGTCTTTTTACCACCTCCCCAAATTAGTACTCACCAGCCATCCACAATTTGGGAGGATAAAAGAAACCAAGGCCACATACATATGAGAAAGTATAGTTTTATTTATTTACCAAGTTCAAATACAATTAATAGTTTCTCATGAGAGATCAGTACAGTTACCTAAAGAGATATTCACCGTCTGCATCTTTGAAATACAGTTCTGAAACTGCTGCTTTTATCGTTTGTTTCAGACAATGATTTACATGGCTTTTTCTCTGCAAATCATGTTTCTCACAGTATTATCTGGTTCCCAACATCAGCTTTCCTAAACCTGTGTAGACCTTTTGTTTACTCTAGTTTATTTCCCAAGGCCTGCCTTGCCCGTAAGGGTATCATAGACCATAAATTCCAGAGTCTTGCAGGCTTGTCAATCTCTGGCCTTTTAACCCATTCCATAGTGCATGACTGTGCTCATAATTCTACAAGAGGAGACAGGGCAGAGGGAAGACCTGGGGTCTAGCCAAAGGCAGCCCATCATGCTGCTGCTGCTGCCACTGGCGACCAGTGTAAACTTTACAGGACTGGGTGAGTGAGAGAGGTAAGGGAGCACTAGCAGGCCCACAGCATAAACCCTTAAGGAGATGAGAGAAGAGGAGAGACCAGACCAGAGCTGGGGGAGGGGGGAGGAGGGGGAGAGAGAAAAAGCTTAACAGGCAAATCGGTGATGTCAGAAGCTGAGTATGTTGATGCCCTTAATTGCCAGCACTCTGGGCCAGAGCACACCTGGTCCAATGGTTATGGCAGCCCTGATCTGCTATCATTAATGCATCTTCCCCGTAAGTCTAGAAAGTTCCATGCTGAAATTTCCACTAGCATGAAAATTTGTGCATGCAGCTTATTGAATAAGGTTAGTTGCATGTGTAATTTAATAGATTAGATGCTAATTGGCCATATTTGGCAGCTACAGAATACCGATCAGGTGCACAACATCATGAGGGGCATGAACCTAGGAAGGTCACATGTGGGTCAGGAACATACACTATTCTATAATGACAGTTGCACACATAACTCCCATAATAGAACCCATGCTTTAGTGCACATCAGTCTGATGCCTACCTCTGGGCAATGATTTGAGAATTTTCCCCATTATTACTAACTTCATCCCATGGCATAAAATAGATCAGGTGACAAAATAACAGTGGTGACACAGTAGTAATCCTAGCCATTTGTCCCATTCTGCATCTATTAGTTGGAAGCATATTTAAGAGCTCCAAACCATCTGAGCATGCTGATTTCCAGCTGTCCACTATTCGCTAGAAAACAAAAAATGTAAACTGAACAATATTTAACCTAGTAGTGGCAGTGCCCTTCAAGTAGGGATGTTCTGTCATTTGTTTCATTTAGCGCATGGTAAAAAAATGAATACACACTGAAACAATTTACAGAGCATTGAAATCAAGTTAACATGCACTAAATAGGTTTTAATGTACATTGTGGACACAAAATTACATACACATGAACATTTTGCAGCTGCACTCCCCTACTTTTCAGTCCAGGAGCACTCCCATTATTCAGAAATGATGCTATTCAATGTTGGGGGCCATGACTGGCAACTGGCACTTAATACCTGGGGCAATTTCTCCAAGTGGGATGGTTTTGCCCATACCCCGATATGAATGAACCTCACTCCTAAGCCAGGGCATGTGGAGCATGATCTGTCTCGAATTTACTGCAAATGCTCGGTGTTGTACTTGCGTTGTTCCAAAGAGAGCTTCAGTCTGGAGTTCATAAGATGTATAAACAGCTTATCCACATGTGTTTGGAAGTTTATTTATTTAGATTTTGCTCACACCTTTTTCAGTAGTAGCTCAAGGTGAGTTACATTCAGGTACACTGGATATTTCTCTGTCCCAGGAGGGCTCACAATCTAAGTTTTGTACCTGAGGCAATGGAGGCTTAAGTGACTTGGCCAAGATCACAAGGAGCAACAGAGGGATTTGAACTGGCCACCTCTGGATTGCAAGACCAGTGCTCTACCCACTAGGCCACTCCTGTGGCACCTAAAACAATGGGAAATATATATATTTTTTGTTACATTTGTACCCCGCGCTTTCCCACTCATGGCAGGCTCAATGCGGCTTACATGGGGCAATGGAGGGTTAAGTGACTCGCCCAGAGTCACAAGGAGCTGCCTGTGCCTGAAATGGGAATTGAACTCAGTTCCTCAGTTCCCCAGGACCAAAGTCCACCACCCTAACCACTAGGCCACATTTTCTTAGTTGCAGACTGCTCCATCTTCCATTCTTTTAAGGTCCTCCTACAGTTTCTCACAGTATGCATATGATTTCATAAATTTGAATAAATGTGTGTCATCTGCAAATCTGATCATCCTGCACATTGTTCCCATTTTCTGGATCATTTGCGAGCAGGTTCACTTTCCTCCTTTGGAAAAAATGTGCCTTTAACCTTGATCTCTTTTCTATCCTTTAACCAGTTCCTAATCCAACACAGAACATTGCCTTGTATTACCTATTAGTGTTTAATATTTTCATTATAGTTCACTTATTGTAATTTGCTTTAAAAGCTTCACGTAAGCAGGGCTTTTTTTTTTTATTTTTTTTTGGTAGCAGCACCTTTTATTCCCTTCCCCACTCATCCTCCCCCTCATTCCCGTGGCCACAGCTGCTTTTCCCAATAAGCAGCAGCGAGCAAAACAAGGAGTAGCAGCCATGGGGCTGCAGGGCTAGGACATATGCTGTCGGCTCTGCCTTTCCTCTGCCTGGAACACTACTACTACTACTACTACAACAAATCATTTCTATAGCGCTACCAGTTGTACGCAGCGCTTCACAATTGAACATGAAGCTCAAAAGAGCTTACAATCTAAATCAGGACTGATTGACAGGACCGATAAGGGTAGAAGGACACATAGGAATGATTCTAAATGGAATGTTGCTACTATTGGAGATTCTAGATGGAATGTTAATGTTGCTATTCCGCTAGCAGCATTCCATGTAGAAGCCTGCCCTTGCAGATCAGCAACACGGCCGCGCAGGCTTCTGTTTCTGTGAGTCTGACGTCCTGCACGTACGTGCAGGATGTCAGACTCACAGAAACAGAAGCCTGCGCGGCCGTGTTGCTGATCTGCAAGGGCAGGCTTCTACTACTACTATAAATCATTTCTATAGCGCTACCAGTTGTACGCAGCGCTTCACAATTGAACATGAAGCTCAAAACAGCTTACAATCTAAATGAGAAAGTTAACGTCAGCGGGGAAGGTGATCGGCAGAGGCGACAGTGCAAGATCGAGCACTGCGGCCCCACACCTTTTACTTCTTCATTTGGCCACCGCTACTACTTGCTGAGAGAAGCAGCAGTGGCTGCATGAGAGATGCTGGATGGAAGAGAGGAGGCAAGGAAGAAATAATGGATGGAGGGAAGGGGCAAGGTGAGAGACACTGGGTGATGAGAGGGGGCAAGGTTTCTATGGAACTTTGGAAGGCTAAGTGCTTTGAAAATATGCCTCTTTGTATTATAATTCAGTTTACCCTCTATGACAGAAGATCATCTTTCTGCAGCCAGCTCCACTCCTTTTCCTTTATGTGTGATATCTGGGCTGTCAGATTCCCTTAATCTGTGCCTTGCACAAACATCCTATATAATAATTCTCACCTCCAACGTTCTGAGGCTGCCTGGGACCGTGGCTTCCGCTGGAGGTGATCTGCTTCATGGAGTAGATCAAAGTGACGTTAGCAGCAAACAACGCCCCAGGTAGGGGGAGGAGTAACAGCCAGGGGGAGGAGTAGGCAGCAGCAAACAGCGACCCACGTAGGGGAAGGAATAGGGAAACACGCAGAGCGGGTTTCCCTACTCCTCCCCCTGCCTAGGAATCGCAGCAGACTGGATGCCAACCTCCCGAAGCTCTCCAGGTTATCAAGTCACACACAGTGGCTGCCCTCACACACCGAGCACCATTCTTATAATCAACCCCACACTGCCAGGCATCTACCCCCTCTATTCCACTCTCCTGGTCCCTTACCTCTCCTCCTGTCTGCGATCTGACATCTTTCCCTCCTCTCCCCTTCTTCCACCCGCAGTTCAGCATCTCCCACGTTCTCAACGCCTCCGTCCTACCTGCAAATTCCTCTTTAAGCTCTTGGGTAGCGGCAGCAACTCACACTGGTCGCCTCGAAGAGGGAGGGCAGCGAGAGGCTACGCCATGTGGAGGAGGTGGGCGAGGGATCACAGCGGCGATCGGAGTCCACTCAGAAGAAGGGGGGAGGGAAAGACCAACGGCAGCGGGTCCCACTCCAGCGCATCAGTCATGCCCGCCCGTTCACTCACAACAAAGCAAACATAGGAGATGCTTCACGATGTCTAATAGACAGGAGTGGAAGAGAGCACAGCGAGTCTACGGTACGCAAGGAAGCCCATTAGTTAATCTCTGTTTCCAGTCCCCTACGCAGCCCTCATTGGCATACACTCAAAAACAAGCAAACCTAGGAGCTGCTTCTGCACATTGTCGTTTTCAAATTGTTGATAGACAGTGCCTTAAAACATCAAGAACACAAGGAGGGGGGAGACCGACAGACCCTGCAACTGGGAGGGGGGGAAGGGATGGGCGGGGGAAACAGGGAGGACCTGCAACAGGGAAACAGGGAGGGAGGGAGGGGACCCTGCAACTGGGAAAAAGGGAAGCCCCTGCAACTGGGAGGCATGGGGGGGACCCTGCAACTGGGAGACAGACCGGGGGGGGGGGATGATGACCCTGGAACTAGGAGGGAGGGTGGACCCTGGCACATACTCTCATTCTTACACATACACTCACACCCAGTCTCTCTCTCTCTGTCACACACACACACATTCACTCTCTCTCACACACACTCACTCAAACATACACACTCCCAGGAAAACCTTGCTAGCGCCCATTTCCTTTAAAACAGAAACGGGCCTTTTTTACTAGTAGGAACTAATTAAGCACAAACATATATCGAAATTAGAAAAGGTACCGAGAAGGGCGATGAATCGTAAAGGGGATGGGTCAACTTCCCTCTGAGGAAAAGCTAAAGCAGCGAGGGGCTCTTTAACTTGGAGAACAGACAGCTGAGTGGAAATATGATAGTGGTCTATAAAATAGAGTGGAGTGGAATGGGTAAATGTGAATCACTTGTTTATTCTTTCCAAAAATACTAGGACTAGGGGGCACACAATAAAGCTACTAAAGAGTAAATTTAAAACAAACCAGAGAAAATATTTCTTCACTCAATGTGTAAACTCAAATTCATTGCCAGAGATTGTGGTAAAAGCAGTTAGCTTAGCAAGATTTTTAAATGGTTTGGATAACGTCTTAGAAGAAAAGACCATAAGCCATTATTAAGATGGACTTAGGAAAATCCACAGCTTATTCCTGGGATAAGCAGCAAAAAGTCTGTTTTACTCCATTAGAATCTCGCTAGGTTTTTGTGACCTGGATTGGCCACTGTTAGAGGATACTGAGCTTGATGGGCCTTCAGTCTGAGCCACTATGTTGATGCTGCTACACTTCTGTTCTAAGAACTATGGAAGCATTTTATATAGTTGCACGTGTCCAATGATGAGTGTCCATCTACTAGATACAAAAGTAGGTTGTGTATGGTTACAAATATGGCAGCGGGGGGGGGGGAGGGGGAAGGGAGGCTGTGTGCAATGGTGACAGCAGTAAGGGGTGGAAGAGCTTTGGTCTCAGCCAAAACTACCCTGACATTTTTGGCTGAAGCTAGAATCCAAATTTCAGGTTGGTTTTGGTGCCAAACTCGGTCGGCTTCTAACATAGAGCCTGTTCAAAAATACACAGAGGAATGGACACGTATGAGCCAATGACATGCAGCGGGAGCATCCATTTCATAACTATACTTGGATAACACATCGACAGGATCACCACTTTCCAAGGTAGGATGGGGAGGGGGGGAATAAACAGTGGGGGATTAAAGGGGAGATGCCCGTCATCCCTTCAGTGAAGTATTGTATAAAACAAGCAACTATCTCTAACTTAGATGTCCCTTGGAGCAGGTGTAAATCCTGATATGGCGGCTGCTACTGCTACTTATTTCTAAGGTGCTACTAGATGTACGCAGCGCCATACACTTGAACATGAAGAGAGAGTCCCTGCTCGACAGACCTTACAATCTAATCAGGACAAACAAGAGATAAGGGAATATTAAAGTGAGGATGATGAAATAAGGGTTCTGAACAAGTGACTAAGGGTTAGGAGTTAAAAGCAGCATCAAAAAGGTGGGCTTTTAGCTTAGATTTGAAGACAGCCAGAGATGGAGCTTGACATACCGGCTCAGGAAGTCTATTCCAGGCATATGGTGCAGCAAGATAAAAGGAATGGAGTCTGGAGTTAGCAGTGGAGGAGAAGGGTGCAGATAAGAGAGATTTACCCAGTGAACGGAGTTCCCGGGGAGGAGTGTAGGGAGAGATGAGAGTGGAGAGGTACTGAGGAGCTGCAGAGTGAATGCACTTACAGGTCAATAAGAGAGTTTGAACTGTATGCGGAAACGGATAGGAAGCCAGTGAAGTGACTTGAGGAGAGGGCTAATATGAGCATAACGACACTGGTGGAATATTAGTCGTGCAGCAGAATTTTGAACAGATTGAAGAGGAGAGAGATGGCTAAGTGGGAGACCTGTGAGAAGCAAGTTGCAATAGTCTAAGCGAGAGGTGATAAGAGTGTGGATGAGGGTTCTGGTAGTGTGCTCAGAAAGGAAAGGGTGAATTTTGGTGATATTATAGAGAAAGAAACGACAGGTTTTAGCAGTCTGCTGCATATGTGCAGAAAAGGAGAGGGAGGAGTCGAATATGACCCCAAGGTTATGAGACAGGAAAAATGAGAGTGTTACCCACAGAAATAGAGAATGGGGGAGGAGGAGAGGTTGGTTTAGGGGGAAAGATAAGAAGCTCAGTCTTGGTCATGCTTAGTTTCAGATGGCCGTTTTACTAAGCCACACAAGCATCTACGTATACCCAGCATGCGCCAAATTGGAGTTACCACCCGGTTACTGTGTGGTCCTTGCGGTAATTTCAATTTTGACACGCGTACGCTCTGCGTGTCTGAAAAATATTTATTTTCTGGCGCGCGTCAAGTGACACGCCTAGACCATTACCGCCTGGTTACCGTGTGAGACCTTACCGATACATCAATGGCTTGCGGTAAGGACTCAGACCCAAAACGGATGCGTGGCAATTTTCATTTTGCCGCACGTCCATTTTCGGAAAAAAAAGGGCATTTTTTTGTAGGTGCGCTAAAAAATAATTATGCTTATGCCCAAAACACGCATCTACACTACCGCAGGCCATTTTTCAGCACACCTTAGTAAAAGGATCCCTGAGTCAAGAAAAAAGTATTTCAATCCTAAATGTCATATCCCCCTCCCCCCCCCTCAAAAAAGTGCCCCTCATAGGCTTTTTTACACAATAGGTGGACAAAATTTGACATCTTTATTATTATTATTATTATTTTAAGAGCATACAGAAAATGTTAAAGATGTTACCTTCCTTTTTTCTCAATATTGAAACATTTATATGCAGTACAATTATTTTTTTAATGATGAATATGCATGAGATTGATTTACATGTACTTCTACTGTAGATATTCTCATGCATACGCATTGAGGAAATCTTGAAAACCTGACTCAGTTGCAGCCCTTGAGGATTGTGGTTTGCCTAGCCCGGCCTAGGATTGATATCACAGTTGTCTTTTTTCTTTTGCAAAATGCCTACAAAGAACTTAGGTTTTCAACGCATTTTACAAAGTAAATTGCTAAATATTCTTCTTTCGTGAAATCCACATTAAACCATAATTTGGCATTTCATTTTTTTTTTCCAGAGATACAGGACAGTGATTCTATTTGAAGAGAGCAAGAGAAAAAAATAAAAATAAATATGCTTTACACACACAAACCTTCCCCTTCTCTGGTGCGATATGAAAACGAGGATAACACACCAATTAACTTCTCACTTTTTTTTTTTTTTTTTTTGCATTAAAGTACATTTTAAGTGGTTTGCAATAAATGTCACTGCATCTCAGTTCCAATTGGCTAGAATGGATTTTTAATTTAAAAAATGCCAGATGCACTTTATAATGCATTTAAAAAAAAAAACCCAGCTAAAGTATCACATGGTATTTCCTTCCCCCAACTGCTTCACATGGTCCTGTTACAATGACTATTAATGGAGATATAGGGTATGAATCTACAGCCCAAGCCTGCACCACCTTAATGTTTGAACTTACTAAGAAATCTAAGAATATTAAATTGAATAGCTTCTAAAGAAGAAGCAGAAAGGGAAAAATATATATGTTCAGGAGTTTAGGAACTGTAAACTTAGCATTTGAATATACATATTTTTCGCTAAAAGATGCAATACTCCAATAGAATTCCAGATGTACAAAACTTTATGCAAATTACCTGGACTTATTTTCACTTCCTGTTCTAAACAGTGCTTAAAGTTGTTTCTCTTAAATAACTTATTCCGATTCTGAGTTTTACTGGCTTGATATTATGGGCCATTTATGAATCAGAAGCGGAAGAATTGTCTCTCTTGTGCAGGTGTTGAGTTGCTGTAGAATTCCGACCCTCTCTTGGTTCACAGTAATGTTAAAGCGGTTGGTTCATTTATTATGTCTGTATTTATACATTAATGTCAGAGGTTATTTGGTGTAAGCTGGTACCCTGTACCAGAAGAGAAGAATGTCAACTTCCTAATCAGGATTTCATAGTCAGACGCTCTATAAATTTTCAGTTACGTGACAGAAAATCCATACACACTGCAGGAACATATTAACTGCAATGTAAGCCGAGTCAAACTCGGTATAAATAGCCAAGTCACAAATCCAGTTTTAATTAACATTTAAGTGCAGTGTTGTTTTCACCAGTTGGAAATGTATATGACGGAGATCAACTTGAATTCACAGCTCTGAATTCAACCTTCCCAGAAGGTCAGATGCTCCACTGACACATACCCATCTGAAAAAGAAATACACAGAGATGCAATTTGTCATTGGATATTTTATTACCCAGTTTTAGGTCATGGTAGACAAATAAAAGACCCATTTTACATAGGAAGTGGAGATTGGAACTGAGACATACAAGTCAGGACATACTCGGTCTCCCCCTGTGTTTTACAAAAGGCTCTGCCAAACAGAGTCTCTTGTAAAATATCCAGGAGGACATGCAGGGCTGCACATCCATGTGCCAGTACGTCCTGCAAGAGTAGTGATTCTAGAAATGGAGACACTGGAAAAAGGGATCATCTCCTACCCCTTTCGAGACCTTTGTGTTTGCTGCTACCAGGAACATCAGGGGATCGTAGTTGCAGAAATCCAGATATTATACTGTTGGCGAGATGAAGTCCCCCATGACCTTACCCATCTCCCTCTCACTTGAGTCTAGTGGGGGGGGGGGGGGGGGGGGGGGGGGGGAGGAGTACGCCCCAGTTGTTCCTGCCCTGACAAGTATCTGGGATCAAAATGGCATCTCAAACACTTAGCAACTTAGCAGTAACCTTCTGGCACTACTGCTACAACTGTAAAAAAAAAAAAAAAAAAACCCAAAACAAAACCCAGGACAAACCCTTATTTCACAGCTTGACCCCTAGCAATACCACCACATGACTAACTGGGGGGATCTGAAGTACTATTTTGCAGTCGAGTATCAAGGGTGGGGCAGTGGGGGTGGTCCACCCTGAGTGCAAGCAGCAAGGGAGCGCATGGAACAGACGTACAGCTGTTGCTGTCGGCTCCGCCTGTTCCCTTCCCCCTCCGACGTTACTTCCTGTTCTGGGTTAGGCGACTGGCAGAGCCGGCATCCATGCAACTGCTCCGTGCACCCCCAGGTGGTAAGGATGATGTGCTTCAGGGGGAGACGTGGATGATATGTCGGGGGGGGGGGGGGGACATAGCAGCAACCCGCCCTGGGTGGCAGCCAACCTAGGTACGCCACTGCTAGTTTGAACCTGGGCACCAAATGAAGGAGGGAGGGAGAGGCACATGCTGTTGACTTTAGCACCTGCCCCTTTAAGACCCCTGATCTTAGCTGAAAGCTGGCACTTGTGCGCCTTGGGGCACATATAAAAAGCTGATGTGGATTAAAAAAAAATCTCAATATGTCTTTCCATTGTAAAATGTGAAGTGCATGTTTATATTTGGGACATGCCTTCTTTAAATCTCTGCCTCCTGGGGAAGCATGGAAACTTACACAGCAGCCTCCTAAATCACCTGAGGGTGAAACGTGGCCACGTCGGGTATTGTTCCAATAAATTTCTTAACCCTCTCTGCTTTTTTGTTTGTTGGTTCTTTATTTAAATTTCTAGATGCTTCTAAAATGACTTCCTATATGCAATATATTTTAATAAACTGATTTACAAGTTAATAAAGCAAAACACATAAAAGCCATGGAGTATAATTTTGCTAAAATCTAAAGTAATCCTGAATGAAAAATAAAAGACGTTGGTTTCAGAGCATATTTTGAACATGTCATAGGTGTTATTTCTTGCACACATTCCCCAAGATTCTATATAGGTCAACTGGGAGCAGATCCCAGAAGCACATGCAAGCTAATTAGTCAATTAGGTGCTAACCACCAATTACTGATGTTAATTGGTGTTATTTGGCACTTAATTGGCCATAATTAGGAGTTTATGCTTGCACCTGCCCTATACCCCATTCTATAACGTGTGCCTAAATTTCATAGCGTGCAACTCAAAAGGGGAAGTGGCTACGGGAGGGACATTCCTAGAAATTAGGCGCACAATGATATAGAATACTTGGAATTAAACGCCCAACTACCACCAGTCAGGCACAAGGATTTACACCAGGTTTCAGCAGGCGTATGGCCTTGTTCCCAAAGTTGGGTGCATAAATCCACGTTAAACGCCATTCTATAAAAGTTGCTTAGTGATATGCGACCTTTATATAATTGGTGTTAAGTACGAATCTCAACAGCACCTAATTTTGGGTGCCATTTACTGAATCGAGTTCACTATGTTTCTCAGGATAGAAGGGGTGTGGTTAGAAACAGAGGGGCCGATATTCAGACTGTGGGAGTTAGACCGGCTAACTCTCCCCGGTCGGCACTGAACCCGGATATTCAATGGCAGGCAGTTTCCAGTGACCGGCATTGAATATCCGGTTTATTTTTGGATGGTTTAAAGATAACCGGCTAAGTCGATATTCAGACTTAACCAGTTATCTTTAAACCGGCCAAAGATGTCCCACACTTTCACACGGCTAAATATGGCTGCTAAACCAGATTTAAAAATTAGCGGAGAGCCTATTATATCGGCCAATATAACTGGCCATCTGCTAGCCACTAATCAGGGATATTCAGTGGGGGATAGCTGGTTAACCCACTGAATATTGGCAGATAGCCAGTTACGCAAATGGAGGGGGGAGGGGGAAGAGTTCTTTGCACACACTATGGGGATAATTTCATAACGGAATGCCTATATGTCAAGGTTTGAAATAAAAAGCACCCATCTCCCAAAATATATCAAAAGTGCCTATGTGCCCTTATAAAATAGGTGCACAGAGCTATCTCCAACAGTGCAAAATCTATCATGCATAAATTTATACCTATTCTGAAGATACAACTACGTGAGTGTTTTCTATGCATGAGCACATTTACACATGTACAATACAACCCCACCTTTGTTCTGCCCAAAACTCTGTCCCCATGCAGTGTACATATAAGTACATGAAATCTTATTATGTATACTTATAAAAGTGAGTGGCCAAATCTGTGGATGTAAAAGCCACTGCTTTACACAAAGAAAATGTTATATAAAATTATCCCCATGTGGTGTATCTCCAAAGGTCCAGGCACTTAGTTTACTGAATGGAAAACAAGCTTTAGTAATGTAGATCAGACTCTTTGAGAGACCTAAACTGGCACATTTGAAAATTAGGACTAAGGACCTGTTTTCAGAAGCCACTTACATTTAAGAACCTATAAAGCAGGTAGATATTGTGTGAACTTAAGGCAAAGATAAAAATCAGTCATCAATCTAGACAAGCCAACACACAGTCCTTAATCTAGGCTATTAGTCTGTGCTCCTAGACCATCTTCTATCCCCTACCACAAACACCCAACTAACATCATCACCCCCCCCCCCCCCCCCCCCCCCATCCAGTCTTGAATAAGAGAACATTTGGAGTATGTACTGGCTTCCTTGTTGCCCTAAAATTCAATCTCCCCCTCGCTCCTGAGACCTAGAACAGACACTATTTCTCCCCCGGGAAAGACTTTATAAGGTTGTGTATCCCAGGTTCCCATGCCTATTAAACAGAAATGGTATGGTGACTTTCTCCCAGCTCCAACAGAAACTTCACAGTGAGGCTGGTCGGTTCTTGCCATACTGGGAAAGACCAAAGGTCCATCAAGCCCAGCATCCTGTTTCAAACAGTGGCCAATCCAGGTCACAAATACCTGGCAAGATCCCCCAAAAGTACAAAACATTTTATACTACTTATCCCAGAAATAGTGGATTTGCCCCAAGTCCATTTAATAATGGTCTACGGACTTTTCCTATTAAATGGACTTGGAAAAATTCCGCATTTTTAGGTATAACTTGTCTGGAATGTTTTTACGTTTGGGGAGCGTGCCAGGTGCCCTTGACCTGGATTGGCCACTGTCGGTGACAGGATGCTGGGCTAGATGGACCTTTGGTCTTTCCCAGTATGGCACTACTTATGTACTTATGTACTTATAAAAAACTCCGCTAAGCTAACCGCCTTTACCACATTCTCTGGCAACGAATTCCAGAGTTTAATTATACATTGAGTGAAGAAACATTTTCTCTGATTTGTTTTAAATTTACTACATTGTAGCTTCATCGCATACCCCCTAATCCTACTACATTGTAGCTTCATCGCATGCCCCCTAATCCTAGTATTTTTGGAAAGTGTAAACAGATGCTTCACATCAACCCGTTCAACTCCACTCATTATTTTATAGACCTCTATCATATCTCCCCTCAGCTGCCTTTTATCCAAGCTGAAGAGCCCTAGCCACTTTAGCCTTTCCTCATAGGGAAGTTATCCCATCCCCTTTATCATTTTCATCGTCCTTCTCTGCACCTTTTCTAATTCTACTATATCTTTTTTGAGATGCGGCGACCAGAATTGAACACAATATTCGCGGTGCAGTCGCACCATGGAGCGATACAAAGCCATTATAACATCCTCAATTTTGTTTTCCATTCTTTCCTAATAATACCTAACATTCTATTTGCTTTCTTAGCCACAGCAGCACACTGAGCAGAAGGTTTCAACGTATCATCAACATCGACACCTAGATCCCTTTCTTGGTCTGTGACTGCTAATGTGGAACCTTGAATGACATAGCTATAATTCAGGTTCCTCTTTCCCACATGCATCACTTTGCACTTGCTCACATTAAATGTCATCTGCCATTTAGACAACCAGTCTCGTAAATTCCTCTTGTAATTTTTCACAATCCTCCCGTGATTTAATGACTTTGAATAACTTTGCGTCATCAGCAAATTTAATTACCTCTCTAGTTACTCCCATCTCTAGGTCATTTATAAATATGTTTAAAAAAGCAGCTGTCCCAGCACAGACCCCTGGGGAACCCCACTAACTACCCTTCTCCATTGAGAATACTGACCATTTAACCCTACTCTCTGTTTTCTATCTTTTAACCAGTTTTTAATCCACAATAGAACACTACCTCCTATCCCATGACTTTCCAATTTCCTCTGGAGTCTTTCTTGAGGTACTTTGTCAAACGCCTTCTGAAAGTCCAGATACACAATATCAACCGGTTCACCTTTATCCACATGTTTGTTCACCCCTTCAAAGAAATGTAGTAGACTGGTGAGGCAAGATTTCCCTTCACTAAATCCATGTTGACTTTGTCTCATTAATCCATGCTTTTGAATATGCTCTGTAATTTTGTTCTTAATAATATGCTCTGTAATTTTGTTCTTAATAATAGTCTCTACCATTTTGCCTGACACCGACGTCAGACTCACCGGTCTATAATTTCCTGGATCTCCTCTGGAACCTTTTAAAAAAATCGGCGTTACATTGGCCACCCTCCAATCTTCCGGTACCACACTCGATCTTAAGGATAAATTATATATTACTAACAATAGCTCCACAAGCTCATTTTTCAATTCTATCAGTACTCTGGGATGAATACCATTCCGGTCCAGGAGATTTGCTACTCTTCAGTTTGTAGAGCTGCCCCATTACATCCTCCAGGTTTACAGAGAATTCATTAAGTTTCTCCGACTCGTCAGCTTCGAATACCATTTCCGGCACCAGTATCCCACCCAAATCTTCCTCGGTGAAGACCAAAGCAAAGAATTAATTTAATCTCTCCGCTACGGCTTTGTCTTCCCTGATTGCCCCTTTTACTCCTCGGTTATCTAGCGGTCCAACTAATTCTTTTGTCGGCTTGCTGCTTTTAATATACCTAAAAAAATTTTTTACTGTGTTTTTGCCTCCAACTCAATCTTTTTTTCGAAGTCCCTCTTAGCCTTCCTTATCAGCGCTTTGCATTTGACTTGACGTTCCTTATGCTGTTTCTTATTATTTTCAGTCGGTTCCTTCTTTCATTTTCTGAAGGATTTTCTTCTAGCTCTAATAGCTTCCTTCACCTCACTTTTTAACCATGCCAGCTGTCGCTTGGTCTTCCGTCCTCCTTTTTTAATACGCGGAATATATTTGGCCTGGGCTTCCAGGATGGTGTTTTTGAACATCCACGCCTGATGTAAATTTTTGACCCTTGCAAGGATCGTTCAAGGGGAGGCAGGATTATGCTGATTTACAGTACTAGCAAAAGTTTAGGTAGAAAATGATAGGTGGCATAAATCTCAAGGCCCAAATATTTCCATCTAGATTAGGAAATGCTTCCAGCTGAAACCTTAGGCATCTAAATTTAGACAGGCAAAATTTGGCCACCTAAATGAGGTGGGTCAGACTTTTTTTTTTTTTTTTTAATGCCCCTCTGCAGAAAGCTAGGCAGCAGGAGAAACAGAATCAAAAGTACAGTGAACAGAGCACAGCGGGAAAAAGGTACAATGAATTGGTGTGGAGGAACTAATTTTCTAAGAGGACCTGACACGGGCTGTGTTTCGGCAATGTGGCTGTGTCAGGGGTCAGCTTTATAAATGGGTGGCACCTATGAAATCATTGAACTTAAGTCAAGTGATGTGATCCAATATATACAACTAACTGAAGGAAAGTAACAATTCATTCGCAGCCTAAGAGACGCTACACATGTGAGTGAGCTGGAAAAGAAGGCCTCAGCGCGTGTAAAGTGCTTCAAAATACTTGCTTGATGCAACAGACTCGTTTGATTCAATCGTCCATTTCAGCGGTGTACCAAGGGCAGGGCAGTGGGGTCGGTCCGCCCTTGGTGCACGCTGCAAAGGGGTGCAGGGAGCAGCCGTGTGACTGTCGGCTCCACCGGTTCCTTCCTCCCTCTGCTATTACTTCCTGTTCTGGGGCAGAGGGAGCAGGGAACCGTCGAAGCCAACAGCCGCACGGCTGCTCCCAGCACCCCAGCAGGTAAGAATGAACCGGGGGGGGGGGCAGGGGGGACGATGATGCTACACCCGGGAGGGGGGTCGTGCTGCACCTGGAGGGGTGCGCAGCGGCGTTCCGCCCCAGGAACACCACTGGCTCATTATGTTTTTCCTGCTGTCCTCTGCACTTCAGGACTGATATTAAAGATGAGGCCAATGCAGGCCAATTTTTTTTTTTTTTTTAATGGAAAAAAGGAAGTGCAAACTGGCTTGTCTGCACAGCTGTGAAAACGGTGCATTGTCTGGATAAGGATTTCATTTATTATAATTTCTAAAGAGGGAAAAAAATCAACAGAAAAATTGGATAGGTAAGAAAAACAAAGGCATATCCAAAATGTATGTTTGACTTTTTCCCATATCTTAGATTTAGCTCTTACACACAGATGGTTCTGTGGTGCTTTTGATGCCATCAGGTTCCTCCTATGGAATCTGTCACCTTCCTGTTAGATAAACTATAACATTATACTGCGTTGTCACCCTCTTATCACCCATCCATCTTGCCCTGTTTCTCTCTCCCTTCCCCTATAAGGCTGTCATTGGAATGCTTTTATGTTTCACATATATATTTTGATCATTTTCTCATTTCTGATCTGAAGATGATGATTTTCCATTTGAAAGCTAATCAAAAACTGTTTTTAGTCCAATTAAAAAAAAAGTCATCATCTTCTTGTCTTTATTTTTTTTTGTTGTTGTTGTTACATTTGTACCCCGCGCTTTCCCACTCATGGCAGGCTCAATGCGGCTTACATGGGGCAATAGAGGGTTAAGTGACTTGCCCAGAGTCACAAGGAGCTGCCTGTGCCTGAAGTGGGAATCGAACTCAGTTCCTCAGGACCAAAGTCCACCACCCTAACCACTAGGCCACTCCTCCACGGTTGCTACTATTTGTGATTCTACAATTCCACTAGCAACATTCCATGTAGAAGTCGGCCCTTGCAGATCACCAATGTGGCCGCGCAGGCTTCTGTTTCTGTGAGTCTGACGTCAGACTCACAGAAACAGAAGCCTGCGCAGCCTTCTACATGGAATGTTGCTAGTGGAATAGCAACATTCCATGTAGAATCTCCAATAGCAGCAACATTCCATGTAGAATCTTCAATAGTAGAAACATTCCATGTAGAATCTCCAATATTATCTATTTTATTTTTGTTACATTTGTACCCTGCGCTTTCCCACTCATGGCAGGCTCAATGTGGCTTACATGGGGCAATGGAGGGTTAAGTGACTTGCCCAGAGTCACAAGGAGCTGCCTGTGCCTGAAGTGGGAATCAAACTCAGTTCCTCTGTTCCCCAGGACCAAAGTCCACCACCCTAACCACTAGGCCATTCCTCCACTTTATCATCTTTAAAAGGGCCCCAAAGTTTCTAATTTTGGGCTGGCCCTGTGGCTGTATTCTGTACTGTCATGGGGAGAAGATCTGGGCTCAATTCCCGGTTCAAGTCTACCACTTCCAGGGATGACTACAGATGCTAGTCAGACTTCACAGCTCTTAGAGTAAGGGCTTATGATTGCAGGGCTCCAGAAAAACTCCACAATTCATGGCTTTCAGACCTGGACTGTTGCAGCAATGAGTGGACTAAAGTTGTGCGGGAAGAAACAACAATAAAAAAAAAAAAGAAGAAAAAAAAAAAAAAGAAAAATATCCTTGACACCAGATCCCAGCCCTGCTTTCAGCTGCCATAAAAGTCCAGCAATAGTTTTAAATTAAGATGAAGGGCCTTATTCAATGAAGACTTTGCCGTAGATGCAGAATGTAGTTTAGCATACAACATTTATTTATTTAGATTTTGCTTACACCTTTTTCAGTAGTAGCTCAAGGTGAGTTACATTGAAGTACACTGGGTATTTCCCTGTCCCTGGAGGGCTCACGATCTAAGTTTGTACCTGAGGCAATGGAGGGTTAAGTGACTTATCCAAGATCACAAGGAGCAGCAGTGGGATTTGAACTGGCCACCTCTGGATTGCAAGACTGGTGCTCTAACCACTAGGCCACTCCTCCAGTAGCAACATTCCATGTAGAATCTCCAATAGTAGCAACATTCCATGTTGCACTGCACTAACCACTGGGCTGGGCTACTCCTCCACTAGCAACATTCCATGTAGAAGCCTGCCCTTGCCGCGCAGGCTTCTGTTTCTGTGAGTCTGACGTCCTGCACTTATGTGCAGGACGTCAGACTCACAGAAACAGAAGCCTGCGCAGCTGTGTTGCTGATCTGCAAGGGCAGGCTTCTACATGGAATGTTGCTAGTGGAATAGCAACATTAACATTCCATGTATAATCTCAAATAGTAGCAACATTCCATCTAGAATCTCCAACATTCCGTTTATTTTATTTAGATTTTGCTCACACCTTTTTCAGTAGTAGCTCAAGGTGAGTTACATTCAGGTACTCTGGCTATTTCTCTGTCCCAGGAGGGCTCACAATCTAAGTTTGTACCTGAGGCAATGGAGGGTTAAGTGACTTATCCAAGATCACAAGGAGCAGCAGTGGGATTTGAACTGGCCACCTCTGGATTGCAAGACTGGTGCTCTAACCACTAGGCCACTCCTCCACATTATCTCTGGACCCAAGTATTGTAGGCTAGGTTAGAGAGGAAGGATGGATGGTAGAACCTTACCATGGGCAAAAGCTTACAATTCATGGTAGTTATGTATGAAGGCTCCCGAGCTCACTATAAGGGAGTAGGAGATGGAATGGAGGCAGAACTGGCCCCACTCTCTTCCTGCTCAGACATGGAGGACATGGAAGGAAGCCTGACCTCAAAAGACAAGTAAAAAAACAAACAAAAAACAATTGCTCCAAAAGCAGATGAAACAAAAGGAAATGCAGATTGAAGGAAAATGTTTGATGGCTTCTTCTGCTACTCACATTTGCCCTCAGAGTTTCGACAAATAATTTGATTGTTGTCCGCTATGTCAATAACATCCAGTGTTTCTCCTTCTGTAATTCTTAAGTCCAGTTTCCCTCTCTTCAAGGCACTTACAGAAGAGTCTACTGTTGCAGTATTGAGGACAACAATCTCTTTTGTGTACTAGAAGGATGAAAAAAAGTTCAGCATCAAATTAAATTTCATATCTACAACTTTATGGTCCAGCAGCTCTCTAATTCCTAGGAACAGTGGCGTCGCGAGGGCAGCTGACACCCGGGGCGGGTCGCCGCTGCGCACCCCCCCCCCCCCGGGTGCAGCGCGACACACCCCTCCCCCATCCGGAGCGCAACCCCTCCCCCCCCCCCCCCCCGAGAACATAGAACATACCTGCTGGAAGGCGGTGAGGGGCGGGCGGGAGAGCCAATCTGCTGAGTGCACGCCACTGGGGGGTGTCGGCGCCTCGCTGTTTCCTTGCTCTCTCTGCTCCGGAACAGGAAGTAACCTGTTCCGGGGCAGAGAGAGCAAGGAAACAGCGAGGCGCTGACACCCCCCAGCGGCGTGGACCACCCCACCCACCTTCCTACGCCACTGCCTAGGAAATAGCAATAATTTTCTGTCTTCCTCTAAAGGTACTTCCATAAATACCTGCAACAGCTTTGGCCAGGAGCTGGCACGACAGAACATGAGGAAAGTGAGTTCTCAGGACATCACGACTCAGCACAGAGAAGCGATGACTTAGCACCTGATATCTGAAAGAATTTAACCAGGCAGGAGAGGCTCCTTCCAGGTTAAATCAGCAGAGCACAATATGTGCTGCTGAATACTCCCCTCTGACTGCCGCAGCCATATCCGGGCAGAGCTGGGTCGGTCCCAGAATTTATGAAGGCACTGGCAGTAAACAGTACCGGTACCCAAGTAACTAATTGGGCAAGCAGAAGCATTTAAATAGCAGTCCTAACTTAGCCTGGTTAGCTATGCAGGTATGGTATTGAATATTGTGCTGAGCCGGATATAGAATACAGATGCCCACATGTGGTCTAGCACTGAATATCCAAGTCTTAGGTAGGAGCCCTTTTGCAAAGCCTCAGTAGGCCTACCACATGGTAAAAAAGCACTACCATGGGACACGCTGAGGTATCCCATGGTAGTGTTCTGGTTACTGCGCGCTAATCCCGCGCTGGAAAATATTTTTTATATTCCAGCACTGGAGACGAGTCTGGGGGCGGAGAGTAGGCATGCCTGCGTGAATTGGATAGAATGGACATATTACCATATGCTACCTGATTAGCGTGGGAGCCCTTACCGCCTCCTAAATAGGTGGCAGGAAGGGCTCCTGGCGGTAACAGCCACACCAGTGGCTCAGGCCCATCCAACAGTAGCACACATTTAGTGGTAGCTGGTGGGGATCCCAAGCTCCGCCAGCTGAAGGCTTCCCCCTGATGGTAACGAAAACGCTACTCTCCACGACACCGGCACATTCTCAGTTTTCAGCGCATGCCTGCAGCAGACTGCCAAGGTGGAAAGAAGCGTTTTCCCGCCAGCTGAGATAGTTTTTTTTGGTTGTGGGTTGGGGGAAAACACTTGGTGCCCACCCAGTTCTTGCCTAGGCCCACCCAAAATCTGTTTTCTGGCTACGCCCCTGCCACACACTAATGGGGAAATCAGCACTTGGCCATTACAAAAAAAAAATCCAGAATGTGGCCATTTTACTGCCGCACTAAAAGTGTCCACAGCGCACAGGAAACCCATGTGCTGACAGCAACAGCGGTCACTTTTTAGTGATGGTTCGTAAAAAGGACCCCTTAGTGTCAGTTGCTGACTGAATATTGACTCATTATTTTCTATTCTTTGTTTTCGCCACCTCTCATTTCAAAGTATTTTTGCTCACACAGACATCAGAGAAAGAGTCAGTTCACAGACTATGGTCATACAGAAAGAGAAGATGATGCCTTCAATCAAAAGAAAATCAGAAATCGGCCATGGGAGGTATTTGCCCAGAAGAAAAATGGGACACACATCCTATACAGTGAAATTTATTACGACTCTGGATAATATTGCTACTTGGACAGAGTGTCCAGGTTATTTACTATGCTGCTAAAGGGGCAGTTACTACAAAGAAAGAACATTTTGTTGTGATTGATGAGCTGAGCACCCAACTGTCATTCCCTGAAGCCTGGCTCCTTGACTGATATAAATGAGGCCTGCACAACAGAAGGTGGCCACACACCATCCAGAGCCTGTGGCCCAAAACGGTTAAAAAGCAAAAGGTCTATTTGAAAGCGATGCCAAAGGCATTCTTCTTACCAGCCGCACCATTCAGATATAGATAAGATAAATTGCCCGTTGTACTGAGTCTGCTCATCATTTTGTCAGTTTCCTTCTTGGGTCTATTTTCTACGATGACTTGTGTTTTTCCCCCCCCCCCCCCTTTCTCTCTCCCTTAAATTAAAATTCTGAGCCGTCGGTACTTATTTCTAGTTTGGACGTACAGAAGGAGGGACGTAGAAGGAACTTTCAGACACAAAAAAATTTGCTGCTTTTCCAAAATGAACAACGTGAGGAGAGATGCAGTTCGCTTGACTGGGTGTGTTCGAACTCTCAGCTACCTTTACTTAAATACAGTGCCGTAGCGAGGGCAGCTGACACCCGGGGCAGGTCGCCGCTGCGCACCCCCCCCCCCCCCCCGGATGCAGCACGGCGCACCCTCCCTCCTCCGGAGCGCACCCCCCCCAGAGCGCGTACTTACAGGGAAGCGGCGAGGGAAAGCAGCGAGGGATGGGCGGGAGGGCCGAACCGCCCCAAGTGCATGTCGCTGGGAGCTGCGTTGGCTCTGCTGGTTCCCTGCTCTCTCTGCCCCGGAACAGGAAGTAACCTGTTCCGGGGCAGAGAGAGCAGGGAACCAGCGGAGCTGACATCCCCCCCAGCGGCGTGCACCCGGGGTGGACCGCCCCACCGGCCCCCCCCCCTTCCTACGCCACTGCTTAAATAACAAGTTTGTAAACGAGAGAGAGAGAGAGAGAGAGAAAGAAAGAGAGAGAGAAAGAAAGAGAGAGAGAGAGAGTTAACTACCTCAAACTTTTCTCGGAACAACTTTTCTTCTTTTGTCATTTTTTTGTTCTTTTCCTTTTCCAACATATTTTTGAAGATATTTCTGGGGGGAAAAATAGACAAACATATAAGAAGGTCTTTTGATGATTATATACGTTTTGTGTCTACAGATTGGAGAAAACCTCTTTAAAGCATCCAAAAGTTCTTAGTGGGCCCTGTTGACCCAGTTGCCTTAAAGTAAAATAAACAGGTAAAAGGCTACAGAGAGCAGCCAGGAAATTTTAATTTCAAATCATTTCCTGTACCTTTTCTGGGAATGTTTGCTTTATTTGTTTGGCCGTTTTGTTTGTCATGGGAGCAAAGTTGTTGCATGCACGCTCTTTGAATAGGGTGCCTACAATCAGTGGCGTTCCTAGGCTGGCTGACACCTGGGGCGGATCGCCGATGCACCCACCCCCGGGTGCAGTGTGACCCCCCGGGTGCACTTTTACCTGCTGGGGGGGGGGGGGGGGTGCCGCGCGCCTGTCGGCTCCGAGTCCGCTCGTTCCCTGCTGCTCCCTCTGCCCCGAAACAGGAAGTAACTTGTTCCGCGCAGAGGGAGCAGCAGGGAGGGAACGAGCGGACTCGGCCAACAGGCGCGCGGGCACCCCCCCCAGCGGCGTGCACCCGGGGCGGACCGCCCCAACCCCCTTGCTACGCCACTGCCTACAATGCAGATATGCGCAGTGGTTTGTGCACGCACAATGAGTGCCCTCCTTGCAAGTATTATGCACGCTCACAAAAGAGTGCGCACTGTTAGTAGCAAATGATAAAACATTCATTTTTGTGTTTTTCTCTGCTCGTTTTTATTTGATGACGTGTGACACCTTGCTGATGGTTTCCCATATTGTTGACAAAGTAACCAGACAGGGAGAAACAATATACATAAATAGCAAAACAAAGAAAATGAGCACAACTAGGCTACCTTCGAAAGCTAATCAAAAAAATGTACTTAGTCCAATAAAAAAGGTATCATCTTATTTTCTTTTCTCTGTTTTTATTTTATTTCTGTTGATTACCAAGCAGTAGTTCGAAAATTCCTGCTATCAATTACGACCATTGAGTAAGCTTAAGCCTTTACTACCTAGGACTGATTTTCAATAGGTGGTTCAGGCCATGATCGTTAGTGTTTTCGACTACTGCAACATTGTGTATTTGGGTCTATCAAAGTCTTGTTTGCAGGCATTGCAGATGGTCCAGAACTTGGCAGCTCGATTGGTGACTGGCCTTACACGGTTTGATCATATAGCACCTATATTGCAGCGACTGTGCTGGTTGCCTGTGGCACAGCGTGTTCAGTTCAAATTGCTGTTGCTGGTTCATCGGGGTTTACATCGTGATTCTCCCTGCTATCCGCGTGCAACTCTTCAGTATTATATACCATCAAGGGTGTTGCGCTCAGCAAATACTGATATTTTTTATTTTATTTTTATTACATTTGTACCCCGCGCTTTCCCACTCATGGCAGGCTCAATGCGGCTTACATGGGGCAATGGAGGGTTAAGTGACTTGCCCAGAGTCACAAGGAGCTGCCTGTGCCTGAAGTGGGAATCAACTCAGCTCCTCAGGACCAAAGTCCACCACCCTAACCACTAGGCCACTCCTCCACTGTTGCTACTATTTGAGCTATTCCACTAGCAACATTCCATGTAGAAGTCAGCCCAAGCAGATCACCAATGTGGCCACACAGGCTTCTGCTTCTGTGAGTCTGACGTCCTGCACGTACGTGCAGGACGTCAGACTCACAGAAACAGAAGCCTGCGCAGCCTTCTACATGGAATGTTGCTAGTGGAATAGCAACATTGCATGTAGAATCTCCAATAGTAGCAACATTCCATGTGGAATCTCCAATAGTAGCAACATTCCATGTGGAATCTCCAATAGTAGCAACATTCCATGTAGAATCTCCAATAGTATCTATTTTATTTTTGTTACATTTGTACCCCGCGCTTTCCCACTCATGGCAGGCTCAATGCGGCTTACATGGGGCAATGGAGGGTTAAGTGACTTGCCCAGAGTCACAAGGAGCTGCCTGTGCCTGAAGTGGGAATCGAACTCGGTTCCTCAGTTCCCCAGGACCAAAGTCCACCACCCTAACCACTAGGCCACTCCTCCATGCTTGTTGTACTAGATCTAAGACGTCTATATTTACAAGATTTGGAACTCTCTGTGGATTTTCCACAAGCATGGAATCAACTGCCTATTTCTTTGAAAACTCAACAGAACACTGCATCGTTTAAGCAAATATTGAAATGTCATTTGCTAGACCATCTTATTGATTGATGATGCATTGGGTGTTCTGCTGCTGCTGAATTTATGCTGAATTATTGTTATTGTATTGATGCTTGGGCTGTATTGTCATGTTTTATTGTCATTGTGTATGTTGAGTTGATACCGCAGGATACAAATAAATAAACATAACACTTTGAATATTGATCCCCTTAAATTTGTTTTATATTTTGTAACTTCTTTGTAATGTTTGCATTTCTTTGTGCTCAGGTTTTTTGTACGAGTATTGTTACTTGGTTGGTATATGGAAACTTATAAAAAAAAAATTAAAAAAAAATGACTTAGACAACGTTCTTCACTCAGTTGCAAGCAGGAAGAGGAGAGGACACTACCGAATCAATCTGTAGAACACAAGCTAGGAGTCAATCAGTGACCTAAGAATAAGGAAATATGCACATCTGTCTAGAGTGGATTAGGTTCATGACAATATGATCTTCCTTTCCCCACAGACTCAAAAGGAATTGTTGAGTATTCCTTATTTCATTGATTTAGGTTACCGCAGTTGATAACTGTATGGTAATTTAATAAGCCCCACCCAATGACACACAGCCAAACTAGAAGTAAAGTTCGCTTAGGAGAAAGATAACCGGTGGTCTTAATTTGAGCCATCTCTGATGAAAATCTATGAGAATTAACTGGTACATTGGTAATTGAATAAATTAACTATGAGGTGTATCAAGTGAAAGTACAGCCATACAAAGTGCAGGAACACTCGGTCCCTACGTCAGTCCGCAAGAGAGAGTCCAAGGAGTAGGGTAGAAAGGCTCTTCCAAAGGACCAAGGGAGACGTTAGTTCAAAAAGATGATCTTTATTGGAACAACTTTTTGAACTAATGTCTCCCTTGATCCTTTGGAAGAGCCTTTCTACCCTACTCTTGGACTCCCTCAAGTGAAAGTACATCACGTCTCCCAGTATGGAAGGAGTCGACCTAAATATTCAGCTCTGAAGCAAGAAAAAAAAATACCACTACTAAATATTATTCTATTCTTAATACATAAATAGAAAATGGATTCAAAAGGTGAAACACACTGAACAAATATTTATTTTTTTACCTTTCACACACTTCTGAGCTTCTTCGCTTTTCCGTTTCTTTTGGCATTGGAAATTTTCGCATCCAGTTTTTTAATACGTCTTTATCTCTAATGAAGAAGCAGAGCATTAGCCATAGCCTGGGAAATAAATATCACCCACTTACAACACAGCATGCACAAATCAATGACTTGCTCAAAGAGCAACCTACAAGTCAAATGGCCCTGTCTACTAAGCAGTGTTATAGGTACGTTAACATTTTTAACGTGCATTAACCATATAGATGCCTACAATATCCCTATAGGCACCTACATGGTTAGCGTGCTAAAAACACTAACATACTTTAGTAAACAGGGCCCAAGGACCGGTGTGCAGTTTTTTTAAACAGCACATTTAACTAAAGTGGAATAAGTTTTTGCACTTCTCACTTTAAGCACAAAAATCTGTGGTTTGGTACGTGGAAAGCCCATGCAGTAAGTGCAGGGGACATGCCCACAATCTACACTGCATCTGCACGCTGAGCAGGGCAGATTGGACTAGGGGTTAGATTTTATATATGGTACCTGAAAAATCTGCACAGAACAAATTTCCGCCTAAGCGTATTCTATAAACGGTGCGTACATTTAGGGGTGGTCTATAGAATATGCCACGTTGATATCCCAGCGCCTAGAACAATGCACATCCATTTACATCAAGGAAATGTGGTGTAAATACCAACACATAGATTTATTTATTTATTACATTTGTACCCCACATATTCCCACCTACAGTGGGGGAAATAAGTATTTGATCCCTTGCTGATTTTGTAAGTTTGCCCACTGACAAAGACATGAGCAGCCCATAATTGAAGGGTAGGTTATTGGTAACAGTGAGAGATAGCACATCACAAATTAAATCCGGAAAATCACATTGTGGAAAGTATATGAATTTATTTGCATTCTGCAGAGGGAAATAAGTATTTGATCCCCCACCAACCAGTAAGAGATCTGGCCCCTACAGACCAGGTAGATGCTCCAAATCAACTCGTTACCTGCATGACAGACAGCTGTCGGCAATGGTCACCTGTATGAAAGACACCTGTCCACAGACTCAGTGAATCAGTCAGACTCTAACCTCTACAAAATGGCCAAGAGCAAGGAGCTGTCTAAGGATGTCAGGGACAAGATCATACACCTGCACAAGGCTGGAATGGGCTACAAAACCATCAGTAAGACGCTGGGCGAGAAGGAGACAACTGTTGGTGCCATAGTAAGAAAATGGAAGAAGTACAAAATGACTGTCAATCGACAAAGATCTGGGGCTCCACGCAAAATCTCACCTCGTGGGGTATCCTTGATCATGAGGAAGGTTAGAAATCAGCCTACAACTACAAGGGGGGAACTTGTCAATGATCTCAAGGCAGCTGGGAGCACTGTCACCACGAAAACCATTGGTAACACATTACGACATAACGGATTGCAATCCTGCAGTGCCCGCAAGGTCCCCCTGCTCCGGAAGGCACATGTGACGGCCCGTCTGAAGTTTGCCAGTGAACACCTGGATGATGCCGAGAGTGATTGGGAGAAGGTGCTGTGGTCAGATGAGACAAAAATTGAGCTCTTTGGCATGAACTCAACTCGCCGTGTTTGGAGGAAGAGAAATGCTGCCTATGACCCAAAGAACACCGTCCCCACTGTCAAGCATGGAGGTGGAAATGTTATGTTTTGGGGGTGTTTCTCTGCTAAGGGCACAGGACTACTTCACCGCATCAATGGGAGAATGGATGGGGCCATGTACCGTACAATTCTGAGTGACAACCTCCTTCCCTCCGCCAGGGCCTTAAAATGGGTCGTGGCTGGGTCTTCCAGCACGACAATGACCCAAAACATACAGCCAAGGCAACAAAGGAGTGGCTCAGGAAGAAGCACATTAGGGTCATGGAGTGGCCTAGCCAGTCACCAGACCTTAATCCCATTGAAAACTTATGGAGGGAGCTGAAGCTGCGAGTTGCCAAGCGACAGCCCAGAACTCTTAATGATTTAGAGATGATCTGCAAAGAGGAGTGGACCAAAATTCCTCCTGACATGTGTGCAAACCTCATCATCAACTACAGAAGACGTCTGACCGCTGTGCTTGCCAACAAGGGTTTTGCCACCAAGTATTAGGTCTTGTTTGCCAGAGGGATTAAATACTTATTTCCCTCTGCAGAATGCAAATAAATTCATATACTTTCCACAATGTGATTTTCCGGATTTAATTTGTGATGTGCTATCTCTCACTGTTACCAATAACCTACCCTTCAATTATGGGCTGCTCATGTCTTTGTCAGTGGGCAAACTTACAAAATCAGCAAGGGATCAAATACTTATTTCCCCCACTGTATTTGCAAGCTCAATGTGGCTTACATAGTACCGTCAAAGGCGTTTTCCAATTCGGTTGATAAATACAAAGTTATATTGTGGTCAAATGAGGTAGGTGCGAATCAGGCGTCATGAGGGTCGAAGGGAATGAAGATTGTAAATTGTCCAGTACAATCATTGGTTATGCTGTGTTGCTGGGTGTGGGGGATTTATGTTGGATCGGTGGGACAGGCCTTTTTGAAGAGGTGGGTTTTTAGTGATTTCCTGAAGTTTAGGTGGTCATAGATTGTTTTCACAGCTTTTGGGCACACAGGTGCATATTCTATAACAGTGCATGTAAATTTTAGAATGACCATGAAACGCCCATTTCCCCCACCCATAACCACACCCCTTTTTGGCCATGCGCATTAAAATGTAGGCACTTTGCATTACAGAATATGCTTAGCGAGTTGTGCATGTAAATTCTAATAATTGCCTATTAATGCTCATTATTGCTTAAGTGCTGTTAAAAACGCTGATTGGCTTGTTAAGCCAATTAGGTTGCGCACGTTGTTATAGAATATGCTTGGATTTTGGTGCAGAATACTAGGCGTGATAGATAGAATTATGAGGTAGATGCACAAAAAAAAAAAAAAAAAAAAACAGCACCAAGAAAACAAAAAACTTGCAGGGTGCTATTCTAGAAATGACAGTCCAAGTTGGGTGTCATTTATAAGATAGCACTTTGAACGAGGGGCATAGCCAGACTTCGGCGGGGTACAGAGGCCGAGGTGAGGGGGCACATTTTAGCCCCCCCTGCACCGCCGGCCCCCGCCATTGCCGACTTTGCCCTCCCTGCCGCTGACCCTCTCGACCCCAACCCGCCGTCGCCTACCTTGGCTGGCGGGGGACCCCAACCCTCGCCAGCCAAGGTTCTCTTCTTCTCACAAAAGGCTTCCTTCTGTTTCTGATGTGCTGCACGTTGTACGTGCAAGACGTCAGAAACAGACGGAAGCCTTTTGCGAGAAGAAGAGGACCTTGGCTGGCGGGGGTTGGGGTCCCCCGCCAACAAAGGCAGGCAACAGCAGCTTGGTGGCGGGAGGGGGGGGTCGGGCGGGTCATTGGCAGGGGGTCCAGGGCCAAATCTATGGGGGCCCAACCCCCCCCCCCCCCCCCCCCCCCCCCGGCCCCACATAGCTACCCCACTGCTTAGAACCTATTTCTATACCAAACTTTGCATGAAAGGATTTATACCAGCTACAACTGGTGTGTAATTTAGGCACAGATCCCTGGTATTCAGTAATACTGAGCGCATATTAGTGAATATCCCTGACCCACCCATTGCACTTCCAGGGCCTCACAAGCTTTTGAGTTGCATGATATAAGATTTGCATACAGATCTTTATAGAATAGCATTTAGCAAGATGCGTGTGCAAATCCAAATTGTTGCCAATTAATGCCAATAATTGTGTAGCACCCAATTCTTGGTGGTAATTGACTCGTTAGTTGCGTATGCACCTCAGGATAGCATGCAGTTTTGCATGTGGAAATTTGCACAATCCGGGAGATATGCATCAGCAGATAGCATGGGTGCATTGATGCTGCTCGCCAAAGCATGTAGCATGGGTCCTGGTGTAAACTGCCAGAGACATGAACATAGAAACAGAGAAACATGACGGCAGATAAGGGTCGAATGGCCCATCCAATCTGCCCATCCTCAGTAACCACTAACTCCTCCTTTTCTTAAGGGATTCCACATGCTTTACCCACACTTTCTTAAATTGACACGGTCCTCATCTCCACGACCTCCACCAGGAAGCCATTCCACGCATCCACCACCCTTCTCCGTGAAAGAGTATTTGCTTAGATTTCACCTAAGCCTATTTCCACTTCACTTCATCCTATGCCCTTTCATTCTAGAGGTTTCCTTCATCTGAAAAAGGCTCACCTCCTGTACATTAATGCCACTGAGGTATTTAAACATCTCTATCATATCCCCTCTCTCCCGCCTCTCTTCCATGTTGAGGTTCATAAGCCTGTCCCTATACATTTTATGATCAAGATTGCTAACCAATTTTGTAGCCGCCCTCTGGACCGACTCCATCCTGTTTTTATCTTTCTGTAGGTGCGGTCTCCAGAATTGCACATAGTGCTCTAAATGGGGCCTCACCAGAAACTTATACAAGGGCACTATCACCTCTTTTTTCCTGCTGGTCATCCCTCTCCCTATGCACCTGAGCATTCTTCCGGCTTTGGCAGTCACCTTTTCCACCCGTTTGGCCACCTTAAGATCATCGGACACAATCACCTGACCCACCAACATCTGTGATGGTGCACCCAACCAACCTCCAACAGCGTTGCCCCCCTCCCCTGCATCAAGCTGCTTTATCTGATTCCCCCCTTGATCCCAACCTCCCATCATGGTGCCCCTCAAAGCCCCTCCCCTGGCACAAAGACCTCAGCATTTCCCACTCTCCCATAAACTCCCAATGCTATTCTATTAGGATCGTCTGGGTTCACCTTTTGTTATTGATCTCTGAATGTAATGGGACTGTTTAAAATTTGAATGAGGGACAGGTATAATTTAATTCTAGATTAATATTCTACATGCAAAGTTCAGGATAGGGCTTACATTTAAGGCAGGCTTAACAGTTGTCTTTTTAAAGAATAAAAACTTACATGGAAATCTTTGGATTTGGTTCAATATCATCATATATATCCTCTAGTAAAAGGAGATACAAACATATATGTATATTAAAAATCAGCAAAGGAATAATGTCATTAATACATACTTCGTGTAAAAATAGTGTGTGTGTGTGTGTGTGTATCTATATAGATAGGTAGATACACACACGCCACAGTATTATTCAAACTTAAAATTCATTTCAATATAAGTAACTTAAAATGAGTCAATTTATGATTTCACCGACTGTGATCAAGAGGGGAAGGGACTTAGAGATGTCGTATAATCAAAACATGACTGCTAACTAGCCAATGTCTTCAAGGCAGAACCAAACAAATGCTAAAATATCAATATTCTGCTGATCACTGGCTTCCAGACCAGCAAAGAATCATGTCCCCTTGCGATACCCTCAGCAGCTACTGCCCCCCACCCCCAATGTCTGGACCTGTTCTTACTAGACTACAAATCAGGCTAAGGTCCAGTTGCAGCATCAGATGTAAGAGGTGGATAGGACGCTTGACATATGTGCATTTTTCCTTCTCCTAGTGTCTGTACAAGAGGAAAGACCTGGGAAAGGAACATGTGTAGACAACCCTTGTGTGTCCTTACTGCCCAGTACTACTGCTATTATCAGGCCTAAGGCTGCCCCTTCCCCCAATTTACCTGAACAGGTTTGCACTTCAGGGGAGCCTGAAGGATGGGGAAGTTGAAGAGGGTGGCTTCAGGTACGCAGGACTCAGCAGGTGGGTCAGGAAACCATTTTTATTGATTTTACTTAGAAAAGTTAGCAACCCTAAATTACTACTACTACTTATCATTTCTATAGCGCTACTAGACGTACGCAGCGCTGTTAAAATGCAATCTCTGGTCATGTTTTTCTGATCATGCTGGCCCAGTATCCGATTCTGCTGCTATCTGTCCTCTTAACTCCATTTCCAGGGCTTCCTTTCCATTTATTTCTTTACTTTCCGCCTTTTTTCTTCATTTCTTGTCCTACATCCGTAAATAAAAGCTGGGTCCTCCGCAGACTTGACTGTCCAGTAGATCCAGCTTCTGCCTATTTTCTTCATCCATGTGTAGTTTTTCTCCTCTTCCTTTTCCCCTCATCTCATCTCCTTCCTCACTCTTCCCTCCATCCATGTCCAACATTTCTTCTCTCATCCTTCCCTCCATCCATGTCCAGCAACCCTCCTCTCCCCTGCCCTCTCCTCCATCCATGTCCAGCAACCCTCCTCTCCCCTGCCCTCCCCTCCATCCACCCATCCATGTCCAGCAACTCTCCTCTCCCCTGTCCCCCATCCAGCCATCCATACCCAGCAATTCTCTTCTCTCCCCTGCCCCCCCTCCAGCCATCCGTACCCAGCGATTCTCTTCTCTCCTCTTCCCCCCCCTCCAGCCATTCATACCCAGCGATTCTCCTCTCTCCCGATTACCTCCGTCGAAGCGGCCATGTCATTGAAAGCCCTGCCCGTCTCTAGCCTTCCCTTCGAGTTCGTTCCCTCAGAGTCCCACCCTCGCGGAAAGAGGAAATGATGTCAGAAGGCGGGACTCTGAGGGAACGAAGGGAAGGCTAGAGACGGGCAGTGCTTTCAATGATGTGGCCGCTTTGATGGAGGTAATAAAAATGATTTAAACCCCACCCAGGGTGGCGCAGGCAAACGAGGGCAGTGGTGGGAGGTGAGGTAAACAGGGTAAGCATGGCTTGTGGTGCCCTCCTGTCATGCTTACCTCATTTACTGGAGCCGGCTCGCCGTGCTGAACAACCAGCTCACAAGTTCTTTAAAAAATTAACAACCGGCTCTTGTGAGCTGGTGCGAGCTAGCTCCAACACACCACTGACTGTACAGCTGAATATCTTTTCAGACTGCCATGGCACTCCTGGTATGGCCCAGGGGCAGAGTCTGCGGACACCAACGTGACAATTTTCAGTGATGCTATCCAGATACGCAACATAAAAAGCTCTCAGCTATCTTAAGTGTCTCTGCTTAACCTTTGAATATTGCTGCTCACTACCATATCTGGTTATTCAGCGGCAGCCACTAGCCTGCGGATTCTATATAGTGTGCCTAGAGATCCACGATGAAATCCAAACGTATTCTACAATGCCGCACATAACTTAATTGGCTTAACAAGCTAATCAACATAACAGCTCTTAAGCAATGAGCACTAATGGGCAATAATTAGAATTCACATGCACAACTCGCTAAGCGCATTCTGTAATGCAGCGAGCCTAACTTCTAATGCGTGCAAGCAAAAATGGGCATGGTTATGGGCGTTTTGAGAGTGTTCTGAAATTTACACGTGTAGTTATAGAATATGGTCCAGTGTGCCTAAATCTAGGTGCTGGGATTTACACCACATTTTTGCTGGTGTAAATGGATGCGTGTAGTTTTAGGCGCTGAGATATCAACTAAGTGTATTCTATATACCGCACCTAAATCTAGGCGCCGCTTATAGAACATGCTATGCTGGCGTTGATTTCCGCACCAACTTTTTAGGTACCGAATATAGAATCTCCCCTTATATGGACACTGCTACTGAATATCTGGATTTATTTAGTCTGTTGTTGTTACATTTATACCCCGCGCTTTCCCACTCATGGCATGCTCAATGCGGCTTACATGGGGCAATGGAGGGTTAAGTGACTTGCCCAGAGTCACAAGGAGCTGCCTGTGCCTGAAGTGGGAATCGAACTCAGTTCCTCAGGACCAAAGTCAACCACCCTAACCACTAGGCCACTCCTCCACTGTTGCTACTATTTGAGATTCTACATGGAATGTTGCTGCTATTCCACTAGCAACATTCCATGTAGAAGTCAGCCCTTGCAGATCACCAATGTGGCCATGCAGGCTTCTGCCGTGCAGGCTTCTGCACGTACGTGCAGGACGTCAGACTCACAGAAACAGAAGCCTGCGCAGCCTTCTACATGGAATGTTGCTAGTGGAATAGCAACATTCCATGTAGAATCTCCAATAGTAGCAACATTCCATGTAGAATCTCCAATAGTATCTATTTTATTTTTGTTACATTTGTACCCCGCGCTTTCCCACTCATGGCAGGCTCAATGCGGCTTACATGGGGCAATGGAGGGTTAAGTGACTTGCCCAGAGTCACAAGGAGCTGCCTGTGCCTGAAGTGGGAATTGAACTCAGTTCCCCAGGACCAAAGTCCACCACCCTAACCACTAGGCCGCGTGGTTGGTTTAAGAAAATGTTAATTGCTGTGGACTGAATAGAGGAATAGTTTTCCAGCAGTCCTATGAGATATATCTGCATACAGATTTTGAATGCCCTGCATTATATTTCTTTTCAACGTGTATAGTAAATAAAGTTTATACCCATGGAGATTAAAATGCCACACAGTCTCTGTAAACTAGCAAGCCCATAAACAAAAAGGCAAAGAAAAAAAAATCGTAATTGAGAGAGAGAGACTTTTGTCTTAAAATATAGAAGCAGCCAAACAAATCTTAGAAAAGCAATAACATCTTGGCATTCAAAATAATTATTGGGCCTCCTCTCATTTGCTGTGCAGTAATCACTAGCGCGGCTTTGTAAAAGAAGCCCTCCTGGTAGGACACTCACCTAAATTTGGCATTGAAACTGAAAGATTGCTGTCAGAGAGGAAGAAAAAAAAACCCCAAAACAAAGCATTAGAAAAAAAATGTAAATACAAAACTAAATATGAACATATTATAGTGAGCCAGCCAACTAAACAGAAGAGTATTCATCCATCTGGCCATCCATCCCGGGCCCATTCACAGTTTATTTTGTCCACATGTCCTGTTTTATTTAGTATAAACTGAGTGCTAAAGTTTACACATGAAACATACCCAAGCTATTGGGTAGAGTACACATTACTGAATTTTGTTTCTTTCTGTTTACTTCTTCATCCCTTTTTTTTTTTTTTTTTTTTTTTTTAAATAAGCTTCACAATGTAAGAATAGCCATACTGGGTCAGACCAATGGTCGAACTAGCCCAGCATCCTGCTTCCAGCGGTGGCCAATCCAAGTCACAAGTACCTGGCAGAAACCCAATTAGTAGCAAGATTCCGGAATCCCACAGAGTAGCAAGATCCCATGCTACAAATCCCGGGTAAGCAGTGGCTTCCCCCATATCCCCAGAGGGCTTGTAAAGAGAGCAAAAGCTTGCAACTTCTCCGAGCATTAGAGGTAAACCCATTCAGCTCTCCACGGATGACCCCCCCCAACCTCTTTCTTTTTCCAACTGAACCCTTAAGTGCTTCACTTTATCTGTGGAAAACTACAAGAACAACAAATTAATCTGGATGGATAATCTCAACGGTCAACATAGTAAAACAAAGCAACTTCATGGGCTAGGAGAGCAACCATCAAATCTTAGGGTTAATGCTGAATGCCATCATACACTGCAGGAGACGTGATCAAATATCAGGAATGGGGAGGCTTACAAGAAAAGAAAGAAGTCAGATGGCAGCGCTCAAGCTTTTGCTGTCTATTGCTGGTGTTATGCCCAGAAATTCAATGCCGAGCCATGTCTGGGCTTCAGCGTTGAATTTCCGGGTTTCTGGAGCCAGCTGAACCATAGCCGGTTAAAGTGTGATAATCAGCACTTAACTGGCTATGGAGCACCACATAAAGATAAGACTGACTTCTATGTTGACCTTGGCCGTTTGAGTGCTGAATATCAGCACCTAACTGGCCCAAGTGCCAAGCCCACCACCAGAATGCCCCCAAAACAGCCAGTTTTGGCACTAACTGGTCACCTTCAGAGGCATCAACCAGATAAATGCCATTGAAAATGACCGGTTAATTTTGAACATGCGATTTAACTGACCAGGAGCCATTTCTGGCTGGTTAAATCGCTTTGATTATTGACCCCTTTGGAAGGGCCTCGTTTGCTGGAGAATGTAGTGACAGCAGCTGGCCTTACAGAGTTTAAGGGGGGTTTGGACAGATTCCTGAAGGAAAAGTCCATTGAACATTATTAAATTTTTTTTTTTTTTTGGGGGGGGGGGTGGGGTTGCCGGGTTCTTGAAGCCTGGATTGGCCGCTGTCAAAGACAGGATGCTGGGCTTGATGGACCCTTGGTCTTTTCCCAGTATGGCTGTGCTTATGTGGGTCCTTTTACTAAGCTGTGGTAAAAATTAGCCTTAGTACAAACCTTATGCAGGTCTTTCTCATGTGCTGAGGTTAATTTTTTACTGTGGCCGTAAAAACCACGATTTTCTATTTTTCCATTAATAGCCATTAGCATGCAGCCATTAAAAAAAAAAAACATGTGATAGCCAGTAAGTGAGGAGTAATTCAGACGCACTAACTAGTTAGCTTAGGAATGCCCACTCCCTGCCCCCGACATGCCCCCTCAAAAAATACAACCCCCCCCCCCCATTTTGCCCAGCAGTTAGTATGTGCACATGGCAAAACTAAGGCAGAACGCTTTAGCCTTACAACCTAATGCAACTGTGTAAAAAAGGACCCCTAAATTTGTACCTGAACCAATGGAGGGTTAAGTGACCTGCCCAAAATCACAAGAAGCTGCAGTGGGATTGAAATTGGGCATCCCTGGTTTTCAACCTGTTGCTCCAAGCACTAGGATAGATAGTCCTCCAAATTCACCTGCTAAATAAAACACCCTTGGATAAGCCTAGGTTTCTTAACACTGTGGTGCTGTAGGAGATGTTAAGCTGTTTGAGATTTCCAATCTTTCAAAAATGTGGTTAGGTTTCTACAGTATAAACATGGCTCTCTTTGGTGTACGTGGCGTTGTGCTTTGGTTTCTGATAGGGACAACTATATGCCTCGCTAACAGGATTGGGTTGTTTTAAATACTCCTTTTTAACGGCTGAGGTATGCAACATGGCGCACTGGTGCCTAGTTAGGAATGCATACAGGGTGAAAACAAAAATCTGTGGGTCATTTTGAACCTTTTTAAAATTCAGTTCACACATTCACATTTATGAAAATATTTTTATGCATGTGCAAATCAACTTTGTTGGGTCCTTTTACTAAGGTGCGCTGAAAAATGGCAGGCGCTAGTGTAAGCACGCACAGATCTATTTTTCAACGCCTTCTGTCTCGCTGCACCCTACGCCTGGAATAAACTTCCTGAGCCCCTACGTCTTGCCCCATCCTTGGCCACCTTTAAATCTAGACTGAAAGCCCACCTCTTTAACATTGCTTTTGACTCGTAACCACTCGCCTCCACCTACCCTCCTCTCTTCCTTCCCGTCCACATTAATTGATTTGATTTGCTTACTTTATTTATTTTTTGTCTATTAGATTGTAAGCTCTTTGAGCAGGGACTGTCTTTCTTCTATGTTTGTGCAGCGCTGCGTATGCCTTGTAGCGCTATAGAAATGCTAAATAGTAGTAGTAGTAAAAAATGCCTTTTTAAAACTTTTGGCCAAAAATGGATGTTCGGCAAAATGAAAATTGGCGTGTGTCAATTTTGGGTCCGAGATCTTACCGCCACTCATTGACTTAGCAGTAAGATCTCACACGCTAACCGGGCGGTAGTGGTCTACATGGCCTTCTACCGTCCGGTTAGCGCTACGCACCAGAAAACAAAAAATCATTTTCTAGCGCATATAGTGGACATGCGTAAAAAATGAAGTTACTGCCCGGGCCACGTGATAGCTGGGCGGTAATTCCAAATTGACATGTATTAGGTGCACGTAGGCGCCTACGCAGCTTAGTCAATGAGCCCCTGTGTGCATTAAAAGTTGTAAGTTAACATGTGAGAATTAATTTCACACACACAAAGTGCATAACGATACATTAAAAACTTCATAGCACAGCATATAAAATGTGAGGGATCCAGGAGTCAACAGTGGAACCGGGAGGTCTCAACAAAAGCATCGAATGGAATGCGTATTCCTAACTTCTCATGGACCACCTTTAAAGGCGTGACCTTAAGGGGTGGTAAGGACATTCTGCTTTTTCACTGGGATTGGTCTGTTCAGGTCATCCCGTGATTTAAATTCTCAAGTACCGTACACTCCCCTGCGCCATCTTTTTGTGATTTATGTTCAGACTAAGTTCCTGTGGTTATGCTCTTTATTGATATTTGAAGTTATAGGAGCGCCCTTCCTGAAGCAGCTAAAGAACTGGCGAAACAAGGCGCACTTGTTGAAGGGCAAAAGGCGTCATCTTGTAAACTGTGGCCAATAAGTGGAGCGAAGGAGGACTGCGGTTCCCTATTCCATGTATACATGAGTATGAGAGGGACAACCTTTTGAGAATATTTTCAAGTTTTCACGGACTCAAGTTTCCAGCTAAGTACCCGGTGGACTTCCTTCTGTTGTTGGGGATCCTGAGGGGGGGGGGGGGGGGGGGCTATATATTAAGGTTGACCTATATTTGTGGATTTGGGGATGGTGGCAAAGTTCCAGGTATTAGTTTGTGTTAGTGGTGTTTGCAATTGGGGGATTATCAGGTGGAAAGGGGTTTTTCATAGTCATCCGGTTTTCTCAACTATGATGAGTTTTTACGGTTGATATTTTTTTTCCCTTTTCCTCCTGACTGGAACCTAAGATAGTAAAGGACTCCACATATTATAGGGAGAGTTCCTAATACGTATTTGGAGATTTGAGGTTCCTATTTGAGTAAATTAGTTATGTTGATTCCCGTGTTGGAATCTTTAAGTATACTCCCAAAAACACCCGCAAACTGAATTTGGTACTTTCAAACTTCTTAGAGGAGTCTTATATTTATTTAGCAAGTTTGAATTTCCCTGTATTATATAGAATTTTCTTTAAAAGTAGTATACCATGCCATATTTTGTATTGCTTGGATATTTTTACTGCTCTAATTGCCTCCTGCTCATGTTTGATCTATTCTTACTGTACACCGCCTTGATGCCTTTAAAAAGGCGGTAGATAAATCCTAATAAATAAATAATTACTATTACAGAAATGCCCATTTATGCTAACATTATCTACCAGATTCTATATAATGCACTTAGGGCCCGGTTTTTACTAAGCCACGCTAGCATTTTTAGTGCATGCTAAGCATTAGTGCATGCTAACCATGTACATGCCCATAATGGGTGTCTACATGGTTAGCATGTGGTAATTTTTAGCACATGCTAAAAACGCTAGCACACCTTATTAAAAACAGGGCCCTTGGTGTATTCTATACCTAGGCATGTAACTTGATTGGCTTAACAAGTTAATCAGCGTTGATAACAGCACTTAATAAGCAGTGAACACTAATTAGCTATAATAAGAGTTTACGCGAATAAATCCCTAAGCATATTCTGTAACATAATGCCTAAATTCTAATGTGCACAGTTCAAAAGGGGCGTGTCTATGGCAAGGGAAATGGGCGTTCCAAAATTTACACACGTACTTATAGAATATGGCCCCCTGCGTGCAAATTTACGTGCAGTGATTTATGCCACATTTTCACTGGTGTAGATTGACCCACGTAGGTTTAGGCCCTGGAATCTCAATTAAGCGCATTCTATATGTGCTTAAATCTAGGCACAGCTTATAGAATACGCTTAGGCAGAAACATTTACCACACTGATTTTTTAGGTGCAGTATATATAATCTGGCTCTATATGGCAACATTGAAGCATCACCACTATTGCTAGGTCAGTGGCTGGCACAAATGACCAGTACTCAATGTTGCAGTTCCACACGGAACTGTGAATATTCTAGATCCTTAGCGTGTAAGTGCTGGGCACAGCCCTGCCCCCTTGTAGTTACATGCTATAAATTTTCCACGTTAAGTTTCAAGAATTGTGAAGAAAGGTGGGGGTGGGGAGGGGGAATTCAATCAGCATTAGGGTTTTAAGTTGCATGAATTGGTCCTTAATGTGATTTAAACAGTCCTAATGCCTCTTTTTTAAAAAAAATACCATAGTGATATTTAAGTCGCCATGGGTTGGTTAGTAACAAGATGCAAAAACATGCATTTGCCTATTTTGCATCTCATTACTATGCAAATACTAGCCACTACTCAATTGCCCTCCCCTTGTCCCTTCCTTCCTTCTCACCCATTACTTCCCTCACCCATAACTGTCTTGTCTGTCTGTATTATTTAGATTGTAAGCTCTTTTGAACAGGGACTGTCTCTTTGTATCAGGTGTTCAGCGCTGCGTGCATCTGGTAGCGCTATACAAATGCTAATAATAATAATAATAATAATAAAATACCCTAACACGACTTGTGGTGATACACTGCAAGTCACTTTAGGGTGCAAAAACCATGGTAAAATAACCCTCGCTTTTTGCAGGGGTTATTATACAGTTTGGGAGCATCGGACCAAAAAACAGTGGCCCGATGCTCCCGGGCCACTAGCTGAGCGTCTCCAGACTTGTGCCCCCCCCCCCCCCCAGAGTTGAAGCCCCCCAATCCCCCTCCTGAAAGTTTGGTGGTCCAGGGTGGGGGTCTTCCATGGTCCATGGGGCTCTTTGGGCAAGAGAAAAGTCCAGTCACTCCTGCCCTGTCCAGCGCCACCTTCAAAATGACTTGTTTTGTGGCCCGATGCTTCCAGGCCACTATAACAACGCTGCTTGAGAGTTAGCTACTCTAAGGTAGGATTCAGAAACCTGCGGTACTGGGATCCTGCAGATTGCTGAATCCCATAGGAAATCAAGGTGTGATAAAAGGTGAACTTTTACCTAACCTTGATTAATCCTCCCTCCCCCACCAAGCACAGTTGCGCGCTTTACTGCAATTAGTGCCAATGAACTCCAATTTATCAGTTATTATTAGTGAAGGAGTAGCCTAGTGGTTAGAGCACCAGGCTTGACATTCAGAGGTGCTCGGTTCAAATCCCACTGCTGCTGCTTGAGATCTTGGGCAAGTCACTTAACCCTCCATTGCCTCAGGTACAAACTTAGATTGTGAACCCTCCAGGGACAAAAATACCCAGTGTACCTGAATGTAACTCACCTTGAGCTACTATTGAAAAAAGGTGTGAGCAAATCCAAATAAACAACTTTATGTACATTAAGTGACAATTCTACAAGCTGCACATGTAAATTTCACACCTAGCATGAAAATGTGAGCACTATATTATAGAATTTGGGGGGGGGGGGGGGGGGGTTACTGTGTAAGACTGAAGACCAGTAATGTCAAAATGATCCTTACTCCAATTTTTCCTTAGGTTTGTAATTCTTCAGCTTAAACAACTTTTCTTTCATGAAAAACTTCCCCAGTCTCTTCGGTTTTCCATCCTCCCTGGAGGTACAGAGCAGAAGAATGTTACGTCGTCTCCTCGTTTCTCTTTAGTTCATTCATTCTTCAAATCAGGTATTTAGAACATAAAGGGACAGTGCCTGGATTGCAGACAGGGTCACCGAGAGACTAGGTCGGGCACGGGGCAAGGCCGCCCCGCCTCCGCCCCCCCCCTGCCGCTGCCGTCCCCCCCGTCGCTCTCCCTGCCGCTGCAGTCTGCGGTCTCACCTGCGTGCCTTCACGGCTCCGGGCCCCCTTCATTCAAAGCAGCAGTCGCAGATCGCATCTCTTCTGGCCTTCCCTCCCTGTGTCCCGCCCTCGTCTGATGTAACTTCCGGTTTCCGCGAGGGCGGGACACAGGGAGGGAAGGCCAGAAGAGACGTGATCTGCAACTGCCGCTTTGAATGAAGGGGGCCCGGAGCTGTGGAGGCAGGCAGGTGAGACTGGGGACTGCAGCGCCGGCGGCCTGACCCCGGCACCAGGCCCCCCTTGGAGGCCCGGGGAATTTTGCCCCCCCCCCCCCTCTCGGTAGCCCTGTTGCCAGACCTGAAACTTCATTCATTGGTAGCCCAAAATACCAGGACTAGGCAACTAAACTGTGCTTTTTGTATAGCACATTTGGGGGGGGGGGGGGAGTTATATTAGAACTTGTGCTAATAGAACTCAACTTGTGGTAAATTAACCCAACATTAGCGCATCAGTCATTTGCTGGCTACAGTAAAAATGCCCTAACCACATGGGAGAAACCCACGTAAGGGCATGCTAAGACCACTTTGTACCACTGCTTAGTAAAAAGACCCCTACATTTGTTAAAGTGCCCACATGTCATTAATCAAACACATAAATCTCATCTCTACTTCCATATATATACACCTTTCAAAATGCAAAAATCATATATATTACAAATTTTTAACAAACATTAACAGCTTTATTTACAAGCATTGCTTAAAGAACAGAAAATAATGCAAAGTAAAACACAACCCTGAAGCAGGAATGCAGTGATCAAACAGTAGGGTTACCATACGTCCGGAATTACCCGGACATGTCCTCTTTTTGAGGACATGTCTGGGAATCCAGGCGGGTTTTGCGAGTCCCACCCGTTTGTCCGGATTTCTGGACAAATGGATGGGTGGGCGGCGGACCTATCCTAGCCTCCCCTTACTTACTATCTACTGCCCTGGTGGTCTAGTGACCTCTTCAGGACAGGAAAGAGCCCCCTCTTTCCTGCCCTGAGTGCTGAACTTGCCCTGAATCCTGTTGCTGTATGACAGTCTCGGGATTCAAAATGGCTGCCGAGAGTTGAAGTGGCCTCGCGAGACTTCAACTCTCGGCGGCCATTTTGAATCCTGAGACCGACACATCAACAGGATGCAGGGCAAGGGCAGCACTCCGGACAGGAAAGAGGGGGCTCTTTCCTGCCCCGAAGAGGTCACTAGACCACCAGGGCAGTAGATAGTAAGTAAGGGGAGAGGAGGTGACTGGGGGGCAGGGGAGGGGAATATGTGACCCGGGGCAGGGTGAGGATGCGAAAGGGACGTGGTGTGGGTGGTGCGGGGGCGTGACATGTGCTCTCTTTTTCAGAGGACAAAATATGGTAACCCTATCAAACAGGATGCGTGCATGGAGAGCTGTGTCTGCTACATTATCTGGAGAAAATGAATAACTCACACCGACTTGACTGTGAAAGTGTCATCAGCTTGAACATCATCATATGTTTCTTCAATACTTTCTTCTGAAACTGAAAGCAGATCACCAAAGTGCAATTAAACCGTGCTTTTTATACAGAAAAGCAAATCAGAAGAAGCAGCATAACTAGGGCCGCCAAAAAACAAAGCTAGGCCCGGGGCAAAATCTTCAGGGCAACCCCCTCTCCCACTGCTGCTACTGATCTGCCCCCCGCTGCTGCCACTTCCCCCCCTTCCTTCTCTCCGCTGGTCTCATCTACGGGTTCCTGCAGTCGGCAGCGATTCACAGAGGCTGTCTCCGACTTTGGCCTTCCTTTCTGCCGCATCCCACCCTCTCTACTGCAACTTCCTGTTTTGAAGCTAAACAGGAAGCTGCAGTAGAGAGAGCGGGATACGGCAGAAGGCAGGCCAAGGAGATGGCCTCCGACTGTGAATCGCTGCTGGTTGTAGGATCCTGTAGGCGAGACCTACAGGGAGGAAGAAGACAGGAAGGGAGGAAAGCATTTTTTTTTACTGCGGGAACAAAACGTTTTACCATTCCCACAGGGTGGTAAAAAGTTTTGTTCCCATATCTGCAGTGATTGTTGACGCAACAGCCCCTCTGAAGGCCTGCCACCAGGCCCTCCTTGGAGGTCAAGCCAGGGGAATTTTGCCCCCCCCCCCCCCCCCCCCCCAGTGGCCCTGCAACTAAATTGTGCTTTTTGTACAGAACATTTAGGGGGAAGGTTATTAATGACCTTGAGCTAATAGAACTCGTTGATAAATTTCCTCCTTCATTGGGACAAATTTAAGGCAATTCACAGCAAAAGTGAAGGATAAAATGCAGGCAGGCAGAGTTAAATCCACCTTAAAAGCAGGTTATTTATTGTGGGCTAGGACTGGGAAAAAGCTTTACTTTCTTTTAGTTTTCTGTTTTTTATTATGATTACTTTATTTCTGTAATTGGGACAGGTTAAAACACAAATTTGTTTATTTTTTATTTGTTACATTTGTACCCCACATTTTCCCACCTATTTGCAGGCTCAATGTGACTTACACAGTACCGTAAAGGCGTTCGCCAAGTCTGGTTGAGACCAAATACAAGGTTATGTTGTAGTTGAGTAAGTGTAGAGAGGGATGCACATAGACAGCAAAGACCTACCAAGTCTGCCTATGTTACAATGATTATGTTTGTCTAATAAAATGCCAGAACCTTCAAATATATCTTAGGCACCGCTTATCAAATACTCTTAGGATGAAATGTTTACCGTGTGCATTTTTTTTAGGCGCCTTATATAGAATCTGGATTAGAGTTTTACATTTAGCCCTGTATTGTACAGGTAGGCAGTGAAGCGTTTCCAAAAATGCTGTGATGTGGTCATGTCTCTTACAAACTTACTGTGGCAGTCTGAATCAATTGGAGCTGGTGCAGACCCTTTGTAGTCAGACCAGTGTAGAGTGCATTACAGTAATCCAGTCTTGCTGTTATGGCATACACAACTGAGACGGGACTTGCCTTCACAATGTAACAAGAGAGGCAGTGTAGTTGTTACAAAAGATAGAAGCAGCTCTTGAAGGTTGCTTGGATTTGGGGGATCAGAGTAAGTGTTGAAGCTAACTGTATTCCAGGGTTCCCAACTTGTGATTTGAGGGGGAATTTGTATTTCCCAAATGAGATTTTGATGTCAGGTATATGCCCATTTGTGTTAGGGACACATAGAAGCTCGGTTCTACTTGAGTTCAGGCAGCATTTGCTATTTTTAGCCCATTCTTAATTTGATGTTAGACAAGTAGTCAGTTTATTCAGGGCTGTAGGTAAGTCAAGTTCAATGGGTATGAGTAATTGCACGTCAACCACATAGATGTAGAACTGAGTGTCCATCAACTAAATCAGCTCAGCTAGTGGCTTGAGATAGATATATTGAACAGAATAGGTGACAGTATCAATCATTGTGGTACCTCGTAGATCAGTGGTCATGGTGGCAACAAGGTGCTACTGAACAATAATGCCATAATGGTCTAGACCTGTTTCAATCACGCGTAAGTCATAAAAATGTGCCCTAAATGACCTGATGACCACTGCAGGGATTAAGTCATGACCCCCCCCCCCCCACCTTACTCACTCAGTGGTCACTGACCCCCTCCCACCCCCCTAAAGATGTGAAAGAAACAGTACATACCAGCCTCTATGGCAACTTCAAGATGTGCACTCTAGGGAGGGGGACTCATGCCCACATCCTACTCAAACTGGTACACTTCTGGTACACTAGTGGTAAAACGTGTGAGCTGCCCAAAACCCAAAAACCTACTGAGACCTGCAGACATAAGGGATAATGTAGTAGTGTACAGTTGGGTACAGTAGGTTTTTGATGGGTTTTAGAGGGTTCCCCATACAATATAATGGGGTAATGGTGCGATGTATACCTGGGATCTTTTATGTGAAGTCCATTGCAGTGCCCCCTAGGGTGCCCCACTGCTCTGCTGGGATGTCTGTGTGGGCAGTCTACTAAGAATGCCTCCCCCCCCCCCCCCCCAAAAAAAAAAAAAAACCCATCTCAATGGCTTGTTTTTGTGCATTTTTCCCTTGGACATTTTTTTTTAATGGTCCAAAAAAAAAAAAAGACGCACTGAGCACAAACACATCTAGCAAACGGCCATTTTTGAAACAAAAATTTGAACTTTTTCTGGTTTGAAAATGGCCATGTTCACTACTGGATTTTTGGACATTTTCCACAAAACATCCAAAATCTGATTTAGACACATCAAAAATGCCCCTCCATATGTGTGAAAAATGATTTATAAAGATTATCCCCGTAAAGGGCTAGATTCTATATATCACACCTAAAAAAAAAATCAGCAAGGAAAAAAAATATGCCTAGGTGTATTCTATAAACTGCGCCTAATAAACTTTGTTGTCTACCAGTACAATACAGGGCTAAATTTAAAACTGTTTGATCTTCAAGGCCCTTAAAGGAAATGGCCCCGAGTACTTGAAGAATAGGATGGCCCTCTACATACCTCCAAGGACACTAAGGTCCTCTCAAGGAGTATCCCTAACCACACCCTCTCTAAAAGAGTGTGGTTAGGGATGTGATACCGTGAAAGTGAACCTTCTCCAGAGTAGCCCCCACACTCTGGAATGCACTCCCTGAAAGGCTCCACTTAACACATGACTATCTCTACTTCAGGAAGCAGGTGAAAGCTTGACTCTAAGGAGGACGTGTTTATCCACTCCTACACTCCATCTCTCTAACCTCACGTGCAACTTTCTTTAAATCAGTCACCTTATTTTCTAACTCCTCTTACCTATCTATATATTTCATCTTTGCTTCTATACTCTGTCTATTAAAATGTTCTATTACGTATTGTGTTGACATTGTTAAGTAGTATACTATGCCATACTTTCCATACTATGCCATAATTTCCGTAAATTATTGAAAACTAACCTATTCAATAAAGCATACTACAATAATCCATCCTAAATACCAGTTAATAAAATTTACACCGTATCTTCACTAAACATAATTCTGTACTTCCCGATTGTCTATACTAATAAGATTGAAGTTTAATATTCCTGATTGTTCAAGTTAATCTATCACAATTGAAGTTAATCCAAGACCTTCTATTTATTTATTGTTCGCTTATATCCCACATTTTCTCACTCATGCAGGCACAATGTGGCTTACAAAACATGAAATAAAATTACAAAATAGGAAGCTTAGAAAAGTGTACAAGGAGTAAGCAGGGGGAAAAGCATCTAACAGGGTGAACTAGTGGGGTAAGAGACAGGAGGGGTGTATCAGTCAGCGGTATAAAGTGAGGAGTAGGTCTTGGCAAAGAAGTATGTCTTCAACAACTTAAAGAGGGCTTGGTCCGCTTGAGTTTTGAGGTGTTGCGGAAGAGCATTCCAGTGCTTAGGGCTCCAGTAGCGGAAGGACGAGGCGAAGATCTTCTTGTACTTAACACCCTTACAGTTTGGGAAGTGCAGATGAAGGTAAGAACGAGCAGCAGGATTGGCGTTCTTGGGCGGGAGGTCGATCAAGGGGTGCATATACTCCGGGGCAAGCCCATAGATGATTTTATGGGTCAAGGAGCAGAGCTTAAAAGGCAATGCGGTCCTGTACAGGCAGCCAGTGTAATTTGAAACGCAAGGGTTCGGCATGTGCAAAGCGTCATTCTCTTAGGATGAGTCTCGCGGCAGTGTTCTGAACTGTTTGGAACTTTTTCAACAGTGAGGCCTGGCAGCCTGCATAAATTCCGCTGCAATAGTCCAAGTGGGAGAGGACAAGCCAGTGGACAAGTGTGCGGAACAAATCTCTAATAAGGAAGTATCTTATACGCCGAAGCCTCCACATGGCATGAAACATTTTTTTGGAGACCAAGTGCACATGATTGTCCAGCTGGAGGTGTGTGTGTCCAATTGCACTCCTAAAAGCCGCAGGCTGGTGGCAATCGGAAGGGCAGAGCCCAGTACCGGGAGCACTGTGTCATTTACTGGGGTGTGGGTGGACAAGAGGATAAGACACTGGGTTTTGTCCTTGTTTAATTTGAAACGGAAAACCTGAGCCCAGTGTTCTATGGAGGAGAAGCAGGCATCAATGAGGTGGACAATTTCCGAAAATGCACTTTCTGTATCTGTATAACTAAACCCTCTCTGTCTCCTTCACCTTAAATATGTATTTCTCTTCCGGAATTGGTGATCACCATTACAGAAAATGTAAGCCACATTGAGCCTGCAAATAGGTGGGATAATTTGGGATACAAATGCTACAAATAAATAAAATAAATACATACTTTGTATTGTTATTTGAATATTTTTACTGCTGTAATTGTCTGTGGCTCATGTTTGCTTTATTCTTACTGTACACAGCCTTGAGTGAATTATTTCAAAAAAGGTGGTAAATTCTAATAAATAAATAAATTTAGCCGTGCTTTATAGAATACACCCAACTCCCATTTTCTGCGACTATATTTAGTCATGGCCATTTATGCCAATGAAAACCTGGTGTAAGTGCCGACACCTAAATTACATGTGGAATGGGCATATTCTATAATCACGTGCATAAACTGTAGGAACACCCATGACCCACCCATGTCCATGCCTCTTTTTCAAATCAAGGTCTAGAATTTATGCTCCTCACTTTACAGAATACACTTAGACATTTGTGAGTGTAAAGTCTAATTAAAACCAATTCTGTGGCGCCAACAATGGCAACATGGGACAGAGCGCTATTTACTACTACTACTTATCACTTCTATAGCGCTACAAGGCATACGCAGTGCTGTACACCATACACAAAAAAGACAGTCCCTGCTTACAATCTAGATAAGGCAGGCAGACAGAACAATTAAGGGTAAGGGAATAAAGAGGTGAGGATAAAAGGACAGGGCAAGTGAGCAGTGGTTAGGAGTCAAAAGCAGTGGACTTGAAAACGGCCAAAGAAGGGGCTAGACGTACAGGCTCGGGAAGTTTCTTCCAGGCGTGAGGTGCAGCAAGATAAAAGGAACGGAGTCTGGAATTCGCAGTAGAGGAGAAGGGGACGGATAAGAGAGATTTATCTACAGAACGGAGTGCTCGAGGGGGGACGTAGGGAGAGACAAGAGTGGAGAGGTACTGGGGAGTGGCTGAGGGAATGCACTTATAGGTCAATAAGAGAAGCTTGAATTGAATGCGGAAACGAATAGGGAGCCAGTGAAGTGACTTAAGGAGAGGGCTAATGTGAGCATAGCGACTTTGGCGGAAAATGAGTCGCGCAGCAGAGTTTACTATTTACTAAACAGTTATTGCACAGATAGAAATGGAGAAAAGTCCTGTAGCTGATCTAGCCCACATTATTTTCACACTTTAGTTCACAGAAGAGCTGAAGGTGAACTCAGTCTCCCACAAGCAGGGGATTATTAAAACACATAAGACAACTTGATAGAGACCAGAGTTCATATATGCTAGTAACCAACATCTTCAGTTTTCAATTCTATTTTTCCTATGAAATCAATAATTTCCAAGTTCACATGCTCCATATTACAGAGAACACCTCATACTTACAGCTATCAGAACTGAACGAAGGAGAGAGGCTCACTGTTGATCTGTGGGGAAACAGTTTAAAATGTAAATTATATGCATATATGCTTGTTTTATAGACTTTTAAGAGGGTAATCTTGCAAAGCAGTTTCCATATATAAAGTGTGTCTTTTTTTTTTTTTTGTTACATTTGTACCATGCTCTTTCCCACTCATGGCAGGCTCAATGCAGCTTACATGGGGCAATGGAGGGTTAAGTGAACTTGCCCAGAGTCACAAGGAGCTGCCTGTGCCTGAAGTCGGAATTGAACTCAGTTCCTCAGTTCCCCAGGACCAAAGTCCACCACCCTAACCACTAGGCCACTCCTCCACTGTTGCTACTATTTGAGATTCTACATGGAATGTTGCTATTCCATGTAGAAGTCGGCCCTTGCAGATCACCAATGTGGCCGCGCAGGCTTCTGCGAGTCTGACGTCCTGCACGTAACAGAAGCCTGCACAGCCTTCTACATGGAATGTTGCTAGTGGAATAGCAACATTCCATGTAGAATCTCCAATAGTAGCAACATTCCATGTACAGTCTCCAATAGTATCTATTTTATTTTTGTTACATTTGTACCCTGCGCTTTATGGCAGGCTCAATGCGGCTTACATGGGGCAATGGAGGGTTAAGTGAACTTGCCCAGAGTCACAAGGAGCTGCCTGTGCCTGAAGTGGGACTCGAACTCAGTTCCTCAGGACCAAAGTCCACCACCCTAACCACTAGGCCACTCCTCCACTTACATGCAGAAACTACTACTACTAATCATTTCTATAGCGCTACTAGACGTATGTAATGCTGTACACGTGAACACGAAGAGATAGTCCCTGCTTGACAGAGCTTAGAATCTAATCAGGACAGACAAACAGGACAGATAAGAGATAAGGGAATTACTTAAAGTGGGAATGATAAAACAGATATGGGTACTCAACAAGTGAATAGGCGTAAGGAGTTAAAAAGCAGCTTCAAAAAAGGTGGGCTTTTAGCCTAGATTTGAAGACAGCAAGAGATGAAGATCTGCCTTTGTGAATGTTGCATCTGGTCTTCAAAAAGACCTTTGTGTTGCCAGATGCAGTATGAACACTTAAGGCTATCTTGAGACAGCCTTGGTAGTTGAAACATAAACATGTCAGACATTGGATCCGCCATCTGACTGATACAAATACAGTTTTTAAGATGATTATATTTATATACTATTATGAATAGCAGAGAAGAAATTAAACTGATATCTGAGTTCTATAATATGCAAAAAGTATTTGGTTATAAAAATAAAAAAAAGTCTTAACCGAGGAGGAGGTTGGTGTTGTAAATTCTTGCAGCATTGAAGTTGGTGCTGGTCAAGTTACACCGCTGAGGTTTTCAGAAAAAAAAAAGTGTATAAGGAATATGTTCGTTTGGGACAGAATTTGTGATTGTGTTATATAAAACATGCATTTACGAACAGAGTACACCTTTTTCAGAGCAACTGTAAATTTGTGCAACGGTATTTGTGTTGTAATGGGAATTATTTGAAGAGTCTATTTTATAAAGAAAAGTACCTATGTTGTTTTTATAAAACATGAACACTTTTTAAAACAATAATTTTTGTTGGTGCCCTGTTAAGACTATCCCTTCCCTCAAACATTATTGATACCACCTTTCATTACATCATCAAAGTGGTTTCCAATGGTTTCCAAACGAGGTAGGCAGAGATTCGTAGACAGAGGAAGAAAAGAAACTCTAGGAAAAATACAATCCTTTAAAAAAGGGAGGATGGCAGTAGGATCATATCAGTACATGTGGCCAAAGATCAGCCCCATCCTTTTGAGGCTGCTGATAAAGCTTAAGCCTGTATTCTCCTATTTAATTCCCATGTTATTTTTAATCATTTCCCATAATAAATGAAACTTCCAAAACTCTTATTTCTCCTGTTTATCGTGAATAGATTGAAAACTCAGTCAAGCAGGAATTGCCTCTTCATCTGTATGTCATGTAGCAATACAACAATAAACAACATTCCTCTCCAAAGATCTGAGAAAGTAGTCAAATACAGCTTTAAATATCGTTAATACTCACAATTCATTTTCCATGCCCTCTGCAGCATCATAGATTCCATTGACAATCTCTCTTGGTTTCAGGCTCCATTGACTTGCAGCAATGGTTTCTTCATCCACTTTCAATACCTTAACATGTACATAGCCAACTGAAACCCAACACATTAAGAAGCAGCATCAGAATTAAAGAGCAGGAGGAGGTAGTGATGATCAACATAGTACACTAGGCAGTATGGGACAAGAGGAGGAAGGAAGCAAGCGCATTATTAAGCGGCAGTACCATAGCACAAGAAGCAAAACTAATAGACCTATCATCATCGTTACTCCTGGAATTGCTCTTCTTGACAGCTAGCAGATCATTACCAATGGATTCAAAGTTACCTTTACCTAATTGCCTCAGATTATTCAAAGGATAATTGACTAGTTGACTGAAAAATACAAAATGTTTTCTACTTTTCAGTAGCAAGCTCCTACAAGAATATTTCAGAAATGGCAATGGACTGAACATCTTAAGCCTGGCAACCCCAAACACTGCAAACTGTAAACCTCCTGCTGCAATGCATGACTAATCAAATGCATCTTAACCTAAGTATCACCATACAGGGACAGACGGTCCATTAAGCCTAGTATCCTGTTTCCAACAGTGGCCATTTCATATGACAAAGTACTGGCATGATCCCAAAGTAGATTTTATGCTTGGACTTGTTTTAGGAACTTGTCCAAACCTTTCCTAAACCCTGTTAAGCTAACCACTTTTACCACATTCTCTGGCAACAAATCCCAGAGCTTAATTACTTTGAGTGAAGAAATACATTCTCTGACTTGTTTTAAAATGTACTATTTAGTAGCTTCATTGCATGTCCCCTAGTCCTTGTGAAAAGCTTAACTCTTTCCAAAATTACCTATTCCACTCCACTCAAGATTTTATATACCTCAATCAATTCTTCCCTTAGCCATGTCTTTGTCAAGTTATAGAGCCCTAGCCTCTTGAGCCTTTCCTCATAGGGAAGTAGTCCCATCCCCTTTATCATTTTGGTCACCCTTTTCTGTACTTTTTATAATTCTGCTAGTTCTTTTTTTTAAAGAGGAAATTTGAGAGTCATGGGATAGGAGGTAGTGTTCTATTGTGGATTAAAAACTGGTTAAAAGATAGAAAACAGAGACTAGGGTTAAATGGTCAGTATTCTCAATGGAGAAGGGTAGTTAGTGGGGTTCCCAAGGGCTCTGTGCTGGGACCGCTGCTTTTTAACATATTTATAAATGATCTAGAGATGGGAGTAACTAGTGAGGTAATTAAATTTGCTGATGACACAAAGGGGCTCATTTTCAAACACTTAGAGGCATATTTTCAAAGCACTTTGGGAGGCTAAGTTCCATAGGTTTCTATGGAACTTTGGGAGGCTAAGTGCTTTGAAAATGAGCCTGTTAGCCTTCTAAAGTTCCAACTGCTTTGAAAATATGCCTCAAAGTTATTCAAAGTCATTAAATCGTGGGATGATTGTGAAAAATTACAAGTGGACCTTACGAGACTGGGCGTCTAAATTGAGCAAGTGCAAAGTGATGCATGTGGGAAAGAGGAACCCGAATTATTGATACGTCATGCAAGGTTCCACGTTAGGAGTCACGGACCAAGAAAGGGATCTAGGTGTCGTCATTGATGATACGTTGAAACCTTCTGCTCAGTGTGCTGCTGCGGCTAAGAAAGCAAATAGAATGTTAGGTATTATTAGGAAAGGAATGGAAAACAAAAATGAGGATGTTATAATGCCTTTGTATTGCTCCATGGTGCGACAGCACCTTGAATATTGTGTTCAATTCTGGTCGCCGCACCTCAAAAAAGATATACTGGAATTGCAAAAGGTGCAGAGAAGGGCAACAAACATGATACAGGGGATGGGACGACTTCCTTATGAGGAAAGGCTGAATAGGCTGGGGCTCTTCAGCTTGGAGAAAAGGAGGCTGAGGGGAGATATGATAGAGGTCTATAAGATAATGAGTGGAATAGAATGGGTCGCTGTGGAGCGTCTGTTTACGCTTTCCAAAAATACTAGGACAAGGGGGCATGCGATGAAGCTGCAGTGTATTAAATTTTAAATGAATCAGAGAAAATGTTTCTTCACTCAACGTGTAGTTAGACTCTGGAATTCGTTGCCGGAAAAAGCGGTTAAGGCGGTTAACTTAGCGGACTTTAAAAAAAGGTTTGGACGGCTTCCTGGAGGAAAAGGCCATAGAATGTTGTTGAATGGACGTGGGAATAATCCACTATTTCTGGGATGGGTGGGACAAATTGTTTGTTCTTTTGGCCACTGTTGGAGATAGGGTGCTGGGCTCGATGGACCCTTGGTCTGTCCCGGCATGGCGATGCTTATGTACTTATATATACTTATGTACTTAATAATTCCTAGCATCCTGTTTGCTTTTTTGGCCGCTGTCTTGAGCAGAAGATTTCAGCGTATTATCTACACCACCACCTAGATCTTTTTATTGGGTGCTGATCCCTAAGGTGGACCCTAGCATTAGGTAACTATGATTTGGATTATTCTTTCCAATGTGCATTACCTTGCATTTGTCCACATTAAATTTTATCTGCTGTTTGGATGCCCAGTCTTCCAATTTCCTAAGGTCTTCCTGCAATATTTCATAGTCTGCACGTGTTTTGTACCATCTGCAAATCTGATCACCTCGCTCGTCGTTCTGATTTCCATAACATATAAATATGTTAAATAGCAGCGGTCCCAGTTCAGATCCCTGCGGCACTCCACTGTTCACTTTCCTCCACTGAGAGAAATGACCATTTAACCCTACCCTCTGTTTTCTGTCCAATAACCAATTCCTAATCCACACTAGAACATTCCTCTTGCAGTTGGAAAAGTATCAGCTGAATGAAAAACATATTTTAAACTGCCCATTCAATATATAGAAGACATTAATATGAAACGGGAAGAGCAATAAACTTGCCTTGTCAATATTCTTTCTTTCTGTGGAGGAGGAGTGGAGGAGTAGCCTAGTGGTCAGTGCAGTGGACTTTGATCCTGGGGAACTGAGTTCGATTCCCACTGCAGCTCCTTCTGACTCTGGGCAACTCACTTAACCCTCCATTGCCCCTGATACAAAATAAGTACCTGAACATTTGTAAACCACTTTGAATGTAGTTGCAAAAACCTCAGAAAGGCGGTATATCAAGTCCCATTTCCCTTTGTAGTACCATGTTTTGTGGACCTTATTGTGGTTCCAGAATTATTAGCCACGTAGGTGTCCTTAGGATCATCATATCAATTCCATGGACAGATTCCACCCCTCCAACTCATAAGCGTGATGCAAGAAACCATACTCACCGTTTCCGTTCTCATCTTTTGCCAGCCACTTTCCACTAGGACAACTAGTAATTTGGATGATGTCAACTGTGTCACCTTGCTTCAGTGGCAGCATATCCTTTCCTGCTTTGCAATCTTCATTAATTTGTGCTTTGTATAGTATTCTTTCAAATCCTGTAATCTATAAAAGGATACTTAAGACTACATAAGACAATCAAATTCAGTGCATGATCTTGGCCTGTCCATGTATACAAATGGCCTACTACATTGATGTACCACACAGGGGGGCAACAATTTCATTTATATTTATCAAAGTAATTCTAAAAAAAAAAAAAAAAAAGCCACAGAATTTCAGTATAACCTAGATGAATATGCATGAAAAGATTTATATACTATATACACTATTCAGCCAATGCGTATGCAAACTATTTCATGCATATACTTTCAGGTTACCTTGAGATTTGGGGCTCCCAACATCTGATAAACAAAAAAAAAGTCACCACCTCCCATACTAAACACCACTCTCTTGGATTTGCATTTTTTGGCACCAAAAGCTGCCAAACCCTACATCAGGTGCACAAGTTCAGTCCTTGAGGCCTATAAACCGGTCAAATGTATGTGATTTCCCAAATGAATACACACGAGATTACATATGAGGAAGGGAGTGGGTATGCTAATCTATCTCGTCTATATTCATTATGGGAATCCTGAAAACTCAAGCAGTTCACAGCTCTGAAGTCTGACGTCAGACTCAAAGAAACAGAACGAAGCCTTGCGCTGGAAGAAGAGGACCTCGGCTGGCGGGGGTTGGGGTCCCCTGCCAGGACAGGTAGGCGACAGCGACGGCGGGTTGGCGGGTCGAGAAGGTCGTTGGCAGGGGGGGTCCAGGGCCAAATCTACGGGGGCCCAGGCCCCCACCTAGCTACGCCAGTGCTATACAGGAAGTACCGCTGGGCTACCACAGAGGCCGGTGGTACTTCCTACCCCTAGTACGCCATCATTTCCGGTACTACAAATATTTATTTATTTTTGCAGCGCTGGAGTGTACCCGGCAGAAATCGGGCAGTGCCGCTGGCTGCATGGTTACTGCTGGATTAATGCAGGAGCCCTTACCACCACCACCTCAATTGGTGGCAGTAAGGAGTCCCCCCTGAAATGGCCGCACGGCAAGTGCTTTACTTGCTGCGCAGCCATTTCCTGCGGGAAGGTGAGACTTCCGTTTTACCAGCTGCAGAAAAAGGGGGCCTCGGCGCATGTTTTACACACGATGCCAGCACCAGCCCCCGTTTGCCACAGCTTGGTAAAAGGGGCCCATAGTCTTTAAAACATACACTACTCTTAGATCTTCAGATAACGCACTGCAAATATTAACCAGAAAGTTATCTAGAAAATATCACATTCTTCAGTCTTAATTCATTAGCTGGGAAAAGCTCAATTCAATGAAAACTGGCTTTCTTCAAAATTGTCAAGATACCTAAAAACAAAAACATCCCATTCTGAACAATTCTTTACACGAGAAAACTCCCATTATTCAGAAAATTACATTATCCAGACTGTCCTTGGTCCCAACCATGCAGAATACACTCTGAGCTCTATTGTAGTTACTATGAAGGTAAAAGGATGTTTTGCAACTGCAAGAATATAAACTGAATAAAAAACCCTAGAATTCAAACTATATATAAACAGATGATAAAATATTTTTACCTTGAATTTTTCTTTAGTTCATTTTCCTTTTTGTCTTTTGCCTTTGAAAGATGTTCATCTTTCTGTATTTTTTGTTTTTTCCATCTCACCCCTGTATCGGTCTTTTCAGGTCTAAAAACGTCAAGAGGTTTAAATTCTGGGTTCAGAATACTGAGAGAGAATATTTGTTTTTGAAAAACATTTCGTAGACTATACAGCGTACCAGGGGCGTATCTGCGTGGGGCCTCAGGGGCCTGGGCCCCCGCAGATTTCGCCCTGGACCCCCCTACCGCTGCCAACCCTCCCCCTCCGTTGCTCGCCTACCTTCGCTGGCGGGGGACCCCAACCCCCGCCAGCCGAGGTCCGCGTCCTCCTGCCGCTGCCGGCTGCCTTTGGTCCTTTCATTTGTCCATTGAAGCTGGCGCCGACGAAAGTTTCTTTTGAGTCTGACGTCGCTGCACGTTGTACGTGCAGGACGTCAGGCTCAGAAAATGTTTCTGAGTCTGACGTCCTGCACGTACAACGTGCAGCGACGTCAGAGTCAAAAGAAACTTTCGTCGGCGCCAGCTTCAATGGACAAATGAAAGGACCAAAGGCAGCCGGCAGAGGCAGCGGCAGGAGGACGCGGACCTCGGCTGGCGGGGGTTGGGGTCCCCCGCCAGCGAAGGTAGGCAAGCAACGGAGGGGGAGGGTTGGAAATGGTAGCAGCTGGGGGGAGGGGGATCGGCAATGGCAGCGGCGGCGGCGGCGGGGGGGGGGGGGCTATAATGTGCCCCCTCACTCTGGCCCTGGCCCCCCCTACCGCCGCAGTTCAGATACGCCCCTGCAGCGTACACACATCTACCCTCCTCTCCATTTCTCTCTCCAGCAAAGCAGAACTGGACATAAGTTGCAGAAAAAGAGGGACATTTTCAATATAAAGTCTACATCCGACTTTGGATGTTTTGCTCAAAATGTCCAGCATCTGAATAGCGAATACAGCGATTTTTGAAACAAGCAAAATATCTTTTTTTTTTTTTTTTCAAAAATAGCCACTTGTTATATGTTTTTGTTCTGTGTGTGTTTATCCTTTTGGTCCATTTTCAGAAAAAAAACCCCATCCAACTGAAAAATGCACAAAATCAAGCCACTGGGATGCAGGGGCGTAGCCAGACAACAGATTTTGGGTGGGCCTAGGCAAGAAATGGGTGGGCACCAAGTGTTCTTCCCAACCCCCACCAGAAAAATATCTGAGCTGGCGGGAAAACGCTTCTTTCGACCTTAGCAGTCTGCAGTAGGCATGCGCTGAAAACTGAGCATGCACAAGTGCCAGTATCGTGGAGAGCAGTGTTTTAATTACTATCAGGGGGATGTCTTCAGCTGGCGGAGCTTGGGATCCCCACCAGCTACCTCTAAACGTGTGCTACTGTTGGGTGGGCATGAGCCCTGGCCCACCCAGGCCCACCTGTGGCTACGTCACTGCTGGGATGTAAGAAGAACCAGCATTCTTAGTAGACTTGCCATATAGACATTCCAGCAGAGCAGTGGGGCTCCCTAGGGGGCACTGCAGTGGACTTCACATAAAAGCTTCCAGGTACACACCTGTTACCCCCTTATATTGTATGGGGAGCCCTCCAAAACCTACCAAAATCCTACTGTACCCAACTGTATACCGCTGTAATAGCCCTTATGTCTCAGTTGTCACCTATATATGGGTACAGTAGGTTTTTGGTGGGTTTTGGAGGGCTGGCACTTTCCACCACAAGTGTAGCCGAGTGGATTATGGGCCTGGGTCTCCTTCTCCAAAGTGTACTGCACCGACCACTAAGCTACTCCAGGGACCTCCTTGCTGCTGTAATAGGACTGGCCATAACATCTGAAGCTGACACAGAGACTGGTATGTACTGTTTACTTCACATCTTTGGGGGGTGGGAAGGGGTCAGTGACATCTGGGGGAGTAAGGGGGCAATTTCTTTATTCCTCCAGTGGTCATCTGGTCATTTAGGGCATTTTTTTGTGGCTTAGCCGTTATTAAACCAGGTCCAGCTCAAAACATCTTAGCTTTAGTCCTGGACGTTTTTTTTCTGTTCCATTATGGCAGAAAAATATCTAAGTACTAGGAATGCCCAACACATCCCTGGCATGTCCCCTTATGAAATGCAGATGAAATGCATAGATAAATGTCTGCAAAATAGGTTTCAAAAATAGTGATTTGAATGTCTTGGCAAGCAAAACATCCAAATGATGCTTTATGCCACTTTTTAAACATTTTTTTCTTTCAAAAATGAGTCACAAAATGTCAACAACCAAGATGCAGGTGATACAAAATGGGGGATAGAGGTCCAGCAGGTCTCCAGCCTCCCCTAACTCCCCTCAGCATTTCTAAAAAGTCCCTGGTGGCCCAGTGGGATACCGACATCCCCCCCCCCCCCCCCCCCCCGGAACGACAGGGAGTTTGGAGGTCTGCTGGACCTCCGGTCCCCCCGACCCCCCCAACACTCTCCGACACAGTTCAGGGAGGGCTGGAGATCCAGTAGGTCTCCAGCCCCCCCCAAAACCCCCCAGCATTAGCAATGGGTCCCTGGTGGTCCAGTGTCAATGCCCCCACCTTGAGTTGAAGGAGAGAGGTAGCCTGCCTTCTCTCCTCTTCCTTCGACGCACCGCCTGCAAAATGGCAGAGCCCAGCCCTGACCAGTGTATCATGGGATGCACTGGCGGGGCTTCACACCATATAAGGGAGAAACTCAGAGCTGGCGTAGGGTTTGCCGCAGCCAGCGACCCAATCTTTGGCGCGCTGATCATTGGGGATGAATAGGTTTAGCATGCATTTGCATGCTATTTGAACTAAGAGCCCTGTTTTACATGCATTTGCATGCTAGTTCCATTCAGAGCCCACGAGCACGTTGTTTCATGCGCTTGGGGACTCTGATCATGGGGCGGTAGCAAACGCAGGCGCTAGTATAGCGCTAACAACCTCTAGTGCCGGCATTTGCTTCTGATCGTGAGGGGGTGAGTTAATCCAATAAAACAGTATCTTTTCAGAATTATCCTCTCTCCATCAGGTTAGTGAAGTGCAGCTAAACTCCACCCCAATATTCAGCCAGTGGCAGGCAGCGCGTTCACTGCCCGCTGCTGGTGTTCAACCTGGATGTTCAATGCCGGGCCGTTACAGCAACCGACAATGAATAACCTGATTTTTCAGTGCTGGTTAGGGCGTGACCAGTTAAATCGATATTCAGACTTAACCAGTTAAGGCTTAGCAGGCAAAGATAGGCCTGCTTTTTATGTAGCCTTATTTGGCTGCAAAACCTCGCTGGTTAACTTCTGAATATCGAGACTTAACTGGCTAAGCCGCTGGAAAGCCCCCAACATCACCGGCTTTATTTTCGGCAGTGATAACCAGTTAAATACTGCTGAAAATGACCATTTATCCACCGAGAGGAGTTAACTAGTTGGCGGCCATTCCCGGCCGGTTAACTCACAGACTATCAGCCGGTCTTGGTTTAAATAGTACAAACTCATCTAAGCTATACTGTGTCTCTCTATCATGAACATTTGTCCATTCAAGTTTAGGACCTGAAATGCTGTCATAACAAGAAGTTACCTATTCACACCAAAAAGAAAACTTGATTGAGAACCCTACAGAAAAAACAAATAGAAACAAAAAATTACAGGTGAATTTAAGTTAGAATTAAGAACATGATTTTAACAAATTAATGACCATAAAGTACAGCACATTGAAAAGATTTTACAAAATTAGGCAGACTGATATAAAATTATCCTTAATGGGGATCAATGGTAGTGGAAACTTGGAATGCCCTGTCGCGGGATGTGGTGGAGATGAAGACGGTAACGGAACTCAAAAATGCGTGGGATAAACACAAAGGAATCCTGTTCAGAAGGAACGGATCCACAGAAGCTTAGCGGAGATTGGGTGGCAACACCGGAAATTGGGAAGCATAGCTAGTGCTGGGCAGACTTCTATGGTTTATGCCCTGAAAATGGCAAGGACAAATCAAGGCCAGGTATACATAAAAGGTAGCTCATACAATGAGGTTTATCTTGTTGGGCAGACTGGATAGACAATTCTATAATGGTGCATTTATATTTAGGGTACCTGGATATAAACGCTCATATGTACTTAGGCACAAGCAGTAACACCAGCAAAAGAGCTGACGTGTATGCACACATGTCCTAGAGATACACAAGTTTTAGTATTCTATAAGTTATGATGCCTTAACTTTGCACCTCACTGGAAACTCCACCCAAACGCTGCCCACCTGCAAGCTACACGCTTTCTGAGATATATCCCCAATTCTATATATGGCACCTAAAATTGTGCATGCAAATCTGGGCATACACCCAGTTTGCTCATGCAATTTAAATTGAGTAACGAGTCAATAACTAGCAGTTTAATTGGCGCCAATTAGGATCTGCACATGCATCTTGCTAAGTGCTATCATACATAAAGATGCAAATACAAATTTGTTAGTATGCAACTGAAAAGAAGTGTGGCCATAGGAGGGCCATGGGTGGGTCAGGGGCGTTCACTAAAGAATTCAGGGGATCCCTGCCTAACTTAACACATGAGGATTTACAACAGGTTTCAGTTGGTGTAAACCTTTTGGGCGTGGATCCCAGCACTAGGGTGCTATTCTAGTTCCCAAACCTGGGTCCTGGAGGCACCCCAGCCAGTCACGTTTTCAGGATATCCACAATGAATATTCATGAGAGAGATTTTCATGCACTGCTTCCACTGCATGCAAATTTCTGGGACGATCCCTGATCCACCCATGCCCCTCCCATGGCCATGCCGCCTTTTGAGTTGTGTGCTATAAAATTTAGGCGCACATTTTATAGAATAGGGTGCAGGGCAGATCTGCACATAAACCCAAAAGATTGCAAATTAACAGCAATTATTAACAGCTCATTAACAAATTAGTTTATGCGTGGATCTGGGATCTGTGTCCAAATTCGCACGGCCAACTTTGGGCAACCTATATAGATTCCGGGAGTAAGTGTCTGTTTATGTATTATTGCAAGTTGATGATACTATATGGTAACGCCACATTAGATTAAGTTACAGGGCGGCCTGACCATTAGGCCACCTGAGGCGGGGGCCTCAGGTGGCACTCTTCAGGAGCGGCATTGTGGGGGATGACTTCGCAGCATTTTACCTCGTGACAGTGACTTTCCAAACCCAGCAGTAATTTCCGTACGCTGCCCTACCACTGCCGGCACCCGCCTCTTCCCTTTATTGTGGCCGCCTCTCTGAAGTAACTTCCTGTTTCGTCAGATGCTCAGGCAGCCGCAGTAAAGGGAAGAGGCAGGTGCCGCGGCAGAAGGCCAGCGTATGGGATCGCTGCCGCTGCTGGGATTGGAATGTCACTGTGACAAGGTAAAACACCTGGGGGGGCAACATATTAGCTCCGCCTCAGGCGGCATCTTGCCTTGGGCCAGCCCTGGTAAGTTATTAATCTCAATGAGGATAGGGAAAGGGCAATGGGGATGGAATTTGATATGACGACTTTCTGTGGTTTACACATTAGCTGCCGGATTCTACATATCACGCCTAGTGTTCCACACCTAAATCTAAGCGTATTCCATAACAATGCTTGTAACTTAATTGGCTTAATGAACCAATCAGCATTGTTAACAGCACTTAAGCAATAATGAGCACTAATTGTCAATGATTAGAAATTATATGCATAACTCGCTAACTGTATGCTATAATGAAGAGCCCCTACATTCTAAAGTACGCAGTTCAAAAGGGGCTTAGTTGTGGGCGGGGAAATGGCGTTTCGTGGGAGTTCCTAAATTTACATGTGTTGTTATAGAATATGGCCCAGTCTGTGTAAACCTATGTGCAGTGATTTAGACCACATTTTCGTTGATGTAAATGGATGCACATAGTTTTAGGCACTGGGATAGCAACGCTTAAATCTTATAGAAATACGCTTAGGCAAAAATGATTTCTGTGCGGATTTGTTGCACTGACCATAAGTTACTTCTCCAATCTCCACTACAATACACATCAACATATGTTATTGTAAGTTGAGAAACAGGCTCTTTAGTGAGTTGATAGGGCAATTTTTAAAGTAATCTGCCTGGGTAAAATAGCCTGAGTGAACTTGGCCACCACCAGCTGGCTGCGAAGTACAGGTGGGCTTTTCAATTTGCTAGCTGTCATATCCTTATAATCATAAAATGGTTCATAGGGCTTATTTAACCTAAGAAGATGCAGGCAGGTTCAAATTGAGTGGAAGTTGACTCTAATTATCCGAGTAAATTAAAAGCAAATATTCACAGATGTAAACTGGGGGCACATAAGATTCATTCACCCTTATACAATACCACCAGCACACAATAATTGTGCTTTGCCTGTCAGTAGCTCCCATCCAGTGTTCAAATCAAGATATGCGCAGTCAGTCTGAAAACATAAGCTTGATGGAATCTCATACATACTTGATGGGTATTATTTAACAAACACAAATTAGACTTCTTAATATGTAAAATGCAAGGTATTACCTCATTGCCTGGTATGTCAGTTTCATAAGTAGCTAGAAAAACAGAGAGAAAAAAAAATGATACTTTTCCACCATCTGATATAGGTGCAGTGGCGTACCAAGGGGGGGGGGGGTGGTGGGGGCGGTCTGCCCCGGATGCACGCCGCTGGGGTGTGCCATGCGCCGGTCAGCTTCGTTCGTTTCCATGCTCCCTCTGCCCCGGAACAGGTTACTTCCGGGGCAGAGGGAGCATGGAAACGAACGGTGACCGGCGCGTAGCACCCCCCCAGTGGCGTGCACCCGGGGGCCGGGGCGCATCGGCGATCCGCCCCGGTTGTCAGCCCCCCTAGGAACGCCACAAAAAAAGATATCAGTTGAAATCACAATTTTACTATACAAACCACATGTTGAAGTGTATAACTTGACAAATGTATGTTCAGTGCAGAATAGCAGTTCATTGATCTCTCGTGCAAATTGATTGTAGTTATTTGTTATATTTGTAGCCCACATTTTCCCACCTATTTACAGGCTCAATGTGGCTCACATAGTACCGGAGAGGCATTCGCTTACTCCGGTGTGAATAAATACAAAGTGATGTTGTGATTATGTGGAACAGTCAGTGGAAGAGTTGTGTTATGTCCATTACGTACTTTACTTTTGTTGCGTTGCAGAGATCAGGCATTTAGGAGGGGTCGGTAGGGTATGTCTCCGTGACCGAGTTCAGTGCTACGTAACATGAAAACCTGGCATTTCAACAGGGGTGACCCATGACGGTACTTCATGAGCTCCTTAGATTAGTGTAACCTCCCAGCGTTCAGCTGAAAGTATCAGAAACACAGGTATTCGCTCATTTGTAAAAGGTGAGTCAAAGAAAAAAGAACCCACGTACACGCGTCTGGATAGGGAGGCAATGCAAGAAGATTGTACACAACAGGCAGTGCTACTGTACAAAAGCAAAACTAGAACCCGGTAACTGTCATTCTTCATATACTGTGGTGAAGTCCATTGATAAAATTAGCAATGCTGTATCATATACCCCCAATAGGGAGAGAAATAAAGCTAAATATATTTTTTGCATTCAAATAAATCAGTGTTTTTAGTAAAAAAAAAAAAAAAAATTAAAAAGCTAACTGAACAGGTAAGTCAGAATGTAAGGACCACGGGTCTGATATTCAAGTCACTGGATATCAGCATTTTCCTGACTGCCGCTGGCGACAAAACACAGAAATTCAGCGCCAGGCCATATCTGGGCAACTATTTTATTTATTAGGATTTATTTACCGTCTTTTTGAAGGAATTCACTCAAAGCGGTGTACAGTAAGAATAGATCAAAAATGAGCAATAGGCAATTACAACAGTAAAAATATTCAACAATACAAAATATGGCATGGTATAACTACTTAACACAATCTAAATTACGGGAACCACTGGTTTAAATCTATTAGATTGTAAGCTCTTTGAGCAGGGACTGTCTTCCTTCTATGTTTGTGCAGCGCTGCGTATGCCTTGTAGCGCTATAGAAATGCTAAATAGTAGTAGTAATTCCTTATTCTATTTCCCAGTTGGTAATTGAGTATTGCTCTCCCAGCAGATGTCTAAATTACTAGTTTAATCCAATTGGATCTCAATGCTTCCAAGCTTGACTGGTCTCCAAGAGATCACACTTTGCTCAATATTTAAGTGAGCGTCAATGCTATTATTGGAGCTAATTTTATCATTGGTCCATTTTATTCAAAAAGGACCAAGTGCTCACTGGTCAATGTAAAAAAAACCCAAAACCTAGGAGGAAAAACCATTGACCCACGAGCCCTATGTCCCTAAATATATCCCACTTGCAATGACAACACAATATGTAATAGAACATTATAATTGGTAGAGAAGGGTAAGGCAAAGTTGTAACATATAGATGAGTAAGAGAGTAGGAAGAATTAGAAAGTAAGGTGATAGATTTGAAGAAAGTTGCACGTGAGGTCAGAGAGATGGTTAAATATTATCTCAGCTAGGGTAGGAGTGGATAAATATGTCCCGCTGCAGTATGTGCAGCCCGAGTCAATCCTTGTGTGTGAGTGAGGCTAACAAGTTAGTTACTTCTTCCATTATAGGCTTGGTTGAAGTAGAGATAGTCTTGTGTTAAGCGGAGCCTTTCAGGCAATGCATTCCAGAGTGTGGGGGCTACTCCGGAGAAGGCTCGCTTGCGGGTATCACATCATGTAATGTCTTTTGGAGAGGGTTAGCTAATGCATAGGCAGTTAAATGTGATAACCAGCCAAGTGCTGCTCCCCAGAATAACCGGTTTTCAGTTCATCACTAACCGGTCACGTGCTGCAAAAACGTAGTGGCTACCTCTGGCCAGATAAAAAAAAATCACTGAATATCGACTCCCACATTTCCATATTTCTGCAATTTGTTCCAACTGGTAGTTTGAGATCTTTATCCTCCTCAGACAAAGGGAGATATTGGTTACATGTTGGTATTAGAATGTAATTTCTATGACTAGATGTGTCAGAAACCCACACTAATGTCATTGTAGGGCTATCATATGTAGAAATGATGATGCTTATTGGAAACACAAATGCTTTATAACGCTTCTCATTTCTGTTAAAAGAGAAACTAAATGAAAAGGGCGTGCACATGGCAAAAAATGTTCAGTTTAGGCTTTCCCCTTCCCCCAGTTTTCAGAGTACTTATTTCACACATTTGTTCTAATAGAAAATTCTAAAAGCATGTTGGGATGCTTCCGACATGCACTAATTGACTTAACATTAATTCATAGGATCAAAGTGTTAAATCAAATCTGGAGCACATTAAGGAGTGCTTTTACTAAAGCTTAGAGCATGCTAACGGAGATTAGTGTGTGGTAAATGCTGCATGTCCTATTTTATACCTATAGGCAGTGGCGAGCCTAGGTCGGCTGCCACCCGGGACGGATCGCCACTGCGCACCCCCCCCCGGGTGCAGCACGACACCCCCGCCCCCCACGGCGCAATGACACCCCCCTCCCCGGCGCATCCAGCCCCCCACCCAGGTGCATTCTTGGCTGCTGGAGGGTGCAGAGAGCAGCCGCGCACCTGTCGGCTCCACTGGCTCCCTGCTCCCTCTGCCCCGGAACAGGAAGTAACCTGTTCCGGGGCAGAGGGAGCAGGGAACCAGCGGAGCCGACAGGCGCACGGCTGCTCTCTGCACCCTCCAGCAGCGTGCACCCGGGGCGGACCACCCCCACCACCCTGCCCTTGCTATGCCGCTGCCTATAGGCCATGCGGCACTTAGCACATGCTAGTATCCATTAGTGCAAGCGAATGTGCACTACCAAACGCATACCTTTAATGAAAAAAAATTAGCAAGTTTCACTTTCAAATTTACATAAACAAAATGAATGCTAACGGACATTCTCTGGTTTAACACTCACATGCTTCTGTGAAGGGACGCAAGTGAACGGAGCCTAAAGACCTCTGTGGTTCTAAATGATCTTCATAACTGTCAGGCTCATCACTACAGGAAAAACAACAAAAATAAAGCAAGAGGATGTACTTTGCAGAAAGAACTTGAACGATGAGCCTTAAAGAATATTTTTGCTATAAATTCTAGTCCAGTAAACAATAGTTGATGATTTTGTGTTGAGTTATATATTCTACAAAAATTATCACAGAGGAAAGAAGAGACTCTCTAAACAATTTCCCTAAGGCTCTCCTTGTAACTGACAATCTCACAAGATCTCTTGATTATTTTGAAATAATATGTAGCGTTAAAAAGCCTCAGAACCCAACCTTCACTAATAATCTGTGTGTATATATAGTGATAGGTTTTTCAGGATAGTTCAAGTCATTGGCATTAAAAACCGCCTCACTTTGAATCATTAAACCTTTATTCTACTGCGTTAGTTTGCTGGTCAACCCTTCTCTTTTTGACAAGTTAAAAAATAAATGACTTTAGTTTTTCCAAAAAAGTGCTTCATGTACCATGCTGTGGACCCCACCAACTGTGGTCAAAGTTTCACTCGTGGCTCTTTCAAGGTGCTGTGGTCAAATCTAAAAAAAATACACAGTGAAACCTCAGTTTTCGTCAATAATCCATCCGAACACGATCGGTGAAATCCGAAACCGACGAAAACCAAGGCAATTAACGAGGACGCCCAACATCGGGAGGACGTCCATCTTCCAATACAAATTGGGAGATGGACGTCCTTTTTTGACGAAATCCGAGGCAACCGACGAAAACAGACAAATTTCTAGTCGAAAAAAATCAACGAAATCCGAAACAGACGTCAACGAAAACCGAGGTTTCACTGTATATATACATATAAACTAAAACTTTCATACTCAAAACTGTGCTCAAAAAGTGTGTCTTCTAATTCTAAACCAAAATGTGCCCCCCCCCCACCTCAGGCTCTGGCCCCCTCCCACCGTGATGTTTGGCTATGCTCCTAACTTGAGCACAGATGATTTTAAAGCATGGGGGGGAGGGGTATGCAACACATGAATAAATACGCCACTCGCTGTGGCCTTCCTTCTCAGCCTCTTTTGGCTTAGACCCTTCATAATTATGATGGGAATTTGTGCAATTAATGTGTTTGTTGGGGGGGGGGGGGGCGGGGTTGAGGCAATGTGCAACTCTGCTATAATCAGGGACCCAAAACATTTCACACTTAAAAGAAAAAAATGGCCAACTGCCATGAGTACAACTTACAGATGTTTTTTAACATTCTGAACGAGAATGTCGCACAACTGAAGTGTTTCCCTCTTGGTGGGCGACTTTGTCAGATTACTGACAAAGATTTACAATTTGCAGCTAGTGATATTTCAGTGCCCTATTCCTAAAAATGTTTTGATAAATAAAGGGTGTAAGAATGCCAAAAAAAACCAGTGCCCCGATGTGTTTGCATTATAAACAATGACTGTCCAGGTTTAGGTTTTGAGAAGCTGCCGCCATCAACAGACATTACCTAGTCATGCCAAACAGAAAGCTGGAACAGAGAACCTACAAAAGAAATAAGTAGAAACACAAATTACATTTAAACAAACGAGACTGTCCCATAGGGGGTCATTATAGGCCCTTTTACGCAAAAGCGTGCTAAGCGGCTAGCTTGTGCTGTTATCACGTGGATACAGTTAACTATTGCGTTGCTTGGATGACACAATTCCTGTTATGAGGCAGAAAATAGGCAGGTTGTGGGTGGGGAATGGGTGTGGATTATACACTGCAGTTCACACATTAGGTCGGATTCAGTAAGGGGCCCTTTTACAAAGGTACAGTAGGGTTTATGGGCATGCAGCATGCGCCAAAACAAGACTAGCCTACCCCTTGGCAGTAATTTCAGATCTGGCATGTACCCATAGCGCCAGGACAAATTACTTTTGTAATTTCCTACTGCATGCGGTGTTTCTTTCTTTTTCTTTATCACATTTACAATATATTTCAAGTACAATTCTTGAGAGAGCAAAGATGACTATTGGTCATCTACTATAATAAAACTCACCCTCAACGTTCTGAGGACACTGACGTCAGTGAAGCCAAGCCCTGACTTTCTTCAAAAAGGTTCGAAGGTTCGGGGTGGTGAAGCCAAGCCCTGACTTTCTTCAAAAAGGTTCGAAGGTTCGGGGTGGTGAAGCCACCAAAATCGCTCCGGGCCCCGCCCTCGAGGGCGAAGCAATGGCAGAACAACGAACGGGTTGGCAGGGAGGGAGGTAGGGAGGGGAGTGGTGGGACATTGCTCCGGGCCCCGCCCTTGCATCAAACGTCATGACATTGGGGGCGGAGCAACGGCAGAACAACGAAGGGGTTGGCCAGGGAGGGGGGTGGGACATTGCTCCGGGCCCCGCCCTTGCGTCAAACGTCATGACATTGGGGGCGGAGCAACGGCAGAACAACGAAGGGGTTGGCCAGGGAGGGGGGGGGGTGTTGGGGGACGAAAACCTTGCTAGCGCCCGTTTCATTTGCTCTGAAACGGGCCTCTTTTACTAGTAATAATATAAAGGTTGCTGCACTAACCATTAATAATGATCTGGACAAGTAGGGCCACAGAATAAAGCGCAGTCCTAACTTGCCCAGATATTGCCTGAATACTGGTACAGAATATCAGCTGGCACTTGAATGACATCCAGTGACCAAATAAGACCACGCTGTGCCCGGCATTGAATATCTGGGTCAAATTCAGTCCACAGAGGTCAGTACCTTAAACATCGCTGACTGCTGCTGGCTGAATGTTGGACCCAACAGTTTTATTGGTGTCTGGGACAAAAAAAAATGTACCACCTTCTGAAAATCCTTTCCCAAAAAACACAGATCTACTGCCGTTGGGCTGTTTTCTCAGAGTAGCCCACCAGTTTGAATTGCACCGCTTTGGAGCATGAACCCAAAATGCTCCTCCTGCTACTGCATAGGAAAGCACATTGGGGGGGGGGGGGGGGGGGGGCGAGGTAGGGAATTCTGTAAAGAAGATGACATGTAGGCACTAGAACACATGCTCGCTGCACCCTACGCCTGGAATAAACTTCCTGAGCCCCTACGTCTTGCCCCATCCTTGGCCACCTATAAATCTAGACTGAAAGCCCACCTCTTTAACATTGCTTTTGACTCGTAACCACTTGTTACCACTCGCCTCCACCTACCCTCCTCTCTTCCTTCCCGTTCACATTAATTGATTTGATTACTTTATTTTTTGTCTATTAGATTGTAAGCTCTTTGAGCAGGGACTGTCTTTCTTCTATGTTTGTGCAGCGCTGCGTATGCCTTGTAGAGCTATAGAAATGCTAAATAGTAGTAGTAGTAGTAGTCTCTTGTAATCAGAGGTGATATTGTGATGTCATAATGCCTCAGGCCACCAATAAGAGCCAACCTCATCAGTGATGTCACAATGGCTTGATTGTCCTATACTTGGCTCACTTTTATTACATAGTTCTTTGAGCAGGGACTGTCTTTCTTCTATGTTTGTGCAGCGCTGCGTATGCCTTGTAGCGCTATAGAAATGCTAAATAGTAGTAGTAGTAGTAGTAAATGACCAGAATACTGGCACATGTGTACGTGGATGACAATATTTCAGCTCTGCACCATTCTGTACCCTGGTGCCTAAAACGCAATGGCATGCAGTTTAAGATTGATATATACATAGGTGGAGTCTGTATTACTATAAATTTAAGTGTATTTTTCAACAATCTAGGTGCATCCATTTACACCAGCTCTGCGACTGGCAAAATGCTTGTGCCCAACATTGGTCATAACCTGGTTACACCGGTGTTGTACAGAGGAAAGTAGGTGATTAGTTTCCTTTATTGAGCAGGCTCCACATAGGCACCCTTTAGGCCCTAAGGCAGTGGTGTGCTGGAGCCGGCTCGCTCCGGCTCGCAAGAGCCGCTTGTTAAATTTTGACAGCTCTTGCGAGCCGGTTGTTGTTGGGGGCGAGCCGGCTCCATTAGGGGAGGTAAGCATGGCAGGAGGGCGCCATCACAGGCCATGCTTACCTCCCCTCCCGCTCCCAAACACGTCCAACGATGTCCTTCGCCCCCACCCTCCCCTCTTGCTCCTATCCGTCAGTTTCTCTTACCGCCCTCAAAGCGCCGCTTATTTAAAGCGCTGCTGCCCGTCTTCAGCCTTCCCTGCTTGTTTCGGATGAGTTCTTCCCTCAGTCCCGCCTTCTGATGTCATTCTGACGTCATTTCCTTTTTCCGCGAAGGCGGGACTGAGGGAAGAACTCATCCGAAACAAGCAGGGAAGGCTGAAGACGGGCAGCAGCGCTTTAAATAAGCGGCGCTTTGAGGGCGGTAAGAGAAACTGACGGATAGGAGCGAGAGGGGAGGGTGGGGGCGAAGGACATTGTTGGACGTGTTTGGGAGCGGGAGGGCAGGGGAGGGGAGAGAAATGCTGGGCATGGATGAGTAGAGGGGGGCAGGGGAGAGAAATGCTGGGCATGGATGGGCAGAGGGGGGCAGGGGAGAGAGGAGAGTTTCAGGACATGGATGGAAGGAAGGGCAAGAGAAATTCTGGACATGGATGGAGGGAAGGGAGAGAGAAGAAATGCTGACATGGAGGGAAGATAGAGGAAGGAGATTAGATGAAGGAAAAGGAAGTGAGGAGAGAAACTGCACATGGATGGAGAAAATAGGCAGAAGCTGGGTCCACTGTACAGTCAAGTCTGCGGAGGACCAGAAATGAAGAAGAAAGGAGGAAAGAAAAGAAATAAATGGAAAGGAAGCCCTGGAAACGGAGTTAAGAGGACAGATAGCAGCAGAATCAGATACTGGGCCAGCATGATCAGAGAAACAAAGTCACCAGACAACAAAGGTAGAAAAAAATAATTTTATTTTTATTATAGTGTTTGGAATATGTCCACTTTGAGAATCAGGTGCTGAACGTTAAAAGTTTATATTTATTTACTTATTTATGGCATTTTATCCCATATTAAACATGAATTAGATTGGAACCTGGGATCATTTAATTTTTTTTTTCCTGGAGAGAGTAATGCATTGCCCACCCCCCCCCCCCCCCCCCACCGGCTATAGCCAGCTCTGCAATTTTAGGGGGGGGGCGCAGAGGTGGATGGGGGGGGGGGGCGCAGTGGTGGATGGGGGGGGGGGGCGCCGAGGTGGACCGGGGAGAGAGCCTGTTAAAATTTTACCAGCACACCACTGCCCTAAGGGGTCCTTTTACTAAGGCGCGCTGAAAAATGGCTTGCAGTAGTGTAGGTTTAGGGCACACGCCGATCCATTTTTTAGTGTGCCTGGAAAAAAAGGCCTTTATTGCCGAAAATGGACACACGGCAAAATGAAAATCGCCACGCGTCCATTTTGGGTCTGAAACCTTACCACCAGCCATTGACCTGGTGGTAAAGACTCACACGGTAATGACCTATGCATGCCAAATGCCACTTGGTGCACATCCAGTACGCGCGCCCGAAAATAAAAAATATTTTGCAGACACGCGTATCGGAAGCATGCCAAAAATGAAATTACCGGAAGAGCCACATGGTAGTCTGGCGGTAACTCCATTTTGGCATGTGTTGGGCACGTGTAGACACTTACTCAGCTTAGTGAAAGGGCCCCTTAATGTAGACATATCTTTTAAGAACTGAACTCGGTGTGATGTCCTGTTGCACTTGCACTAGAAATTTCCCCAGCAATTAGCGCAGAGGCTTGGCTCTTGCTGTGCATTAAATTTGTACAGCCAACATGTAGTCAGTTCAAAACTTTTCTGCATTTTAGTAAAAAGGGCTTCAAGTTCAACGGCAAACCAGATACAATACTTTGTTCACATGCACGTTATACACCAAAAAAATAAGCCTCGTGGGGCTCATTTTCAAGCACATGGATGTGGCAAAAAAAAAAAAGAAATCTGCCAAAAATATCGAAATCATGATTTTCAAAATACAAAATTTGGACACGTTTCACTGTAATTTGGCCAAACAGTAAGGGGAGGGGGGGGGGTTGGGCAGGTCCAAAATTAGAACATCTTTCAGAGATAATGGCAAAAAAGTAGCACGTGTTTAGCAAGACCTGTTTTAATCACATCTAAGTTACAGAAAGGTGCTCTGACTGACCAGCTGACCACTGGAGGAATTAAGGATTGACTCCTCCTTAATCCCCTAATGGATGCCGTCCCCCTCCCACCCCCATAAGAACTGAAACGGGATACCAGACGCTATGACAGCATTTGGTATTACAAACATACTCAACAGAGCAGCAAGGAGTAGGCTAGTGGTCAGTGTAGTGGACAATAAAAACAAGGGGATCCAGGTCAAAATCCCAGTCTAGCAAGTACATTAGAGGTGGAAATTGTGAGCCCTCTAAAACCACAAATTAATTGCTGTACCTAAATATAGGTGATTGTAATGCTGGTTTTATTCTGTTCCTGGCAGTGGTGTAGCCAAGGGTGGGCCTGGGTGGGCCCAGGCCCACCCAGTAGCAGCACACCTATGATGTGGCTGGGAGTATTGGAGCCAACTCTGTGGGTGCTGTGGGTGCTTGAGCACCCCCAATATTGAGGAAAATTCCTTGTATGTGTTCAGGGAGAGGTCATTTCCATTGGGCTTAGCACCCCCAATAATTTTGAAAAGTTGGCTCCTATGGCTGGCAGGGATTCCAAAGCCCCACCAGCTGAAAACTCCCAACAGCTGTCCCTCCTGCGTACCTTGTAAACAGCAGATCTTTGCCTGCAGTGAGCAGCAACTGATTCATACTGCTCGCACCGGCCCCACAGCCTTCTCTCTTTAATAACGGTCCATAGACCGTTATTAAATGAACTTGGGGAAAATCCACTATTTCTGGGATAAGCAGTATAAAATGTTTTGTACTTTTTTTGGGATCTTGCCAGGTTATTTGTGATCTGGATTGGCCACTGTTGGAAACAGGATGCTGGGCTCGATGGACCTTTTGGTCTTTCCCAGTATGGCAATACTTATGTACTTATGTATTCCCGCCTATGTGGAAACAGGAAGTTGCATCAGGGAAGGCTGTGGGGGCCAACATGAGCAGTGTGTATTAGTTGTTTCTCGCTACCAGTGAAAATCTTCTATTTAAAAGATATGCGGAGGAGAGGGGATGTTTGCAGCGAAGGGCGACTAAAATGATAGCGGGGATGGGACGACTTCCCTATGAAGAAAGACTAAGGAGGCTAGGGCTATACAGCTTGGAGAAGAGACGGCTGAGGGGAGACATGATAGAGGTATATAAAATAATGAGTGGAGTGGAACAGGTGGATGTGAAGCGTCTGTTCACGCTTTCCAAAAATACTAGGACTAGGGGGGCATGCGATGAAACTACAGTATAGTAAATTTAAAACAAATCGGAGAAAAGTTTTCTTCACCCAACGTGTAATTAAACTCTGGAATTCGTTGCCGGAGAAAGTGGTGAAGGCGGTTAGCTTAGCAGAGTTTAAAAAGGGGTTGGACGGTTTCCTAAAGGACAAGTCCATAAACCGCTACTAAACGGACTTGGAAAAACCCAAAATTCCAGGAATAACATGTATAGAATGTTTGTACGTTTGGGAAGCTTGCCAGGTGCCCTTGGCCTGGATTGGCCGCTGTCGTGGACAGGATGCTGGGCTCGATGGACCCTTGGTCTTTTCCAAGTATGGCATTACTTATGTACTTATGTACTTATATGGCATGCAGGCGAGAGAGAGACCAAATCACTTGTGGGACAGGGCACAGTTCTTCTGCCCACCCATCTTGGGCCCAGGCCCACCCAAAATTGGGTGTCTGGCTACGTCCCTGGTTCCTGGATGGCTACGAATGCAAAATAAAGGAGTTATGGTGGGAATTGTTCATGGGTGCCATCGTTTAAAGTCCACCACACTGACCACTAGGCTGCCCCTCTGCTCTGCGGGGACATCTGTCTGGTTATTTCTCTCAACATGATGCCAGGCAGACATTTTGGTTCCTGTTTTTTTGGCATAAGTTGGACGTGTCAGTTTGGAAAACAGCTCTTCTTGTTCGACTATTTCTGTTCAATGTGTCCATCTTTGTGCTACTTCCTAAAAGGAAACCCAGATGTTTTTCCTGTTTGAAAATGGCTTTAAAGATGGACATTTTTGCATAGAAGACGCCTAAACAGAAGAGCTGTTTTACAAATTGACCTGTTCATTTTTCTACATGAGCTAAACGTCCTAATTCGGACTTGGATGGGTTTTTTTTTCCGAAAATGTCCCTCAGTGTGGTGCTATCCTATCCCAAACAAACTTTTTCTTAATTAAGCTCCACCTCTTCCTGTTTTTCAATCTTCTCTGTGCTATTATCCATGAACAGATGTTTTAACCCTATATGGCTAAATTGTTTGCCCTCGTCATGTCTTTATAATCACAAATGGTTGATTAGGTCATTCTGTCTCTGAAAAGGCAGAAATTCTGTTTCAAATGGAGTCGAATATGGCTTCTATTATTCCTTGTAGATTTAAGAGAAACATTAATGGCTCTGATCATGGATTTGAAATGGGAAGGGTGTCTAAGATTTGTTGCATTTAATAAGCATCAACCTCTTTTGCCAACTGGACGCTGTTACGTGATAAGCATTAAGTTACCTTATTCTCAGGTATTCCAGTTTCAGACGTATCTAGACAAAAAAAATATAATTCTTACTAAATGTAAAGAACTAGATAGATTCATTTAAAAAAGAGATTATCTTATGAAGAGTTTGTATTGCAGTTTTGACAGTGGTCTTTCAGAAGCCTTACGAACATAAAAAAAATCACTCTCAGTTTCATAGTCACATAAAAACAACAGAAATCAATTGTCAAAGCAGTTTCTATTGGTAACAAGTTCTTTAGCCATGTAAGTTACCCATCCTCAGTATGGCTAAAGGTTAATATGTTCTTCCAGCGGCATTCTGACAAGGCATTGTTGAGGGTGTGCTTAGGTGAACATAAGAATAGCCATACTGGGAAAGACCAATGGGTCTTCTAGGCCAGTGGCCAACCTAGGTCACAAGTACTTGGCAGAATCCCAAATAGTAGCAATATTCCAATGCCATCAATCCTAGTGACAGCAGTGACTTTCCCTATGGATCCACAGAAGCTTAGCTGAAATTGGGTGGCGGGGGGAAGAGGGGTTGGTGGTTGAGAGGCTAGGATAGGGGAGGGCAGACTTATACGGGGTCTGTGCCAGAGCCGGTGATGGGAGGCGGGACAGACTTATACGGTTTGTGCCCTGGAAAAGACAGGTACAAATCAAGGTAAGGTATACACATATGAGTTTATCTTGGGCAGACTAGATGGACCGTGCAGGTCTTTTTCTGCTGTCATCTACTATGTTACTATTTCTGCTATTGACTATGGACTTTTTCTCCAGGAGAGGCAGCACTTTACAAAACCAGAACACCGTACCAGTGATTTCATGGTAAGAATCCTGAAAGGGAACTTTAAAACAATACAGGAACGTAAGACCTTTAAAGTCAGAATGATTAAATATTTTGACACCCACCAGACAGGGCTTAACAAAGATCTGGGTTTTCTAGCCCATTAAAAACCATAAAATTGTACTGCTTTGTCACCCTATCTCCATGCATATCTCCCTGTCCCTCACCCACCCGACCCTTCCTGTCTCTCACCTATCCACCCCCATCCTGTTAGACTGTCACTGAAACGCTTTGATGTTTCACTCAGGGTCGTGCCGATGCGGTAAGCGGGGTAAGCGCCGTAGGGGGGCGCCCACCTCTGGAGGGTGCCGCTGCGGTGCTTACCCTCGCCCCGCGCTGCCGAGGCCTTTAAATCTTTTACCTGGTCGCAGCAGCGTCAGTGAAAGCACTGCCGACGTCTCCCTTCCCTTGCACTCATTGGTTCCCTCAGTGTCCCACCTTCTTCTGACGTCAGAAGAAGGCGGGACACTGAGGGAACCAAGAGCGCGAAGGGAAGGGAGACGTCGGCAGCGCTCCGCTTTCACTGACGCTGCTGCGACCGGAAGTAAAAGATTTAAAGGCCCCAGGGCGAGGAGGAAAGAGCAGAGAGGCATGGATGGGAGGGCAGAGAGGCATGGATGGGAGGGCAGCAGCAGGGCCCAGGGAGAGGACAAATTGCTGGAAGGGGAGGGATGAGAGGAGGATTGCTAGCTATGGATGGAGGAGGGAAGGGCAGAGAGGGACAAGGATGGACATGGGGCCCAGGGAGAGGACAATTTGCTGGAAATGGAGGGGAGGGGAGAGAGGAGGATTGCTGGCTATGGATGGAGGAGGGAAGGGCAGAGAGGGACAAGGATGGACATGGATGGGAGGGCAGGACCCAGGGAGAGAGAAAAAATTGCTGGAAATGGATATAGAGCAAGAAATGAAGAAGAAAGGAGGAAAGTAAAGAAATAAATGGAAAGGAAGCCCTGGAAATGGAGTTAAGAGGACAGATAGCAGCAGATTCAGATACTGGGCCAGCGTGATCGGAAAAAGAAAGTCACCAGACAACAAAGGTAGAAAAAAATCATTTTACATTCATTTTAGCGTTTGGAATATGTCCACTTTGAGAATTTACATCTGCTATCTTATTTTGCAATGTATAGCAATTTGTTTCTAAGAATATTGCTGACAATTCCTGTCAGTGTGGCAAGTGGTGAGCGATCATTTCACCGGGAGGGGGGGGGGCGTGATCATTTTCACCGGGGGGGTGGGGGGCCTGATCAATTTCACTGGGGGGGAGCATGATCATTTTCACGGGGGGGGGGGGGGGCGCCAACTGATAGTCTGCAGGGGGGCGCCAGAGACCCTAGGCACGGCCCTGGTTTCACTTATATATACTGTCATCTACAAACATTTGCTTATTTCTGATCCGACGAAGAAGGGCAACCTTCGAAAGCTAATCAAGAAATGTATTAATTTATGTCCAATAAAAAAAAGGTAATTATCTTATTTTCTTTTCCATGTTTTATTTCTATTGATTACTCTCCATGAGA